>NC_058132.1:157159292-157254438 GCF_016433145.1 Gracilinanus agilis | reverse complement strand
TTCTCTCTCTCTCTCTCTCTCTCTCTCTCTCTCTCTCTCTCTCTCTCTCTCTCTCTCTCTCTCTCTTTCACTTCCACCCCAGGTAAAACAAAACCAAACAAAACCCTTGTAACAAATATGTGTAGTCAAGTGAAACAAATTCCCACATTGACTG
The DNA here is from genome assembly GCF_016433145.1 of Gracilinanus agilis. NCBI lineage: Eukaryota > Metazoa > Chordata > Mammalia > Didelphimorphia > Didelphidae > Gracilinanus > Gracilinanus agilis. Next base: position 157,254,284 of record NC_058132.1, on the reverse strand, counting down.
GGTCCAAAAATATATATTTCGTTATGCACCTTGAATCCATCTCTTCTCTATTAGAAGTCTGTTAGAAGTGAGAGGTGATATGGTTTGTCACTGGTCCTCTGGAATTTTGGTTGGTCCATGCACTGATTAAAGTTCTTTTTTTTTAATTAAAATTTTTTCTAATAATCAAAAAAATATCTTCTCTTCCACTTCCCTCCATTAAAAAACAAACAAACAAACCCTTGTAACAAATATGGAGAATTAAGCAAAGCAAATTCCTGCATCGACCAAGTCTAAAAATGTATGTCCCTTTCTGTACCATGAACTCACCATCTCTCTGTCAGGAGGTAGGTAGTTTGCTTCATCATCACTCCTTTGGAATTATGACTGGTCACAGCAGTGCACTAATTAGAGTTCTTAAGTCCTTCAAAGTAAATACAAATATTTTACCGTACAAAGAACAAGGAAGAAAATTGTCTGGAAAACTAAACCTCTTTTTTTTAAAAAGTAAAATATATAAAATTTAACGGGGTAGTAGTAAAATGTTTCCTTTTGCCTTTTTTTTTTTTTTGTCTTTTGGGGGCATTTAAAAATGTTCTATTGATGTTTCTTATTTATTTATTTTTGCATATATGTCTGCCCACTAATTCACACATCCCCCTTCCCCAAGTAGAAGCCCTCCCTTACAACAAATTTATAAAGTCAAGTGAGAAAATCAGCCCATTGTCCATGCCTGAGAATGCAGGTCTCTTTTGCAACTCTTCATTTATAAGTTTTTAATGAAGAGGTAGGAGGTATATTTCATCATCAGTCTTTTGAATTTACAATTATTTTAGTTGTTCCTTTGATCAGAGTTCTGAAGTCTTTTAAAGTTGTTTTTCCTCACACTATTATTGTGGCAGCCTACCTGTCCAACAGTCTTATTAGACATTATGTCTTTCCTACAGTCAGCTGTCCTACCAGATTTGCCTTCTTGCCGTTCCTCATATGAGACCTTTCATCTCTTATTTCCCAAGCCCCCTTCCTCCTTACCACTGCTTCTTAGAAACTTGTTTCTTTCAAAACTCAGGTCATATTCCTTTGCCATTAAACTTTTCCCAATTTGTTCTACCCCTATTAGTTGCTAGTATACCCTCCAACCCTGTATATATTGGATGTATTTTTTTCTTTCTTTTTTTAAAAAACCCATACCTTCTGTCTTAGAATTGATGCTAAGTAACAGTTCCAAGGCAGAAGAGCAGGAAGGGCTAAGCAAATGGGGTTAAATGACTTGCCCAGGGTCAACTGCTAGGAACTGTCTGAGGTCAAATTTGAACCCAGGATTTCCTATTTCCAAGCCTGGCTCTCTATCTACTGAGTCATTTAGCTGACCATTTATGTATTTCTTTCCCTTTGCTTTGCTCTGCTCTCCTCTTCCTCTTCCTTTTCCTTTTCTTTTTTCCTTCTCCTTCTTCTCCTTCTCCTTCTCCTTCTCCTTCTCCTTCTCCTTCTCCTTCTCCTTCTCCTTCTCTTTCTCTTTCTCCTTCCCCTTCCCTTCCCTTCCCTTTTCCTTGCTTTTCATTTCTTTTCTAACCCCTACTTTCCATCTTAGAATCAAAACTATGTATTGGTTCCAAGGCAGAAAAGTGGTAAGGGCTAGGCAATGGGGGTTAAGTGACTTGCCCAGGGTCACACAGCCATGAAATGTCTGAGGCCAGATTTGAACCTCCTATTTTCTGGGCCTTCCTCTCATTCCACTATGCCACCTACCTTCTCCCAAGTAATTTCTTATCTATGTCTATGCCTGTCTGTATGTCTACTTCTTCAAATTCTCTCGTTTTTAATTCTCTTCTGTGCAGATAGTTGCAGCTTTTCCCTACACGCCCGAGCTGGTGAGGTGATTCGATTTACCACCCCGGGATTCCCGGACAGCCCCTACCCACTGCGTGCCCGCTGCCAGTGGGTTCTTCGGGGAGACGCTGACCTGGTACTGAGCCTTACCTTCCAGAGTTTTGATATTGCCCCGTGTGATACTGCTGGGAGTGATACAGTGATGGTGTATGACTCCCTGAGCCCTGTGGAGCCTCGAGCCGTGGTGCAGTGAGTATGCCGGGCCTGGGCTCCCTTACTTTAAACAAATAGGCTGATTCTGCAAGGAAAGTCCATAGGGAGAGGACAAGATGTAACAATCATACTAGGGAGCATTTATAGGGCCCCTTAAGGATTGCAAAGAACTTCACATACCTTGTCTAGCTTCCTGTATTGAGATGGTGTCTGAAGGGTAAGCTTGAGGCATCGGTTTTATATTATAGAAATGTCATTCAGTCACTTTTTTTAACCCTTACTTTCTGTTTTAGTAACAGCTCTGAAGACAGAAGGGCAAGGGCTAGGCCCATAGGATTAAGTGACTTGTCCAGGGTCACACAGCTAGGAAGTGTCTGAGGCCAGACTGCCCCCATTCAATAACTAATAAAGCAGGGGCTCTTCATCTGGGGTCTGTCAACTTGTTTGGTTTTTTTCCCCCCAGTGCTTTGATAATTTTCCTTCAATATGATTGGTTTCCCTTGCACTCTTCTTACTATTTCTTAAGTGCTTAAAAACATTGTTTAGAAAAGGGTTCTGTAGGCTTCCCTTAACTGCCAAAGGGGCCTAAGACACCAAAAAAGGTGAAGGCACAGTGTTCAGAATGAGTTACAGAATAATGTTCTGAGTATTAAAATATGGAGCATTTCAGAAGTGATTTCATCGAACTGACCTCCCAAACAGACCATAGATGATTTCTATTCAAGCCTCTATTCTTCTAATCCATTCTCCACAGGCTGCCCAATGGATATTCCTAAAAATCCAATCTGAGCAGGCTCCTTCCCTGCTCAAGAAGCTTCAGTGACTCCCTCTTGTAGCTAGGATAAAGAATGAACTCCTTTGTGTGGCATTTAAAGCCCTTCACAGATCAGTTGTCATTCACAGTGGTGAGCACTGGCTGTGTACAGGCTGAGTCAACAGTCCCCTTCTAGGTCCGACTCCTGAAATTTTGGGGATTGGAGGCAGGGTTCAGATCCAGTTGGGCAAGGATGCTTGGGCAGATCATCTGCATCTTCTTCCCTCAAATTCTCCTTCCTTCCCATCTCACAGGTTGTGTGGCAGTTATTCTCCCTCCTACAACTTGACCTTCCTCTCCTCTCAGAATGTCATGCTCGTCACACTCATCACCAACACTGTCCGGCGACACCCTGGTTTTAAGGCTGAGTTCTTCCAGCTGCCCAAGATGACTCGTAAGGAAAGGGTTTGGGATGGTGGTGTGTGGGGAATGAGGTAGTCAGCTAAGTGGCACAGTGGATAGAGGGCCAGTCCTGGAGTCAGAAAGTCAGATCCAGCCCCAGACATTTACTTAGCCATATGACTCTGGGCAAGTCACTGGACCTTGTTTGCCTCAGTTTCCTCATCTGTAAAATGAGCTGGAGAAGGAAATGGCAAACCACTCCAGTGCCTTTGCCAAAAAAAACAAACCCAAATGGGGTCATGAAGAGTTACACAAGACATAAAAGACTAAACAACAACAAAATGGAGCAAGGTGAGGGTTGTGTGGAAACCCTAGAGCAGGGATTCCCCATGAGTTTTTTGTGCGTCAAACCCCTTTGGCTGGTAAAGCCTCTGTAGCCTTCCTCCAAACAATGTTTTTAAATGGATAAAACAAAATGCATAGGATTACCAAGGAACGCAACAAATATTAGAATGAGTAAGTCCAGGGGCCTCAGGTTAGGAATCCCTGCCTTAGAAGATGCTGCTGCCTCTAACGGGCATATTTAAATTCAAGCCTCTGTCCTTCTAACCCAGGGGTCGGCAACCTTTTTGGCCATGAGAGCCATAAACGCCACATTTTTTTAAAATGTAATTTCGTGAGAGCCGTACAGTGCTCACAGTGCGCGCTCCTGTAACAGAGCCTGAAAAAAAATTGACTTTATGGCTCCTGCAGAAAGAGCCATATCTGGCCCTCAAAAGAGCCAGATATGGCTCGAGAGCCATACATTGGCGACCCCTGTTCTAATCCATTCTCCACCTGACTGTCCAAATGATATTCCTAAAACACTAATTGCTCCTCCCCTGCTCAAAAAGCTTCAGTGATTCCCTGTTGTAGCTAAGATAAAGTATGAACTCCTTTGTGTGGCATTTAATAGCCCTTCACAATCTGGCTTTCCAGATTGTGACCTAAATTGGCTTCCCTGACTCCAGAATTGATTTTCATGTAGCTTCCTCTCATGCACTCTGTTCCAGCCTGAGTGGCCTCCTTTGCCATTCCTCGAACACAGCCCACTTGTCTGCCCTCTTCTCTCTACCTTTGTAGAATTGTAGAATTGCCTAGAATATACTTCCTCCTCTCCTCAGCCCCTTGAAATCTTGAGCTGCTATCTTCAAGGCTCAGCTCAGCTTTCCTTCTCCTATATAAGATCTTCCCTAATTCTTCCAACTGTTTTTCTTTCTCTCCCTCAAAATGACTTTGAGTTTACTTAGTAGATTTTATTTTGACTTATAATCTCCCCCATTTCCTTTGAGGGCAGAGACTATTTTTTGTCTCTATATTCCCAGTTGGTAATGGTAGTGCCTAGCATATAGTAGGTGCTTAATAAATGCTTACTGAATTCAGTTGAAACCCTCTGTAGCAAGATTGTTTGGAAAAGGAGAGGCTGGTAGGTAGCTAAGGGGGAGGTTGGATGATTTGAAATATGAGATCTAGGGCAGGAGTTCAAACCTGGGGTTTGTGAACTTTTTAAAAAATAAGTATAATTAATTAATTAATTAAGGATATTTTGCCATGGTTACATGATTCATGTTCTTTCCCTCCCCTCTTCCCACCCCCCTCCTGTAGCCAATGAGCAATTCCACGGGGTTGTGAACTTTTTTTAAGGAAATATTCTGACAACTGTATTTGTAATCATATGTATTTTATTTTATGCATTTCAAGAACATTATTCTGAGATGGGTACAGCCATAGGCTTTACCAGATCAAAGGGGTCTTAACACAAAAAAAGTTACTAACTCCAGGTGGAGACAGCAGCTTGGGTTTGGAGGACCGCCTTAAACGAAGCCAGTGAACGTCTTGGCATGTTCCGCCACTGAGCAGAATTTTCAGGCTCTCACTCTAGAAATTAGAGGGGACAAAAGGACAACATCTTTGCCATCTTACCTAGAAGCTGCCATTGAAAGGCCATTTGATTCATCTCTTCTTATGCCTCCCATCTAAACTCTTTGTCTCTGGGTTCCTCACTGTTTCTCATGTTTTTTTGACTTTCAGAATGTGGAGGCTACTTAAGTGGAGAGCAGGGGACATTCAGTACCCCCTATTACCCAGGCCACTACCCCCCCAATATTGACTGCACATGGGACATTGAGGTAGGAGCTGGGTGTGTCTAATATACGTAGTTGGTAGAATGAGGAAGGAGAGAAGGAAGAAGGGATGGGAAGAAGCTGCATGTCTCTGGGTCATTGTGAAGAAAGACTTGTGAACTTGAAAGGACGGCCCCAAATCTCAGTGAAGTTCTGAGCTGCTTAAGATATTAAAACTTAAATTACAGTGAAATCTTTGGGCCACCCTTATAAATAGGAATTATTTCTATCTATATTTTCAATGTCTTTGGTGCTACCAATATTGGGCAAAATATCAAGGGAAGAAAATGATAGAAAGTGATGAGTTTGAGGAAGGGAATAAGAAAATTCAGATTTTTTTTTTTTTTGTAGTAGAGTATCAGGGTCGATGAGAGAAGGCCTTTCCTCCCAGCACCTTGGGGGAGAGGATGAAGGGAAACAATCGCTGAGTTTCTTCTCCCTTTTCAGGTCCCTCGTAAACAAAATGTTAAGATTCGTTTCAAATTCTTCTATCTGGTGGAGCCGCATGCAATCCTTGGTACCTGCCCCAAGGATTTTGTGGAGATCAATGGGGAAAAGTAAGTGCTCTGGGGGAAATAGGGAGGAACCTGAGAATTCTCAGTGATGTCTCTACCTAGAATCATCTCTAATGGGAAAAAAGGGGGAAGCCTTGTTCTCACATATGTGACTAGATCCTCAACCTCCCTCCATCCCCCAGCCTTGTTCCCTTCTCAGGGGTCTCTGTTAACTCTGCCTGTCCAGTGGGGATTTTCCCAGCCTGCTTTCTAGCCCCTTCCTTTCCCATCCTCTTAGCTGGGGTTCAGTGGTGGTCCTAACAGCGTGCTCACCAGAGATCTGCTCCTGTCTCCTCTAGGTACTGTGGAGAGAAGCCTCAGTTTGTGGTCACCAGCAACACTAATAAAATTACTGTAAATTTCCATTCGGACGAGTCCTACACCGATACAGGTTTCTTCGCTGAATATCTCTCCTACGACTCCAGTGACCGTGAGTAAAAACGGAGGTGGCTCTGGAAAGTTAACCTGTATGGAAATTAGCCCATGAGGAGCTTTCTACTATTTTCATATTTGTAAAACACTTCTTAGCCATTATCTTATTTAATACTCACTACAATCTGGTGAGTTAAGGAAGGTAGGCACACTTACCTCCATGGTATAGATGAGAAAGTCTGGTGATTTACCTAAGAGTGCACAGGTAGTAAGAGACATGACCAGGATTAGAACTAGGATCTCCTGATGCCCAGTCTTGTGCTTTTAAAAATTTATCACAGTGTCTCTCTGGAGTTTCAAGCCATTGAACCTTCCAAAGAGATTTCACTGGAGTTCTCTGATCTGTATTCTTTGGTGTCCAAGGCTAACTATTGTTATAGTCTTTGCCCTCAGATGCTGAGTATTGATTTTTGGAAATCTGGCCATTTGATGGGACCAGGACTTTGCCCTAAGCTTATCCGGCTCTGCTGGCTCAGGGTGAAATAGGTGTTTTCTGTTCTATTATATTCATTGCATGAATATAAAAATGCCCCGATTGTACAGTCGGCCAGGGGAGGGTTAGTAGAGTTGCTATGTAAGCCTAGCATGGGTCCCCCTCTCATCTCCTCCTCCCCTATTCCCCAGCCTGCCCTGGCATGTTCACCTGCAACACGGGACGCTGTATCAGTAACAACTTGCGTTGTGATGGCTGGGCTGACTGCACAGACTTCAGTGATGAGCTAGATTGTGGTAAGTCAAGGAGTCCACTGTGAGATGGATTTGGTCTCTATGATTGTAGTCTTGGACCCTATGACTCCTCAGTCCAGCTGTCCTTTCATCCTGCCTCTTGTCTTGCCCATATGACTCCTTAATTCCAAGGATACCATTAGACCTTTCTCTTCCCCCTTTTAAGTCCCCCAAGTGACTGTCATAGGATGCATCTAGAGCTGATGGGGGACACTCTTCCTTCCATGGAAATAGAGCGTGGGCTCCTTCCCTAGTCTGATTTATAAATCTCTTTAATTCTCGGTCTGAGTTGGATATTAAGCATTTCTGCATCACTGGTTCTATAGCCCCTTAACACTCCAGGCATGGAGGGCAGCTGGGTGGCTCAGTGGATTGAGAACCAGGACTAAAGATAGGAGGTCCTAGGTTCAAATCTGGCCTCAGACACTTCCCAGCTGTGTGACCCTGGGCAAGTCACTTGACCCCCATTGCCTACCCTTACCACTCTTCTGCCTTGGAGCCAATACACAGTTTTGACTCCAAGACGGAAGGTAGAGGTTAAAAACAAAAAACAAAAAAACCCCCCAACACTCCAGGCATGACTTTTCCTTCTACTTGAAGGAGATCCTTACTTGCCTAAGTCTTCCTAGTGAATTACTAGATGGGATACTCGAGGTTCAGACCCCTGGGTCCAAGGTGCCCTCATTCCTCCATCACCCTCCTGCTCACAATTCTTCTGATCTCATTCCTCCAACAGTGTGTAATTCAACCTACCAGTTCACTTGCACGAACAAATTTTGTAAGCCTCTCTTTTGGGTCTGTGATGGCCTGAATGACTGTGGGGATAAGAGTGATGAGCTTCAATGTAGTGAGTAATTCCCTCCAGGGTTCCCTGGGAATTCTGGGCTCCTGGGGAAGGGACTTGGGTTCTTTCCTCTAAGGCAAAGCTGATGCCTGTCCCAATTGACCCTTTTTCAGTATCCCGGGGAGAAGTGTCAAACTTGCAGTTGGACCACAAGCTACTTGCAAAATTGTGTGTGGCCCAAACCATATTAAAATATAATTGGGAAATGTTTAGCAAAATCAATAAAAATACAATAAAATAGATAATGTTAATTTGTGGTTTTCCCAGTCAATATGTGGCTTGCTGAGATCCATTTCTAATTGCTTGACACTACTGTCCCCTAGGACAGAAGCAGCTTGTTTTGGGATAGTGAGATGTTGTGGGAGAGAGAAACAATTAGCTGCTCATTGAGACTGTATGCTTTTTCAGAGTGCCCAGATCAGACCTTCAAATGTGGCAATGGGAAGTGCATCCCCGAGAGCCAGAAATGTGATAAACAGGATAACTGTGGAGACGGCAGTGATGAAGCTGAGTGTGAGAGTGGTAAGGACTCAAGAGAGAACTGCCCCAGCACAGGGTCTGGCACTGGGCTCCTTGCAGAGGTTGGGAGCCTCTTGGGAATTTGGGGTTCAAGATATTGGAGATTTCCTCTAGAACAGATAAAATTCCTAGACCATAATTCATCTGGGGTTGAGTATTGTGGACCTTTCACGACATCCTTTCCCCCTTGCTTCAGTCATCAAGAACTCTGGATTGAGTTATATGCCTTTTACCTTGTGCAAAAGTGAGAAATAAGAGGGAGAAGACGTGGCTCTGACTTTCGGGAAGACATGCAGTCTAAGTGGAATATAAGGCCCATTCAAAGACATTCCAATGCGTATGAAGCAACATTATTTGCAAAGATATTTAATAAATGCAAACAATACTATATACTATTTGGCGAAGGCACAGTAGAAGGGAATGGGAAGTTAGGGAAGACTTCTTAAAGGAGGAATGGTAGGGATATGGATTGGTGGTCTTAGGTAGAGTGGGCTGCAAACTGCATTAGAAGTTAATGACCTGGGGGCCAGATAGGTGGCTCAGTAGACAGAGCACCAAACCTGGATTTGGGAGGTCCTAGGTTCAAATCTGGCCCCAGACACTTCCTAGCTGTGTGATCCTGGGCAAGTCCCATCTCCCCATTTGCCTAGCCCTTGCCCTTTAGTCTTAGAATTGTTAGTAAGACAGAAAGTAAGAGTTAAAAAAAGAAAAGTTAGTGGGCATACTATAATACTATAGGTGGTGCATACTATAATCCCTGCCACTGAGGAAGCTGAGTCTGATGAATAGCTTGAGTTTGGTGTTCTGAACTGCAGTAGGGCTAAAGCCTAGTGAGTGTCTGCATTAATGTGGTGAGCCTCAGGAGTCGGGGGTCATCAGACTGCTCAGGGTGTAAACCAGCCCAAATCAGAAAAGCAGCAAGTTCGAAACTTCTGTGTTGACCAACAACGGGATTAGGCTTGTGTGTGGCCGCCTGCACGTCCAGCCTCAGTGAGATGAGACCTTGTCTCAGAAAATGCCAAAAGGCTTAGTTTGTGGGTTGGAGTCATTTCTGTCTGGGTACAGCAAGGATATTTCAGTTCATACTAACATCCTGACTCTGAGAGTCTCATCTCCAGCTTTGACCTTTCTCCCCTTCTCCTATCAGTTTGGACCGTCTCCTGCACCAAGTATACGTATAAGTGCCGCAGTGGAGTGTGTCTGAGCAAAGGGAACCCGGAGTGTGATGGGAAGAGGGACTGTAGTGATGGCTCGGACGAGAGCAACTGTGGTATGGACATCCAGGCAGGACCAGATGTGGTCCTGCTTCTTGGGTCTCTGCCCTGGGTCTGTAGGCTCCAGCTGAGGGAGGTTAGCCTCTTTGTTCCCATCAAGAAGGGAGAAAAATAGAGCATGGTTTTCCTTGGCCAGCCATTGGAGGCCCTTTCTCCCTACTCATCAGCTCTGTGGGCTGCCTGGCGAGTGTTTCAAGCCCTGAATTTGGAGATAGCTCTAGCGGTTATGTGAATTCTAGGGCCTCTTAAAATGCTCTGTGCAGACATATGCAAAGGAGGCATGGCTTAAAACCTTTGAAACTAAATGAAAAAAAAAATACCTCCAAATCAGAAATCCTCCCCATTCATGTGAGTCAGGGGAAGAGGGACTAAAACAGATAATTACCTTCAAAAGGGTCTCTTGGGGTGCAGGTAGGGGTGGGAGTTAAAGTCCCTTAGGAAAGGTTGAGCTGACGAGGCAGTTGGCCATGCTTCAAAGGGCCCGTGATAGTTATAATTTTATTATGACATGAGTCCATATTAGTGGTGGCTCATAATATCCTTATTCTAATTCTCTGGGGCCAGGAGAATGGGGCCTCCCCTTTCCAGCTCTCATACTCCACCTGAGTTCTCTCCCATCACTCACTAGATTGTGGGCTCCGGTCATTCAGTAAGCAGTCACGGATCGTCGGCGGTCAGAACTCAGATGAAGGAGAGTGGCCGTGGCAGGTGAGCCTCCATGCAGAAGGCCAGGGTCACATCTGTGGGGCATCGCTGATCTCCTCCACCTGGCTTGTCTCCGCAGCCCATTGCTTCATGGATGAGGGGGGAATCAAGTAAGTGGCTTTATGCTCTTAGAGGCTCTACCACGATGACAGGCAGGCAGTGATGATTGCGAACTGAACACCTTCTGAGTCAGGAAATGACCTGGTCAGAGCTGTGACTTAGGAAGATTATTTTGGTGGGAATGGATTGGAAAGGGAGAGACAGAAGAAGGATGTTATTTCAGCCACCTATGTAAGAAGTGATAAGACTTTGTCACAGGATCATAGACTTAGAGTCACAAAAGACATAAGAAATCATCTGCCCTCATTTTCTAGACAGGAAAACTGAGGCTCAAGCTATTTACCTAGGATTGTATAGGTAGGAAGTGGAAAAACTAGAATTTGAACTATGGTGGTAGCATTTGAGTGGAGACAAGGAAACATATAAGAGATATTGTGGAGGGGCAGCTAAGTGACTCAGTGGATAGTGAACCTGGCCTGGAGATGGGAAATCTTGAGTTCAAATGTGACTCAGACCTTTTTTCGCTGTGTGACCTTGGGAAAGTCATTTAACCCCCATTGCCTAGCCCTTATAGTTCTTCTACCTTGGAACCAGTACATGGTATTGATTCTAAGATGGAAGATAAATGTTTGTTTGTTTTTTTAAAAAAAGAGAGATTATGAAAATAGAAATGGTGACTATTTGGATATGGTTGGGAGGGAAATGCAGGGCCTGGAGTCAGGAAAACTCATTTTTCTGAGTTCAAATCTGGCCTCAAAAACTAGTTGGGTGACCCTGGACAAGTCACTTGACTCTACCTCAGTTTCCTTATCTGTAAAACGAATAGGAGGAGGAAATGGCAAATACTCCAGTATCTTTGCTGAAAAACCCCAAATGGAATCACTAAAAAATGACTAAATGACAATGGTGGGAGGGAGCGGTAAGTGAAAGAGGGAAGACTTAGAGATGGTTCTGAGGTCATTAGTCCTGGCTAATTAGAAGAATGGTTGTGTCTACAAGAGGAATAGGACAGTGTGTGTGCATGTGGAGGTGGGGAGGGGTTGGGGGTGTGGAGGGAGAGTGATGCATTCAGTTTTAGACTATTGAGTTTGTGATGTTTACTGTATGTGGAGGGAGAGATGTCTAGCAGGCAGCTGGTGATATAGGGACGATAATATTCAGGAAAGAAATGAGGGGGGATATATAGATTTGAAAATCAGCATAATTAAACACATGGGACTGATGAAGATCTCTAGGAAAGAGTTGTGGTGAGAAAAAAGAAGAAGGTCAAGGAGGGACTGTTGGATAATATCCACATTCTGGGAGGGGGAAGTCGAAGAGAGTGGATGATGCGTAAGTAGACAGCTATGTGAATCAGGAGAGGACGACATCTCTCAAACTTGCGAAGAAGAGAGTAGCCAGCAGGAAGCCTCTGAACTTGTCTGTAAGGAGGTCATCAATGACTTAGAGCATGATGGGAAGGGAGTAATGAAAAACTGGAGCTTCTACATAGTCATGTCTTTTTCAAGAAGTTTGAAAGTGAAGGGAAGGGGGGAGAGATATGAGACAGAAGGTGGATGGGTCACATAAAAGTCTTTTTCCCACTGGGGAGTTGTGGAGCTATTTGTAAAACTGGTGGGGAAACGTGAATAAAAAGGCAGAGATTGAATATGCATGAGAGAGGGGATGACTGCTGGACCAAGGTCAGGGAGGATGGGGGAAGGAATGGGTCCAAATGTGCAGTCAGAGAGATTAATCATAGTGAATAGGAAGGATATTTCCTTTTCTGTGATGAAAGGGGAAGAGAGAGAAAGTAATAAAGCTGAGAAGATTTGAGGAATTGAGGATAGAGGGTTGAGGAACCTCTTGAGAATTGGGGACATGGCTTGTCTGCTGTCTAGTGGGGGGCCCTGGAGCCTGGATTGGTGGCAAGATTGCTGAAGTTTTCCAGTTCCCTCTGACTTGTCCTTTTTTATGCAACTATGAAGCACCGCGGGCATTACTTACACCCAGGTGTCTCCCGATTCCACATCCACCATTCTTTCTACAAAATCTCCGCCTTTCAAGAGCAGGAACTTTATTTGTTGAAACAGTCAATATCAAGTTTTGAAGCATGGTGGTTGTGGTGTGTACTCCCCTGGTCACTGAGCCAATCGGCAAAATAAAATGAAGAGCTGCATGCAGAGCCCTCTTTTTCCAGCCTAGCCCCTTCCTTGTTCCCACCAGGACCACGCTGTCAAATGTGACACTTTTCTCCTCTCCTCAGATACTCTGACCCCTCATTATGGAAAGCCTACCTGGGTCTGCATGATCAGAGCAAGCGCAGCACCACCGGGGTGCAGGTGAGGGGATTCAAGCAGATCATCACCCATGCCGCCTTTAACGACTTCACCTTTGACTATGATATTGCTGTGCTGGAGCTGGACAAACCCATCGAGTTCACCTCTGTTGTTCGGCCCATCTGCCTGCCTGATTCATCCCACACCTTCCCTGCGGGCAAGAGCATCTGGGTGACGGGCTGGGGGCACACCACGGAAGGAGGTAAGAGTCTGGCTCATGGGCTCAGAGGGTACCCTGGAAAGAATCTCCCTCCTGTTTCTGTCCCACCTCCCTGCTCCCTCCAGACTCCCCTTTGCCTTTTCTGTCGGGCTTGCTTCCTTGGGCAGATCCTCTTGTTCCCAGGGTGGATGTTGACTACAGTGTAAATGCTTTGGGTTTCTTTCTTCTTAGGAGGAGGCAGGGCTGGAGGGGTGGGGAGGATGCTGTCTGGATGTGGGCTGGAGGGGATAGGGCTCTGGGGTTCTACTGTGGGAAGCTGGGGCAGTAGAGGAGCCAAGAACCACTCGATGTTTTTCTGCTTCTTCCCAATCTCCAGGCTCTGGAGCGTTGGTCCTTCAGAAGGGGGAGATCCGAGTGATCAATCAGACAACGTGTGAGTCCTTGCTACCCAACCAGGTGACCCCCCGTATGATGTGTGTCGGCTTCCTCAACGGGGGTGTTGATGCCTGCCAGGTAGGCCTCTGCCAACTCTGGAATGGGGAGGGAACATTCTTCTAGGGGGGGTGATGTGCTGAGATGAGAAGGGAGTGGAGAGAGAGGGAGAATGGGGGCAGGGGAGAGAGAGAGACAGTTAAACAGAGAGAGACAGTGAGAGACAGTGAAACACACAGAGAGAGTGTGAGAGAGACAGTGAGACAGACACAGAGAGAGACAGTGAGAGAGACAGTAAAACAGAGAGGCACAGTGAAAGAGAGACAGTGAGAGAGTGAGAGAGAGAGAGACAGTGAAACAGAGAGAGAGACAGTGAGAGAGATAGTGAAACAGAGAGAGACAGTGAAATATATATATATATATATATAGAGAGAGAGAGAGACAGTGAGAGAGAGAGAGACATGTGTATGTGAATATGAGTGTGTATAAGATGGTGTTTACAAGGGGAGGGTGCTAGGAGGGAATGAACTGATGAAGAAGCCTTGAGGATGTTTGGGAAGTGAGGGGGGAGGTACAGGATTAGGGCCTGGTGATGGATCGGGTCTAGGAGATGGAGTGCTTAGGTGAGGCTCTTACATCATTTGGGATTTCTTGTCTTTTAGGGTGATTCAGGAGGCCCTCTCTCCAGTGTAGAAAATGATGGACGGATATTCCTGGCTGGAGTGGTGAGCTGGGGTGAAGGCTGTGCTCGAAGGAACAAGCCAGGTGTCTACACAAGAGTCCCTGTGCTTCGGAACTGGATTAAAGAGAAGACAGGAGTATAGGGTTTCCCTAAATGTGCTATCTTCTTCTTACAAATATTTATATGAAGACTGAAGATGGACCAATGGCCTTGTCCCTCTCCCGAGGTCTCTTCATGCCATGAACTACATCTCCTTGTCTCTGGGGACCATGAATCTCTCTGGGGAGCCTCAAACTTCTCTCAGGCCCAGCCCCAAACAAACTCCTAGGAAATAATTGGGTATAGGGAAGCACTGGGCAGCACCTGTGTCTCAGCCTAGTGCCTGAAGTTTGGGGACACAATTTTTCCTCCCAACCGCAGCTCCGAGTCTGGATCTGAGGGATTTTCCGAAGCCATCTGTGTTTTCTCCTGAATGAGGAACTCTTGAGTGTATCTCCCCACTTTGTCCAGACTGACATCCTATGTAGTCAGCATCTATGGTGGGACACTCTTGGCAGTGGAGCTCGGGTCATGTCTGACCCTGGAGAGAATGAGGACCAAGAAGCTGAACAATTTTTCTTGACATCCATTTTTGGTGTGTGTGTGTGTGTGTGTGTGTGTGTGTGTGTGTGTGTGTGTGTGAGATGTATACATGTATAGTTTTTAATACTTCTAAAATTAATAATTTTACATCAGATTTTATTTCCCTTTTCTACTCCAGTTCAGAAATGCCTGTATTAGATCCACACACTCAGCTCGGGGAATGAGAAGTGGGGAGGGCAGAGGAGTACCAGATTTTGTGATATTTGCCAAGGAGAGAGGATGGCCAGTCTTACCTTGTTCTCCAAACAAGGCCTCTAGTTTCTCTTGTGGCACCTTAGAAGAGCAGCCTTCAGAGATGTAAAAGGGGTCCTTGGATTTGGGGAAGAGGTAGCCAGCGGGTGGCACCTGCCCTGAACTTGGTAATACACAGAGGTTGCTCTTGGAAGTGCCAGGCTACTCTCCTCTTGAAGCTTTTGTTTTAGGAGGGAAGGAAACTCTCTACTCCGAGAAGAGGGCAATAATGGTACACAAGTGTGCCCATTCGTGCTCTACACATGGATGGGCTGCTGGTTCCATTCCTAGTCTGACTGGGTGATGTTCTTGAACCACAGAAGGACAATATCTTCTTGCCAGAATTTTGACACCCTTAACCTCCCTTCATCCCACACTTTGGATTCTCTTTGCCCCGGGCACAGTAGAAGAAAATTTGACCTTGTTTCTTTAATTTAAAACTTTTTGGCTTTTGTGCTTGGGATGGCCTACTAAAGGTCAGTGTTGGGTAATTCTCTTCAGAGCTCGAGAAGAGTTCGATTTAATTCAAATCAGCAGAGGAGCTCCTGTGTGGACAACATTGTGCTTGGTACTAGGGGAGGTACAGAGATTAAATAAAAGAGTCCCTGCCCTCTGGAAGCTTATACATCTGGTAGAGACTGGGTGTTCCTTGTCCTTAGGACCGGAGTCGGTCTCATGTGTTGTTTTTCTCATCCCGGTCTGACTTGTTCTACTGTGTCTGGGGAAAGAGGGGGCCCGGACAGCTGTGGTTCTGTCCACACTGGATCCCACAAAGCATTGTGCATGAATAGGCCCCCTTCTGGGGCCCAGGGTGAGGGAGGGGGCTTCAATCTGCAATGGGGTGGGGGGAGAGAGGGTAGATAAAAGGAAGAGTCAGAAGATGATTTCCAAAGAAATGACTTACGTGTATGCTTTATTATTGTAATTGTCTTCTTGACAAGAGCCCTACCTTGGCTTTTCTCTGGCAAATGTATTTAAGGAGCCGGTACCCCAGGGAAGATATTGGGGACCAAATGTACATTAAAGGAGAACGTTTTACATGACACCAGCCCTTGGTGTGGTTGCTGAGTATTCAGCAGTTAACTCAGTGACCAGGGAGAATGCACCCCACCAAAATTTGCTTTCTTTGCCATAACACTATGATGAGGGAGGAGGAGAGGAGAAATTGCCCCAGAACCTGCCCATCTAAACCCTCTTGCCTCACCAGCTTGCCATGGCCCCACTTTCCCTCCTATTATTACTCCCCCAGATTGGACAAGGAGGGCCTTGCTTCCAGATTTTTTACAATGCATGCATTTCTCAAGGACACGAAGGCTCTCCAGCCTTCCTCCCAAATAACATGGATTAGCTGCCACTTTGGAAGACACAGCCTGGCCTGAGAGACTGAGACTCAGGACAGAAGTTGCTGAGCATGGAAGAATGGGACCAGCAGCCCCTGGGTGGCCAGGGTGTTATGCCACCAGAGAACAAGAGGCCAGGGTAAAAGGCCTGGATTGGTTTGGCAGATGGAAAGGATGTAAGGGACAGAGCAGTCCCATGTGTTTAGTGCTAAAGGATGAGTAGGGTTTAAAAAAAATTTATGTCTTAATTTTTTTCCCATGATTCCATGATTCTTGTTGTCTCCCTCCTCTCTCCCGGAGCTGACAAGCAATTCCACTGGGTTATATATATATATATATTGTCTGAATAGGTTTTTTTGAAGGAGGAGAGGGGAGGCAGAAAATGGTCAGGAGTGTGTGTGTATACATCTCTGTCTCACACTCATACACACTCACACCTATTTTATACTTCTGCCTAGGAAGGCTACCATTTTGATTCAATCATGGGAGCTACTTTTGGATTCTAAGTTGCTTTGGAATCTGGAATGTTGAGGAAAGGAGGCATGGTCACTATTTTAAAAACCTTACTGGTCCATATAGACTCAAAAGGGCAGGAATGAACATACAACATGTGTGTACAAATCTGGCTAATGTTTCGTAGAGGAGGGCTAAGTTATGCTTAGTTTCAGAAAAAATGAGTATAAGACCATTCAGAAGTGAGTGCTCACTGTTTTATGACTAACACCAAGTTCCCTTTCATTTGAGACAAACAAGAAAATATTGCATGTTTCCAATAGCTTTCTAAGGTGCCAATGCCCGGGAAGAATACTACACATCTGTTTAAGCAACAAATTATTTCCAATTGGATCCTGGTTAACACATTTTCTAATTGTTCTCCCTTGCTGACGGTATTAGTCCTAGGTTAGCTGTGACACATAAACTAGTTATATTGGGTGGCTGGTGGGGGGCAATGCTGGAGACGGGGTGGGAGAGGGAGGTGCAGGGTAGGGGAAGCTACATGGTTCAGAAGCTCTATTACTTGCCTGCTTTTCCTCTGCTCTCTACCCCACGTCCGTGAAGGGCTAGTAGAAGAACAAACTCATTTTAGTTTCACTCACATACAGTTTGATGTTTGCCTGTTTGGCATAAATTTGCATTTTGAATCCAAAAATTTCACTCCAAGCATGTCAAGTAAAACACAATTTAATTATTGTAGTCTTCCATTGTAGCCAAACGCAGTATTCAGGGCATGAAATGAATTATGTATTTTCAATCCAATTAATCTGTGAGGTTTTCCTCCCTACTGTGCCCTCCCCTTAGGCGATACCATGGCCAGCCTGCACCCTTCCATCTGACTAGATGCCAGCGTGCTGTGAGTTGGTCACTTATTAAGTGGAATTAGCAGAATGTACTGCGGAGAAGCTCGCAGGAGGGAGTCAAGGGCAGAGGTGTTTGGGAAGGAAAGGCAGTAGGAGCTTCGGCGAGGGAATGACCTTTTCTGCCATCTATGCCAGAAGATCCGGAGTGCTGGGAGCAACTGCACCAAACTTGGGAGACATGGAGGGGCCCAGGAGGGAGCTCTGGTTGGATCGGCATCGGCATCGGCAATCGGCAACCAGAATCTGTCACTCATGAATTCCCATCTGGATGATGGTGTTCAATGGATGGCCCCTAATCCGCCGGAAAAACTGGAAAATGTGAGCAGCGATATTTTCCTGATGTCTGGATCCCTTCCGATGCCCCTGGAATCGTCAAAGCGACCATCTCTCAAGCCTGCTTTGGACCAGGAATGTCTGCCAACTAGCCAAGAAAATTCAATTAAGGGCCTATTTCTATATGTTCTGCACAGTCCACATAAGCAAAATCTGGAACCTTGTCACCTACGAGATACTGACCCAGAAAACCAATAAACTACCACGTTCCTCCTACGTGCCAAGGACCAATATTAAGGGTGGGGGAGAGAAAGACCCCAAAGATGGGCTTTTTCCTCATGGGGCTCGCCAGCACAGCACACTGCATATATAATTGTTTTTTCAAAGCCCTTATGTAGATGCAATACTGTGTATTGATTCCAAGGAAGAAGTGCAGTAAGGACTAGGCTGTGGGAAGGGGGTAAGTAACTTGCTCAGAGACACACAGCTAAGAAGTATCTGAGGCCAGATTTGAACCCAGGACCTCTGGTCTCTAGGCCTGATTCTAATCCACTGAGGCATCTGGCTGCCCCCCGCATGTAGGATTTTAAATAAGTGTTGAATTGGGCTAAAGGGAACACGGCATTTTCATGTCTGAGCTCAGGGCGAAGTAGCATCTTGGTGGAGGATGAATCGATCGGAATAGATTTTCTGGACTAAACGGGATTTTAGGAACTGGCCCCGGCTGGAGACTCTCATTCTGGCTCGGCTCCATTTGTGACTCCCCAATAACTCCCTCTCACGTTAACACCCTTTTCTCTTAGGAAAACGGGCTTCCTCGGCACTGCCATGGCCTCGTCTCTTTCTTGGCATGATAATACACTCCACACCTCAGGAGGCTGCTATTTGGAGGACAGTCTGTAAGCTTTAAGAGCTAGCTATATAAACGGGACTAATTGTTTCTGAGGGATGGTTACTTTCCATTTTTCTGGAGAAAGAGACAGAGAATGAAGCTCCTAAAAAGAATTCCCCCGCAATGGCAATCCTGATGGAGAAGAGGAAGAGAACGATGGTTCTATTAGGACACCTTTGTCGGGATCCCCTGCATCAAGCTTTTGTCCTGAAATTGCTCGTCTGACGCTGGAAATGCAAACTGTGTTTCTACCTCGTGGAGCCCAGGCAGAGGAAGCAAGAAATGCCATCCGAGAGGATTGTGGGATCAGAGCAAACAGAAGTTACCTGGTCCAAGCCTCTCATTTTACAGATCAATAAGTGGAAGCCTAGACAGGTGGATTCAGTTTGCCCAATGTAACAGCTTCGTAAATCTGGGATTTGAGCCCAGTTTGTGTGGGGATTGGGCCGGGCAGACAGCACCCTGTTATTAAACTCTTACTCCTAATGGGCGAGATGGTTTGAAGTTACTTTGCTTTAGAGCGCCAGTGCTTGGAAGCTTGGGTGGGAGACTCTGGGGGTGGCAATAGCCTGGGCATAGCCCAAAGCATGGGAAACACAGTCTTTGAATGCCAGCTTGAAAAGGATCTCAAAACACTCAGTACCACTCTCCGCCCCACCTCACTTCATATTCACAAGCATTCTTCCCTCAGCCCTGGCCTGGGAGCCTGGAATTCCGTAGGCCTAACTCTAACCATCACACCTCCCCCACTTGTTCCTTAAAGTCATCAAGTTTTTTCCAGAGACTCCTGGAAACAGTTCCATTGTCTGTCCGTTCCATTGTCTCAGAATCTTCCAGCAGGGATGATCTGTGCTTGGGTTTTCCTGGGATGCAAAGCTAACTTTCCTTTTTCCCTTGGCTGACCACAATTTGCTTCCACTACTGTTCTTTTCCCTCCAGTTATAGGCTTTTTCCTTGACCTCACCCTGAGATCAAAACTGTCTCATTGGTGGGTCAGACTCATGGTCCTTTCTCCACTTAAAGAAATGCCAGTTGGGCCCTAGCCGTGGTTTCTTGACCCCAGTGTTGTGCAACTGATGCCGAGTCAGAACCAGAGAAAATAGTTTTGGATCCTGCCAGTGTTTTTACCACCTATGTGACCGTGGACACTTCGTCACTTCCCTGGACCATTTTTCCAGTTTGTGTGATGAAGGGGTTGTGGGGCAACAAGGTGGTACAATGGATAAAACACTGGGCCTGGAGTCAGGAAGCCTCATCTTTTTGAGTTCAAATCTGGCCTCAAACACTTACTTGCTGTATGATCCTGAGCAAGTCGCTCAACCTTGTTTGCATCAGTTTCCTCATCTATAAAATGATCTGGAGAAGGAAATGGCAAATCAGCTGTGTCACCCTGGGCAAGCCACTTAACCCCGTTTGCCTCAGTTTTCTCACCTGTAAAATGAACTGGAGAAGGAAAAGGCAAACTACTCCAGTATCTTTGCCAAGAATATCCCAAATGGGGTTGTAGATATGACTGAACAACAAATGATCATTTCAGTGAATGTCTGGTTGAGGAGGAAGGGGAGATATTAGAGATTAGGGCTAAAAGACTAGTTCATCAGAAATGGGGGCACTGCTTAACCATAAGAACTCAAATTTATGTAACTATATAATTACAACATGCCTTCCGTATAGTATCTATCTATCGATCTATCAATCATCTATCCATCCATTCACCTACCTACCTATCTACTTACCTACCTACCTAATCTATCCATCCATCCATCTAGCTATCTACCTAATCTAACTATCCATCCATCTGTCCATCTGTCCATCCATCTGCCTATCTACTCACCCACCCACCCACCCACCTACCTACCTACCTAATCTATCTATCCACCCATCCATCCATTTATCTATTTAGCAATCCATCTCTCTATTTTTTAATATAACCTTACCTTCCATCTCAGAATCTACTATGTATTGGTTCCAAGGCAGAAGTGTAGTAAAGGTTAGGCAATGGGGGTCAAGTGACTTGCCCAGGGTCACACAGCTAGGAGATATCTAAGGCCATATTTGAACCTAGGACCTCCCATCTCTAGGCCTGGCTCTCTATCCACTGAGCCATCTAGCTGCTCCTTCCATATAGCATTTAAAAAGTGGATTTCGTCCCCCGAAGCAAGAACTTCCCTTTTTAGACAGACCATAAAGCATGCCCATTGCCAGCTGGGAATACGATGTAGGTGTTTTGACTCCCAAGTGGTGATGGGGCCATCTGGCCAGCCCAAGTGCAGGAGAATGCCAGAAGATGCCAGGACTTGTTAGAATCTTGCTGGTCATCTGGCCCACACCACTGGAGGAAACGGAAGCTTAGAGGTTAGTGACTTACCCAAGGATTAGACCTGGGCCCGGAGTTTTGAAAAATGTGTGCCGAGACTTGTTCCCCCCCCCCCACCACCTCCAAAGAAAAGTATTTAAGGGGGGCCCATTTCGGGGTGAAAGGGAGAATGTGCCGGGAGGGGCCTCAGGCACACCAAATGGCCCTGAGTGAGGAGGGTCCTTCCACCTGCTGCTCTTGGGCCAGGGGGTGGGTTCTTTGGTTCAGATTATGTTTAGGGAGTCAGCTGGCACTGAAATGCTTTCTGTAAAAAAGAAATGATTCCTGGCACCTTTTCCCCATGGCTCGGGGTCTTTCTCTTCTCCCATTTGGGTCTCATAGGATAACTCCTACCACCCCGGCAGTCCTCGGCCGTTCCCCTCCCAGGGTGGCCGGGACATCTGCTTCCTTTTAGTTCTCTGCCTGGGCCAGTGTGGAGTGGAAGGAGACAGAGGTCTCCCCGCTGCTACGGTCTAGGCCAGCAGGACAACGTGTTCCCTCCGCTGATTCGGAAGGACCGGTCTCTGCCCCCTTCGTCCTGCTTTCCAGAACGTTCACCTCTCCAGATGCTATTTTGCCTTGGAGGAAAAGCGCCAGAGAGCGGAGTGCGGAGGCCAAATGTGATGGGGCAAACCTCTAGCCGGAGCAATGTGTGGGAGGAGAGGAGTTGCAGGGGGAAGCCCGGGCTGGGAGCCATGGAATCATTTCAGGATAATTCCCTGAGCGGTGGTTTGCTAGCCCAAAGCAGGAAAGGGTCTTCCAGGCTCTTGTCTTAGCTGCTAGGATACGAGGGCTTCTGCCAAAGTTTCCGCTGGAACCCAAGATGCCAACCGCCGTCCTTCATACGGAATAGTCCGAGGTAGGCGTGTGGCAGGGACGATGGAGAAACCTGTTCAGATGGGAATCTGCGGGGATCTGGGGGTTGGGGCCAAAGCGACGGGAGTTAGGATTTCCGTGAAAGGAACCAGACTTTTGGTTTCTCTGCTGTTCAAAATCTTTATGGAACCTACGAGGGTGGGTATTGAGCTGTTTGTCCTCTGGTTTCCGCAGTGATTCACTAGAGCGTGCGCGTGCGCGTGTGTCCTCGAAAGGCCTTTGAATCTGTTAAAAAGGGTTTTTCTTTGGTGTGGGACTTCGTAAATGTGATTTTTTTGAGGTTTGGCCCAGGTCAAGACCTTTATTTTTTTTGGAAGAGCAGTAGAGGGCGCTCATGTACCGTCTCTAAACACGTCCCTGAAAAAAGGGGCACCCATGGCAAAATCCGGAAACCCAAACCATTCGCATCCTCTTCTCGCCCTCTGCCTGGGGCTGTAGCACACACTCCATTCCACCCCTTTCTGCAAAAACTGCTACCAGAGTCCAGGTGCTGAGAAGTCGGGACAATTTCCCTGATTTGCTCATAGTAAAACCAGTTTGGATGCTCTCCGTGCATTCAGCAGGAGAGCCCAAGCCACCGTGCTATCTGGCAAAGGGTTGACTGTTCTCAGTCCAGAAAGGATCCATTCGCTACGGCTTGGAGAAACTGGATGGCGTTTTCATTTCAAGAAGTATTTACTTTTATTTAGGGACTTGATGGCCAACTTCAATTCTGGACTTTATGGGGCCCAGAGGGTGCGTTATGGGAGAACGGTAATTTCCTGAGTCCTTGGCAGGACCTTAGCAGGTTTGACAGGATTTGGGGTTATGGCTGCAAAATCAGGGCCCAGAGCACCCCCTCCCCCTTTTTTAAATGGCACAATCTTATCCCTCATGAATTACTCATTTTCTTCTATTCTTTTTGTTCCTCCGTCCATTCTGGTTTAGACTCCTACCCTAAGGGCAATCTTAGAATGGAGTCAATTTCCAAGACTTCATCTGGATATCATACAGCTTTTCTTAAGTGGATTGCCTTAAAAAAAAAAATGAGGGGTAGCTAGGCAGCTCAGTGGATTTAGAGACTTGAGATCTAGGTTCAAATGTGGCCTCAGTTACTTCCTAGCTGTGTGACCCTGGGCAAGTCACTTAACTCCCATCACCTAGCCCTTACCACTCTTCAGTCTTAGAACCAATACCCAGTTTTGATTCTAAGGTGGAAGGTAAAGGGTTTAAAAAAAAAATCTGTATGTCTATCAGCAAACAAGTCCCACAGAGGTTGATGCATTTATATTTCAACCTTAAAAGTTAAAACTTAGTACCAGAACACAGCTATCTGTTTCTGACTTCATTTTTCCTTTTCAAAACCTTAATTATAAAATGTCTTCATCAACCTGTTCTCTGCCTCTTCCCTTTTACTTTCAATAACAGCTGCAAATTAACCAATTCATAGGAATAAATTTAATATGATGTCACATGGCATATTTGAAATGCTACGAGGATAAAATTTATCCTTTCATCCTCAGGTCCTAAAGTAGTTTAAGGTAACTAATATCCGATGTTTCAAACTTTCTTTCCTCCATGCATAGGGTACTGGTGTTGCCTTTATAGATTTGATGAATGCCTATTCCACTAGCACAAATTCCAATTAATCAAAGACATCTAATTTTCTGTTTTTGGTAGGGAAAATGCATTGTGGCAGGCCAGTAGGGATGTTTTCCGTCTGCAGAGGACAGAGATAAAAAGAGCTTGGCCTCTCTTTCCATGTATATGTACTGACCACAGTGAGAGGGAAGGGCTGTGGGCACACTTTTCCCCTCCTTGTTTCTTCCAAGCTGCTAAACTACCTTCTCTATCCCTTTCTCTTTTCCTTCTCTGTATTCCTCCTTGCAATCCCCAGGACTCAGTACATCATCTATTATCATGGCCCATCTCTCATGCCTGCGCTATTATATCCCGCTTAGAATCCGGAGCTCCCTTCAAATCCCAGCTCATGCTGTCCCCTCCAAATAGAAGCCAGTCTTCTGATAGTTTTGGCTGTTAATGCTCCCTCTCTCCTCCACAAATCACAAGCTATCTAATGGCCTGATCTCATGTCCTACAGGATATAGCACATTTTCTATTTCCCATCATACTAGTTTTTGTTGTAATGGGAATTTACTTGCATTGTTCCCCAAATGGGGGCATCAGGATTAAGTGTAGTTTTTTTTTTAATCAGAGAAATGATACTAATTTTTATTACTGACATAAACCGATTTACAGTGGGGAGAGAGAAAAATCTACTGTGAGTATATGACTATTAGGAATGTACCATGTTTTTAGGACTTTACATACAAAGAATTTTTTTCAACCACTAAATGTAGCTTTTTAGTAAGTACTTTGCTACTAAAGTAAATTTTTGGTTACTACAACCTCAATTACCTCAAGTTCATAGCAGTACTACACTTGAACTTATGTTCAACTTGTGGTCCATTCTGACCCTCCCTAGTTATTTTTAGTAGCCCTTGAGCTTGGTGAATCATTTCTAATTTTGGACCTCTAGATTATTTGTAGATGGGATAGGATAACCATTGGGGTGCAAGAACAAAATGTAACCTTCGCCTAAGAACATATTGCATAGGCTGTGATCCACTTTCCACCTAGCCAGAGAGTAGCCCTGGAGAATGGGAATGGAGACCCTTGCTCAAAGGTTTCCACCACATTGGTACTAAGAACTATGCTGTGCTGGCTAGGAAGCAAAGGCCCAGATGAGGCATCTGGTTCCCATTGGAGTTGGGGGGTTGCCGGACTAAACCAAGCTAGGAGTCACTTTTTCCTCTACTCTTGGCTGGGTTGCAGCCCCCCACCTCCCCACCCCCAACATACACTTTACAGTGGGAGAGGAATTGGAAAATCCACTGACTCATAACAGGAGCTGGAATAAACCAGAGTGTGGGGGAGAGAGGCTCCAGGTGGAAAAGGGAAAGAGCTGAGAAAGTGGGAACAGGATCTCTTCAGTCCCAGTTCTGGATCTAGATCTGGGTTGGCCTTAGCTAGCGGAGGCAGTTTTCCAAATACTCAGGAAAGCATAAATAAAACACTTTTTTGGGGGGGAAGGGGTGGAAGTGTGGATAGTTAATTAGGCTCAGAGACTAGTGAGGAAAAAAGGGGCATGGCAGAAAAGCCAGAATTGGAAACATTCACCCCAGTTGGGTACCTGTTGAATTTCCAGGGATAAAGGAAGGTGAGCACTTTTGGTTCTTTGCCATTATGGAGTGGGAACAAGGAGAAAGTGTTCTAAATCTCTAATCATTAAAGAAATGCAAATCAAAACAACTCTGAGGTACCACCTCACACCTAGCAGATTGGCTAAAATGATAGCAGAGGAGAGTAATGAATGCTGGAGGGGATGTGGCAAAATTGGGACATTAATGCATTGCTGGTGGAGCTGTGAACTGATCCAACAATTCTGGATGGCAACTTGGAACTATGCCCAAAGAGCGATAAAAAAAATGCCTGCCCTTTGATCCAGCCATACCATTGCTGGGTTTTTACCCCAAAGAGATCATAGATAAACAGACTTGCACAAAAATATTTATAGCCGCGCTTTTTGGGGTGGCAAAAAACTGGAAAGCAAGGGTGTGCCCTTCAATTGGGGAATGGCTGAACAAATTGTGGTATATGCTGGTGATGAAATACTATTGTGCTCAAAGGAACAATAAACTGGAGGAATTCCATGTGAACATTGTACACAGAGACCAATACACTGTGGTAAAATCGAATGTAATGGACGTCTGTACTAGCAGCAATGCAATGACACAGGACAATTGTGAGGGATTTATGGAAAGGACGCTACCCACATTCAGAGGAAGAACTACAGGAGTAGAAACACAGAAGAAAAACTACTGCTTGGACACTTGGGTTGATGAGGACATGATTGGGGATGTAGACCTGAAAAGACCTCACCCATGTAACTATCAATAATGTGTAAATAAGTCTTGACTGACCACACATAATAAAACCAGTGGAAATGTGAATTAGCTACAGCGGAGGGGGGTGGGGTGAAGGGGAAAGTAAAAACATGAGTTATGTAACCATAGAAAATTTTTCTAAAAATTAAAAATTATTTAAAAAAAAAAAAGAGAAAAGTTGGGGCCTCTGAGGGAACCCGAGTCCCAGTGCTCTGATAACAGTTCTGACTTAGGTGCAAGGATCATGAGTGATGATTCCAAAGATGGATGTATCAAGGGCTGGGCATTTAGAAGTCAGGAAAATTCACTTGGAAGGGACCTCAGAGGCTATTCGACCCTTATCCCAATAAGAAGCTCTCTATAGCATCTTCAACATGGAAGCTTCTTCTCCTGGAGGTGGAAATGCAAACTTGTCTCATTTCAATCTGGTGTCCGGAGTTGCTTTATCTAGTAGAAAGCCTATTTCTGTCTCACTGTTACTCTCCCTTGCTAGCACAAAGCTGCATATTTTGGGCCAAACACAAATAAAGGTTTAATATTTTTAAAACTCCTCTAATTAAATAAAAATACATTTACACACTAATCAGCAAGCGTATATTAAGTGCCAACAATGTCTCAGGTTCCTTGCTGGTCAGTCTTATCTTTAAAAAAAAATTGTAATGGAAAACATTAAGATTCTCAGTTAACTCTCTTCTCTCTCATTAATTTTTCTGCATAGATGTCAAAACTATACTGACTCATCTTGCCCAAATGACCAACTAGGAAAAACCTGTCTTGTGCTAAGAGGTGCAGATGTCTGTGTAGGTTGGATTTGGAACATATACTTATTTGTATATGTGCAGGCAACATCTACGAGCATCTGGGTTAGGATGCTTATATGGCATGAGGACATCTATCAAGAGAGACAGTGTGGTGTCATCTATCAAGAGAGACAGTGTGGTGTCATGGAAAGGGCAAAGGATCTATTCGAATAGATCTAATTGACACTAAGCTAGAGGACTTTAGGCAAGTGATTTTTCCTTTCTCAATCTGTTTCCATATCTGTAAAATGGGCTAGATCTTAAAAACCAAACCTTCAACATCTACAGCAAGAAACTTAGCTCATCTTACTGAAGCTGTACCCAGACTAGAACTCAAGCATTAACTTGTCAAGAGTAGGGATCCCAGGGATTTCTTCAGTTTTACTAACCAGGTCTGTTACAACTAGAAGACAAGTTGAACCAATCTGTGTAAGGAGACTAGCCCTTGTTTTCCTGACACCCCCCCCCCCCCCCAGCTTTTCCTCTATGGGGCCAGGGTAAGTCTTCAATCTTTTCAATTATGCCCTCTCCCCACCCACCTTGTCTTCTCTTTTCCAGATAAAGTATTCTCATTCACTTCAACCACTCAACCCTTCACAATTGGCTGTCCTTCTCTGGGCCAGTGGCACTCAGATCTAAACACAATATTCCAAATGTGGTCTGATTAGGTCTGAACAACATGACTACTGTTGTCTCTATTCCTGGAAGCTGTGCCTCTCAACGCAGCTCAAGGTTACATTTGAGTTTTTGGTTCTCACATTATGCTGCTAGCTTACATTGAGATTGTAGTCCAATGAAAATCTCTAATTCTTTTTCAAACTGCTAATATGTCTACCATCTTGAACTATAGAGGTGATTTCATACTTTGGTAAGTTTATAAAATAAGATTATGTAAAGCGCTTTGCAAACCTAAAAAGATCTGTTTAGCTACTCATCAATTCTATTTAATTTCGTTTTATTAGATTCACTTCGATGTTTTCTTTTCAGATCTGACTTGTGATCTAATGTGCTATTCTTGCCAACTTTGTGTCATATACAAAGCTAATGCCACCTTTGATGTTATCGAAGACATTGATAAAAATATTTAACACCACAGGGCCAAGCATAATTCTTTGGAGTACTACATGGAAGTACAACTCTTGCCAAGTTGCTATCAAACCACTAATGACTAGTCTTTGGGCCAACCAGCCAGCTTTCATTTAGCCTTTATTTTTCCATCCTCCCCATGTAAGATACTGTCAAATTCTTTGATTTTTAGGAAACTGGTTAAAATATATCTATAGCATTAAAACAGTTTAGTAACCCTGTCAAAAGAGAAATGAGGCTGGTCTGGTATGGCCTATTCTTGATGGAGACCATATTCTTTTAAATTACTGCTTCCTTTCCGAATGTTTACCCACCATCACTTGATGCATTTTAGACTTTTCACAGGAATCAAAAGTCAAGCTCACCAATACACAATTCCCTAGACTCATTTTGTTCCTTTTGAAAAATGGGACTTTGCTTTCTCTAGTTCTGGGGTAATTGTTTTCCACCATTTTCCAAATATCAATGATGGCAATAGTCATTGTATCTAAAACATTCTTTGAGTACATATTATCTTACCCAAGCTAGGCAACTCAAATCCATTAAATGCAACTAGGTGCTATCTTCCAACCTCCTCCTTTATCTTGGATCCATCTTCTCTGTGCTCATTCTCTTAATCCATCTCATGCAAAGTCAAATCAGCTTCCTTTCCAGGCCCTTCTCCTTTGTCTCTGGACTTTCTGCCATGCCATATTTGTCTCACCTTAGACTTCTTGCTCCGAATGCTTAAAATGGAGGTTCCAAGAAGAACTAGTTAAAGTGTCCCAGCCAACCATGTCTTCATTTCTCTCTAGGCTCTCCTTCGGTCTGAACTATCTCTACCTTGTCCTTTTTTCCTCTTCTACCTCCAGCTTCTTTTTGTCTTCTCCCATTAGAATTTCTTAGGCCAGGAACCCTCTGCTTGTTATTTGTCATGTAAGTACTTAATTCTTTGCCTTCTGGCTTTCCTAACTCTTCTAGCTGGTTGGCTTAACCTTGGGCATTTGTATGACCCAAGGCCATGGATTTACTATTGGCTCCTCCCCTCCCCCCCATCCCTCCCCTCCCCCTTTAGATTGCCTCCTGGTTATTTGAGTCTTTAACTGTTATCCCTTCAAATCAAACTTCAATTGCTGGATAAACTTTAGTTTTTTCTTTCATATTTTTCATTTTAAAGCTCTTTTGGTTTTGCAGGACTTACCAACCTTTGTTAGTATATTACATCTCTGCTCAAACTTTGTATTTCAAGTTGTTTTCCCCCTTTAGACACTATCTCTTCTT
Source organism: Gracilinanus agilis (assembly GCF_016433145.1). NCBI lineage: Eukaryota > Metazoa > Chordata > Mammalia > Didelphimorphia > Didelphidae > Gracilinanus > Gracilinanus agilis. The sequence continues at coordinate 157,225,198 of NC_058132.1, read as the reverse complement.
AGGTGTTTACTTTCCAAATCAATTTTCCCCTTTTGTATCCTTTGCCTTCAGTGGAAAAGTGAGGAAAATAATGTGTCCTCTTGGTTTTCTTCCTTTAAGATTTCATAATCTTTGTCAACATTTTCTAGGTTACTTCTGACAAAATCATTTCTGCCCACATGACACAAATATAGATGTATAAAAGATGGAAATTTTAAAGGGCAAGAACAGAATCCTAATCTGCCAGGACTGATCTTGGGAGGTCAGCTAGTCTCTCACCTTCACTCTTTCTGGCCTTGATTCCATATCTTAGTGAGTCTGAACTCATCCCTCTACTCTCCTTTCCCTACTTTTAAATCAGAAGGCCCAGGAAGCAGAGCTCCTAATAAAGCTGATAATAGGGCATTTGGTTAGGACTTGAGTGGGCTTTACTTTCTATAGTCAGAGTATTTGTGGTCTAGATTTCAGGCTAGGGAGAACTTTTTCTGTAGGATGAGATCTAACAGAATCCTGTCCCCTAATCTTTTAGTGCAGTAATTTAGACATTTGTTTTTTGTACATATAAGTATAATTTTCCATTTAAACTTGACACTTAAGCTTCTTGGCTTTTACTCATTTCCAATTTAATACTTCTTAGAACTTGGTGTTTCCAGACAGCATGTAAACCTAAAAGTCTTGCTTTGCTAAGGATTTTTTAAATTTCTCCCTTTAAATCATCTTTCAGAGTTCATTAGAAGCTAGCCCATTGATTTTTTTTCTCCAAAGCAAAGTGGAATCACAGGATCTCAAAATTATAAAAGGCTTCAGAAGTGGTTTAGTCCCTCCTTTACCTGAATAAGAATATCCTCTACAGAATTATCATGAAGACCTTCATTGAGAAAAAAATCCACTATTTCCCAACATATCCTATTCTGCTTTTGTGTAGCTGTTAGAAGTTTTTCATTACATCAAACCTAAATTTGCCTCTTTGCAATTTCTATCCACTGCTTTCATACTTATCCCCAAAGGGAAGAATTAAAGCAACTGATAGTCCTTCAAATATTCAAAACTAGCTATTATACAACTGGTCTATTCCCCTCCTCCTCTTATGAGTTCTTTCATTGTCATGGTTGGCTTCTGAAAGCCGCTAGCCTATCAATGTCCTTTTAATTCTGTGACAATGTTGACACATATAGAAACATATTCTTCCAACACTATCCACATTCAGAGGAAGAACTGTGGGAAAAGAAACGCAAAAGAAAAACAACTGCTTGATCACATGGTTCGATGGGGATATGATTGGGGATATTGACTCTAAATGATCAATCTAGTGCAAATATCAATAATATGGAAATAGAAAAAAAAATAATAATATGGAAATAGGTCCTGATCAATGACACATGTAAAACCCAGTGGAATTGTGCTTTGGCTACAGGAGTGGGGTGGGAGGAGGGCAAAGAACATGAATCTTGAAACCATGGAAAAATATTCTAAATTAATTAAATGAAATGAAATTTTAAAAATTAACATTATTTCAAACTCCTGTCTCTTTCCGAACTGCATCTTTCCCCTCTCCATTTTGCCTCGAGGCTGGTATTGCATTTGCCTTAATCAGAACATATTAAATTTGGTTAATATCTTGATGGTTTGAGATAAGCTCCAGTAGCTCCCTATTGGTTTCAGGAGGAAATATCAAGTGCTTTGTTTGGTATTCACAAACTTTCCCAGGGTCAGAGGTCAGATTTGAACTAGATAGTCTGGCCTCTATTCCCTGAACCACCTAACTACTCCAGGAATAAACAAGCAGCAGTAAGGTATCAGGAGTAAGAGACACACATATATTATTCTATGACTCTCAGAGGAGCCAAAAACTTTTAATGCCAGTTCTAGCCTTCAAATAGTCACTTTTTTGCCCATTTACTGATCCTCAAATGATGTTCTAGGAAAATGAGGCCAAGAAGTTAAGTGACTTTTCCAAAGTTATACAGTTGATTATGATATAGCTGGGACTCCCAATAGAGAAAGGAATTTATGCTATAAGAGAAAGAAGTCATCTCTAAAATAGGTGTATACTCAAACCAAGTATTTGCATGGGTTGACTAGGATACATGTAGTTAATTAGTTAAACAACTGGATCTTCTAGGTCTTCTTGCTCACTCCAAGGCAAAGAAAGATGGGCTGGCTGGGGGAAGAAAGAATAGAAGAACACCAGGTGAAATGGGGGTGGGGTGGGGTGGGGTGGAAAGGGGAGAGCAAAAGCTATATGGTGGTCTTTATGAAGCATAAACTAAGAGAATCTCAATTCTTTTCAGGTTCTCATTTTAAGCACAGCACGAGGCAAATTTTCTTGATTTTAAGTTACTGTTCCTTGGTTATAAAAGTAACATGGCTTAGAAGATGCATTAACTTTTTCAGGCTTTTTGGGGCAGAAATTTCCATGACTGAGAATTCACAGTAGGAAGAATTGTTCAGTTCTCTGTACATTTATCCAAGAAACTGAGGAACAGTATCAAACATAGTGCTTTATGCAGTATTTGCTCAATAGTTTCCTTTCCAAGTAAGTCCTTCCTTTCAGAGAGAAGTTAGGAATACTGTGTATCTCATTTCTCTGCCCTCAGATGCCATTCACCACTTAAATTGTTTGTTTAGGCAAGGAGGCAAGAAATATTTGGTTAAGTAACAACAAACAGAAAAATTTCACTCCATAAAACATTAATAATATATTTTAATGAAAAAATCTTAGCCTCATGTTTCTAACCAAAGACACTCAAAACTAGTGTTTCCCTGCCCTTTCTGCCCAACTGCACCTCAATTTTGGACCTCAATAAGGACCAGTTTAGAGAAATTTTTTTTTGTATTTTAAAACTTTTTTTCTTTAAAGATTAAACAACCAAGCTAGCAAAAAGTACTCAATACATATTCTCCTTATATCAAACAAGCCAGTATTTCAGTACAATGTTACTATACAGAATATATACAGTACACTTAAGATCACAAAGCAAACACTACAGGCTCAGAACAAATTTGAAAAAACATGATATTCACATTGATTACAATAACTCTAAAAATGATTGTAACGTTCAAACGGCACTTAGTTTACAAAAAAGTCACAAAAATATATATATATGTACACATATATAGCCACCAAGAACTATGGTTCCTGAAAAATACTAATTGCCAGATACTAGTATATAAAATGTGAATTTTTAAACATTGTATACATTAAACAAAAGTAAAACAAAAACCATTTATGCTGTTGAAAGTCAAACACGCCAAGTAACTTAGCTGTGGCCACTGTCACCAAAATAAGTTATATATTTGAATGAGATGGTAATTGGATTATAGAGCTGGTGATTGGGAACTGGCACAGTTAAAAATTTTACTGTTGCTAGGGAAAATAGGGGGGCAGGAGTGGGAGAATACACACCACCACCCACCAACATAATTCAATTCACATTTTTTCCTCCAGCAATATTCTATCTTAAAGGGTTTCACAAACTGCCAGTGTCCACAAAGTCATAAAATGGCAGGGTTAAGAAAACCACCCCTCATTTCCTTGTTGCCAGGGATATAGGCAAAATATTAAAGCATGCATCAATTAAACAAAACAGTCACCCATCTGGAAGACAGTGGGATATAGATTTCATCTATATTGGTGGCATGAGCAAGTGCCCTAGTTTGTTTATATTTTTTTTGGTGGGGCCAAACCTGTAAGCTCTGTAAAACACTGAGCTACTATGGCAGCAAATGTGAAATTATAAAAATGAAAGCATGTTTTTATATAAAAATCTAGTTCTCTTGCATTAAAATTATGAATTGTTTCCTTCATGTGTCTCTTTAGGTCATTGCTTTTCATAGTGTTTTGTATTAACCACCACAGATTTCTTCTATGATAGTCAGGTTATGGCCTTTGACCTCAATTTGACTATCTTTTTATGTTGCTATAGAGAAAGACAATTAGGAAGTCTTGGAAAGTTCATTTTATTCTAAAAAATGAGAATTTTAAATTTTAAAAAAAAGGGGTCCATTCTAAAAGTATCTTTCACAAATATATATATTTAAATATTAAAATAGGTTACCTAGGACTTTTACAAAATGGCTTTTGAAAAGATGGTATATGTGCAATCGGGACATATACTATCCTCCAAGTTGGATATAAGGTGCCACAAAGATGCCCTAAAAAGAGGCAGGCAATATCTGATGCGCCACGAGGCACCAGAAACCAGAGAAATTAAATACTCTTGGAAACTTAGACCAAAACCAAGTTTTGGGGGACCACAAGGGTTTTAAAAATAAGTTTAAAATAATGTTTTAAAATTTCTTGTAATGTAAGTATTGGAAGAAGTCATTACTTGTTAGGAAAAAAAAAATGAACAAAGTTCGTGGTCTTTTTCCTTCCAAATACCTGATGTCATTCATATCAGGCACGTGAAAGTTGAAAAGCAGTGCAATTTTCAAAACTCTGCTATCCTCTCAGTATGAGAGACTTTAAGATAGCATTTGCCAACATGAGAATTAAAACTGATAATCAGAATAAGCCGCCTAAAGAAACACAACATTTATAATTTAACAACAGAGATTTTTGCTATAAGAAGTAGCTGCTTCTGGGGGCCTAGAGACAGGCTTTTCTTAAAATGAACATAGTTTCTACTAATGCTAATAGGAACTTAATGTACATCAAGAGGGAGATGGTGTTCCCTTGAAGCAGGGAAGAACTATTTGTCCCTCAGCAGATGTACTTTGGTATGTGAGCATTCATCAATGAGATTTTTAATTTGTCCAGAAACTGATTTTTAACTCAGGCAGTGAAGCATGAAAAAGTTTCCTTAAATTGCATTATAAAATTTAGCTATAGTAAAGAAATTTAGAAATTGATGTGTTTAGAAAACCAAGGAATTTTATGAATCGCAAAACTAAAATTGAATGAACAAAGAGGCAATGTCAAAAGATCATCGATAAAATCAGGACTGGAGGCTTAACCTAAAAGTTCAGTCAAATTAAAAGGGAGTCAGCAACTGAAGAATTTGTTTGAAATCAGGCACTTCAAAATTAAATGATTAAAAAAGTATTTTTTTAAAAAGTATGAATAAAAAAATTACATTTGCAATCAGTTGTCTGAAATCCTAAGCTCTATAAACTATTATGTACACTAGAACCTCGCTATAACAATATTTGCTATAGAGTGAAATTTGGTATAAAGTAGATCCAACTTGGAACCTAAAGAGGGAGGAGCTTGGTTACTGAGGCATGAAATGAACCTTGTTATGACAATCTCACCTGTAAGTCCAAGTTATGTATCTCAGCAACATTATATGGATGGGAGTTATGAATATATTACTACTTATAAGCATCATGGAAATATCTCTGGAGAATTTAGTGCATAAGGTAGTAAAAATTTTTGTTTTAAGAACCTCACCTTCACAAACAATCTTTTTGTCATGAGTCAGCATTTTTTCTATCACAAAACTATATTCATTATGATGCAATAAATGTATCTAAGAGCATCAGTTTATTACAAAATAGAAAAATGCAGTGATTATTAGTTTGAATGCAAAAAAGAATTAGTAGGTTGAAGGTACAAAGTATTCTTTTGAAAAAGAAAATAAGATTTTTTTTAACATTTATCCCACAATTTGTAGGCTCACGTAACTTGAAGCCTTGGCTGTATCAAATGTAAAATGTTTTCAACTATCAGAGGGGCTTCTTTGTTGGTTCTGATATTGGTCCAATGAATAGTTATTTCAAAATAATGTGTTACTGACCTAAAAATCACAGGCTGATTGGGGGAATCCTAAGTAAGTACGAATAAATAGCTACACTGTTAAGACAATTTTGAAATCAAAAGAAGGAAAACAGGCATAGACTAATGGAGGCCCAATTTACTGATTTAAAATTTGATAACTTATCTATGGGACTATCCATAGCTTTATAAACCACTCTGAGTACATTCCATAATATTATTCTCCTAATTTTGTTTTACTACTTAAGGAAACTAAGTTTTTCATTATTTTCTCAAACCAATGTTAAAAATCTGTAGTATTTCAGTTTTACATCAATAGTCAGAAAGATGTCATTTTGATAGTTTCTTCCTTTCAAATATCAATTTCACACTCTTTTAAAATGAGAACCAGTGAACAGGATATCTTTCTATAGCTTTGGTTAATGTACTTTTAGCTCAATAAAATCTTAGTAAAGAAATCATTTAATACTTGCAGACTGAAAAAACTAAATTAGTTTGTAAGGAGTTCCTCCTAGTCAAGAATGTATGTACTAGGAAAATTTGGCTCAGGTGGTATTATCTAGTAGAGTGATTAACAGCAAATTACATTTGCTAAACATTCTATGAGACTGAACCTATTGAAAACAATTTTAGCAAGATTATCGGTTTCTGGGTTTTTAAAAAGAACTAAAGGATACATATGGAACTATGTTTATTGTAAATCAGAACTGAACTCAAAACATTTTTATATAATAAAGTGTAAGACTGAATAAGCTTTGGTTAATTGCCTAAACATTTAATCCCCTTAAGTCAACTTATGTACTTTGACTCATAGCAATTGAAAACTTTAAAAACTGGATGTGATTAAATATATTTGTCTTAAATTTAACACCATTAAAACTCCCTATCATCTCTTATAGAAAAATAAATCATAAAACGCAGAAACAAAATGCCAATTCCTCCCCCTTTCAACATAGATTTGCAATTTAAATAATGGAAAGAAGAACACTGGTGATGTTAAAGTAACTGTAATGCTTTCCATGGACTAAGGCTAAAGGATTGACTAATATTTGATCTAATGGAATGAACAAATTGAAGATATAATGAGCTAATGTAGCTGTGACACTTAGCATCAAGGGGTTAGTTATGAGCACTTTTGCGCATTTCTAAAGTTCAATGGAACTATTTAGTAGTTAAAAGATTGAAAATAAAGGCTTTTCTTATATAAAACCCTTAAGTTTAAAAAAGGCAGTTCATCATACATCCTAAAACTTTTAAGCCCTTTAAAGCACAATACTGTTTTTGGGGACATAAAAAAGCTAGCAATATTAAATAACCTAAATACAAATATTCAGATGCTTAGGTATTGTGGTGATAATATTTGGGGAAAACAAAATAAGCACTGGTATTTCATCCATTTTATATGCTCTCCTACAAAAATTGTTTTCAAGTCTTTTTTAGAGGAATTAGAAATAAACATAATTAAATACTTCTTGCAATAATTCTATAGCTTAGTTTCTTAAAACAGACCTATAAGTCGATTACCTTTGTATTAAATGTATTTCAGAGAAATAAACTACCTCTGTCTCCCCAAAACCAAGGATTTCATTTAAATAGTCTCACACAAAATACCTGCTAACATACATGTTGATTGGAGTGGGTGGGAGGGTAAGAAATGAAGAAATAAGCAATGTGGTAAGCTTAAGATGCTGCTGTCACACAATAAGACAAACTTGGAAATCTAGACATCTGAAATTTCCATTTGTGGAGAGTATCCAGTGTTGCCCATCTCACATTCAGAATATAGCCAGGATGCATTGAAAGCAACACTATATGGACCTCTCTTATCTTACTGTTTGGTTTTTCAGGGTGCGACAGGATCGTGGATGGAAATATTTAATTCTTTCTTCTTCCCTTTACCCTGAAAACTCCCTTTCCCCCTCTGTAGCTGTGCAACAGACATTAAATAAAAGGGAAGTGATACTAGAATGGCAAAAGTAAGGTAGAAAAGAACATTTCATAGTCTTTAAAGATTCTTCTTCCTCATTTTTCCCTAGCCAAAAGAAATGAGAATACTATTAACTTCTTGATTTTCTGGAGGGGGAAAGAGGATGAAGGAAGGCCCACTTCTTGTCTTAACAAGCGAGGATTAAATCTAAACTTTAAGTGTCATTTATTATGAAACAAAAAGGTAGGACAGTACATTAAAATAGAGTTAGGATGAAGCACTATTTCAGAAAGATGACAAGCCACTGCAAAAAATAACTCAACCCAATCAGTCAAAAAGTGTGACTGGTGGTATACAACTTAACTTCCTAAAAAGCTCACAGATAAAGCCCTGTATTTGGGAACAAAATGAGCAATAACAGTTTCATGGAAGTAAGGTAGGGAAGTGGAAGCAAGATAGGAAGATGAGGTAAGAACACTTTGAAGAAGACTGAGCAAGTACCTTTATTCTAAGAAAAATCTGCATAAGTTAACTTTGCCTATCTTTGTGTTTGTAAAATTTAGAAAATATTTGATGTTAAAATCTCTTAGAACTAAGTTCTATTATAAAGAAATATAATTTATAATCTAACTTAGGGCATTTCTACCTTCATAAAGAAAGGAAAGATAAATAACCTAAAATTTGATTAAACTGAGCTACTGAATAACTCAATTTTTGAAATGGAAACTAGTCCAATGAAATTAGCATTTTTCCATTAAAAAGAATTCTACAAGTACTGTCCAGCACTTGACAACAATGCAAATATTTTGTTTTAATCAAGGTACTGTTTTTGCATTCCCTTTTCATATTCCACCCAAGTGTTTTTATAACTTACTTTTTAGGTAGTCATGTGGAAAAATAAAAGATTACTTCAAATTTCATAACCCATGGAGTCAACATATATTTTCTTTGGAGGCTCAAGATCAGTGATGCTTTTAATGGCACTAAATGTGCTACAGAACATAATCACAAGCATCACAGAGGGTTCAACTCTGACTCAGAGAGTTGAACACCATAGCAGCATGAGGAATACCCACTAAAATCTAAGGCTCTAATGTTACTGTTATCCCTAACTTGGTACTTGTCAGATCTGTTGCAGACACCTTCATGAATCTCAGACCATTAGTTCCAACTGAGCCCTTTCTAAAGATGGAAAGATCAACTTTTTACTTTATTGCTTGCACTGTTTGTATAAGCTCTAGCAACTGCTGTCTTTAATAAACTTGGCAATAGCTTAAAATATTTTGGAAAATGGAAAATTTATCACTGTCATATAAACTTTTTGTAAACAACCCCCTGTTGGGTTAAGAACTTGGCCTCTACAGAAAATTCCTTGTTTTGTCCTAAAGAACAAAAATCCTCTACAGTACACATACATATACATATACATAAACATAAAAGACTCCAATATTTTTCATTCAATAAATTTTGTTATAATAGGGTATTTGCAAAATAAAATACAACTGCAGATGGGGCAAAAAGAAAATGGACTTGGACAATAGACCATCTTGCCAAATGTTCATAGCTCAGGCAAACAAGTTTTCAGCCGAAAAATTATAGCATGAAGATGGGTAGACTGGTTCCTGTTAGGACAGGATGTATATTATTCTCATTGCCTATGTTCTCAATTTCTAAGTCCACAGCTTAACTTAAAAAAATAAAATAAAAATCACATTTTCTTGTTAACCTCAACATAAGCAAAAAAAAAATGTATCTGGAGGAGTGTTTCTATAATGGTAGAATATTAAGGGTAGATAGAATGCCTCTCCCAACACCAATCTACTCATTAAATGCCATTTAAAAAAAAAAAGACAAAGCCTCAAAAATTTTTGTTTAGTTTCAGAAATATTTACCATAATAATTTGAGAAGAAAAGTTTTACTGTAAACACTTCAAGAAAACAGCAGGCTCTACAAAATATTGTTCTCAAGATCCTGAGTAGAGGGATTATGTTTCTACTTAGGACACTGGTCTGTACAGTAATTATTTCTGGCATATATTTGCATTTTAGTCAGATTAAAAGTCTTCTGATTTCTTATTTACCCAATGGCCTGAAGAGAAGAGACAATCTACACTAATGGTATAAGAAATTGTTAGGTATTTTATGTCAGTTTTCCTTAAGTATATCACAGCTTCTATTATGATTGGACATGATCTTATTGTATACTTAGTCTTAAGAGTGATCTCTTTGTCATGAAAAATGTGACATCTGTTGCAGTTTTCTGTTTAAAGCATAGGTAACAAAGTATAAAGGATTTCTCCCCATTATATCCTTTCATCTTTAAAAAATTAAATTAAAAAATGTACAGGACCAAGCACAGGCACTTTCTAAAAATCAAACAAAAATGAAGCCAAACCATAAAATTATTCAATAGTAATAGAAGACAGCTCCAATTTNTGTTTCTACTTAGGACACTGGTCTGTACAGTAATTATTTCTGGCATATATTTGCATTTTAGTCAGATTAAAAGTCTTCTGATTTCTTATTTACCCAATGGCCTGAAGAGAAGAGACAATCTACACTAATGGTATAAGAAATTGTTAGGTATTTTATGTCAGTTTTCCTTAAGTATATCACAGCTTCTATTATGATTGGACATGATCTTATTGTATACTTAGTCTTAAGAGTGATCTCTTTGTCATGAAAAATGTGACATCTGTTGCAGTTTTCTGTTTAAAGCATAGGTAACAAAGTATAAAGGATTTCTCCCCATTATATCCTTTCATCTTTAAAAAATTAAATTAAAAAATGTACAGGACCAAGCACAGGCACTTTCTAAAAATCAAACAAAAATGAAGCCAAACCATAAAATTATTCAATAGTAATAGAAGACAGCTCCAATTTTGGGGGGTCATCTCTAATTGTCTCACTACTGGCACTGGTCTTTGGCTGCTCTGGCATTTCTTCCTCTTTTTCTGTCAGACCACTGAGAGACCCCAAAGGAAAAGTGCTTTCACAATTCTGAGTTGATGAGACCTGTGAAATGACAGGCATTTGGACAGAGGAATTGTTTTCAAAACTGTGTTCTCCAAGCTCGTACTGAACAAGAGTCTCTTCTTGCTCCTGGTTTAAGTAGTCCGGTACTAGGAAATCACTAAATGAGGAGCAAAGGACAAAAAACAAAATTACTTTTCAAAGAAGCATTAAATATAGCAAAGACCTTGCCCTACCAAAATAATACTAAAATTACAAGGAAAGAAAATTTGACTTGCAACATAGGTAATTATCATAGCATTGTTCTTGAGTAAAAACTAAAATAAAGGAGACCAAGCATGAAGTATTTTATATTGCGTATATTTCTACAGCAATTTTATATCCTAGTTGATCATCCTCTCTGAAGTTTCTTATAATCATACCGTATTTCTTTTCAGTTAAAAAAAAAGATCTTTAGGATATTTCTACATTCCAATAAAATGATGAAAATGTTAAACAGGGAATATGAATTTCTATGCTACCCAAAAGTAAAAATACATTTCAAGGCTACAGAGTGAAAAGATAATGAATAATTTTTTTGGAGGAAGAGGGGATATTATAAAAGTACATATAAATATGACTATAAATGTGTTAAGATGTATAAAGGGGGCTGAAGAATGCTTTCAAAACTATATTGGAGGGGGCAGCTGGGTAGCTCAGTGGAGTGAGAGTCAGGCCTAGAGACAGGAGGTCCTAGGTTCAAACCCGGCCTCAGCCACTTCCCAGCTGTGTGACCCTGGGCAAGTCACTTGACCCCCATTGCCCACCCTTACCACTCTTCCACCTATGAGACAATACACCGAAAAGTACAAGGGTTTAAAAAAAAAAAAAAAAGAAGAAAAAAAAACTATATTGGAAAATAAAATCTACATAGCTGGATTTGGAGCAACTATCATAACCTTTTATTTTAGATGAGCCTCCTTGTTTAACTGACAAAAGCTAAGGACCATTACATCAACATATCAAATATCAAAAAAAGAAATTTTTCTTAAAAGAAAAAAAGAAAACTATCCGCATAGCTATTTAAATGCATAAATAAATTTAGTAAACCTAAATGTCAAAGTATCTAAAAAAACTGAGAAAGGCAATATGCTAGCTAAAATTGTTTAAGAATGGAATAGGCTTATTCTTTAGATCAATCTTTGTATTTAAAAAATGTTGCTCCAAAAACGGTGATAGAAAAATATCTGCCTATGAGCAAATTAAGGGAGGAATGTCTAACTGCATGAACAATAGATGGAGAATCAACTTCTGTATATGTTGATTTCACAACTATTTGTGAAGAGCAGGGATTTTGAACATTTTTACCTACCAAAAAAAGTGAAAAAAAAAAAGGCTACATAAACCATTTCTTCTGGTTATTAGTACTCAAAATAGAAAATTAAGGAATCTATAAAAAGAATACTATATTTTACTTAAGCGATTTTATAAAAAATTGCATGGCAGTCAATATCATAAATGATACTTTAAAAAGATATGAAAATTGTTTCTAACAGTACTTAGATGGATCAGTAAAATACATTCTCACTCTAAAAACAATTGTGTTTGAATAGCAAATTATTTTAAGAGGCGTATTTTCCAATTTAAAAAGACGTCCATGTTATGGCACAGTTTTTAAAAACATTTTGCCAGTAGAGACACAGTCTAAAAATACTACCTTTATGAAAATACAAAATGGATTCTATCACTGTATCCATTTAAACAACTATAACTATAAAAATTTTATAATTATTTATTAGATAGAATTTATTAGATTATATAGAGTTGGCTAGAAAGAAAAGCACCTAGGCTAATCTGATTTTACTGCTTGAGTCTCCATTTGCTAGACAAAAGAGGCTATCAGGAAAGTCAAAAGGGACACTCCAGCTTTCTAGCCAAAGACGAGGCAAAGTATAACTTTTGAGTGAGATGCCAATACCTATATCTCAGCTTCTTACTTTTCTAGGTGAATTCTACATAAAAATCCAATTCTAAAAAGCTCTTAGGCAATAAACATAAGGTCTTCAGGCATACTTGGATTTAGTAATATACTACCCTAGTAGAAAAATCTAAAGTCAAGTCATGTTCAGACTGTGGGGTGTAAGATATAAGAAAGAATCATGAACTAATTCTCTAAACAAAATTTTCAATCAGATTCTAATGCCAATTTTTTAAGCAGTAGTAAAAGTGGTGGCAGCAGTGGTGGTATTGGCAGTGGTGGTGTTGGTGGTAGTCATAACAGTAGCAACTAGCATTTGTATAAGTGCTTCAAAGGTTTCAAAGCAATTAATAAATATTATCTCATTTTATTCTCATAAGAACTAACTGAGAGGAAGCTGCCAGATGATCAGATGAAGAAATTGAACAAAAAATAAAAATTAATTAAATAAAAGTTAAGTGACAATATCAAGGCTATAGTTAGTAAGTGAATAAGGCAGGATCTGAACTCATGTCCAATGTTTAATCTGTAGCATTATCTAGTTGCTTATGCAAATTTCATTACGAGAGATACATTTTGACCTCTAAAAATCATTATTTCAGAATCTATAATTGTTTTAAATATTTTTTCAACTTTAGTTAACCAAATCTTTCGTCAGTTCTAAACTAAGGAAATTTTGCTATTAGGCATAACTTTTTTCATGATTGGATATTTTTGTATCTGATCATTTATCAGTAATAAAAAAAAAGTACAGTGAGAATCTAGTTAGGTTCAAACATTTATACAATTTATAAATTTTGAGAAAGTTTTAAGATGTTAAGAAGGGAGACTAGGCATGTAACACAAAAGAACCATAATTATTTACTCTTATTAGAATCTTATTTCTAGTTTAGAGAAAACTGAACACATACAGTTAATGTCCTATAGTATAACAATCATAAAGATATAAAAAATTCAGTTTACCAATTTAAAGGACAGTTAAAACTTGGACCCTGTATCTTTTTAAAGCTATAAGAAAGTTATACCCCCTAAATAAGATCGTTTTGCTTTCAGTTAAAAAAGACCTTTGTTAACAAATAGAACACTGCCAAAAAACCAAAATCCTTTTATAAATTTGAAAGTTTTATAAACTTGAAAGTTATGAATGTTACAATGCTTATTAGCAATTAGGCTATGAGCAGTTTTCATTAAGTACTAAAAAAAAAAAAAAGGAAAATAGAAATTTAACTTTTCTGAAAATGATTATTTACCTAAAGGAGAAAGATAAAAGAAGGATGAGGGGACATCATTGATCTTGTAGAAATGAGTAAAAAAGGGAATAAATGCAATTGATCGACTACAGTTTGTTCCAAAGTTCCTCTAGAAAAAACATTCCATTTGACAAAAATATTCTGAGCTTAAAAAACAAAAACTAAAGAAAATGGCAAAAAATCTATTCCTACCCAACGTGTCTGAAATAATTCATTATAGTTCATTATGCAGATGTTAATATTATGGAATTGCTTTAACTTTCTTTACTTTAAAAATAACATTAAAGCGTTCTGATACTATGAAAAAAGTCAATAGTGAGCACATAAAAAATGTAAACAATTCAGAAGTGATCAGAGTATGGACAGTGGAATGAGGGTAAGAGTGAATGTGATTGCAGTTAGCTGGCAACCTGATAAAAAGCACAGCAGGCTGCCCTGAAAGTAGGAAGAGAAAGTTTAGAAAAGCAGTTTCCCTGGTTAGATTTTTGTTGTGCACCTCACCTGCTCTGGAAGTAGTTTGCTAGCTCTGACGCTTCATGGTTCAGACTCCTCAGGTGCACGATTAAATTTCCAGAGTTGGTGAACATGGCGCCACAAGTTTTGCACTCGTAAATCCGAGGCTTGCGGATAATGTGCCGGGAAACCCGCATGTGGTGTTTATATTCCCCGAAGGAAGTGAAAGTGGCACTACATATCTGGCACCGGAAACAGCGTTTACCTTCGTGCTTTAGGCGATGCATCTTTAGCGAGTAAGCCCGGGTGAACTTTTTCCCACAGCGGTCACACTGAAATGGTTTAATGCCTGTGGAGAAGAATATTGATTCTATGAAAGAAGTAATTTTTGGAGCAGAAATGAAACATTTAAAAAATGTGTCTTTGCTGCCACATGAAACTTGAATAAGCAAAATTAGCAAAAAAAATTATTTAGAATATTTCAGAAACAAAAGCCAGAATATTGATGCATGCCACTCTTGCTGCTCATGGTAAAAATCAAACAATTATTGCTATGAGGCTTCAAAGAACAGGTTTCAATGTGAGGATAAGGTATATTGTATTGTGATACTGTCAAAATATTTTTTAAAAATTCATGACAAAGACATTATGGCAAACTTATTAAATTTGCAGGTAAAATAAAGCTGATAATACAATAAATGATAGAAACAAAATCCAAAATCTCTCTCCAAGATACTATTAAGTCAAACTTATAAGATGAACTAGGATAAACGTAAAATCCCCTATTTGTTTTAAAACATTCAATTATACAAGCATTATGTTAAGGCAGAAGATGCCACATAACAGTTCTAAAACTAAAACAAAACTCAAGGGTTAATAGCAATTACTATAATAGACTCATAATTAAAAAGAGATCTAATATTTACATTATATTTTCTTCACAAAAAAAATGGGTAAATATAGTGTACATAAAAACGAGAGGTGATAATCCTGTTAAACTTTTTTTTTTTTTCAAACTGAGTTTAGTTCTAGGTACTATGTTTTAAAAAGGAAAGCTGACGGATATTCTAGAAAGCTAGGCTGATGATGAGACTTTAAAATTTGACATATAAGGTCTGATTGAAAGAACTGGAAATGCTTGGTTTGGGGAAAAAGGAAGTCTCGGAAAGTCCATGAATTAGATGGTAGTTTGGTATCAATGGTGGCTCTGTTATAGAAGAGGGAGAGAATTTGTTTTACTTGACCCTCAAAGAAAAAGCTACAAAGAACTTTGGGAAGAAGCTTTAGAAAAGCAAAATTTTGTCTCCACACAAGAAAAAAAAGAATTCTCAATTATTAAAAAATGGAATGTGTTGCTTTAGGAAGTAGTGTGTTTCTCATCAACTGGAGGTTGTTTCTTGCCCCTCAATCAATAAGTAGGATACAAATATAAAAGTGAATTTGCCTAGGCACTCACTGAGCTTATATTATATTGGAGAACTAGAGCACATGTGCAAGATATATACAAAACCAATACAAGGTAACAGGTAGGGGGAGTCCCAATGACCGGGGCATTAGGAAAGCCTTTTTTTTGGTGTGTGCTTGATTTCTCTTCTACAAAATGACTCATATGGAAAATGTTTTACATTATTGTAAAATCTATCAGTTTGATTCTTGGGGAGGTAGAAGGAGGGAGGGAGGAAAAAGGAGAATTTGGCTCAAAGAGTAAAAAAAAAACCTCAAAGATTAAAAATTATTTTCATGTAATTGAGAAAAAAATAA
Source organism: Gracilinanus agilis (assembly GCF_016433145.1). Lineage (NCBI taxonomy): Eukaryota > Metazoa > Chordata > Mammalia > Didelphimorphia > Didelphidae > Gracilinanus > Gracilinanus agilis. Next base: position 157,209,179 of record NC_058132.1, on the reverse strand, counting down.
AGTATTAAAAAAACCTGAAGATCTTCAAGTGGAAGGATACTATCTAGGGTATAATGTTTCCGGTAGGGGTGGTATGAATGATCTCTGGGTTTCTTCCAGCTCTTTTGTCTCTTTAGACTACTTTATTTAAAGCCCAGAAACGCCAAGCTTCTGTATAATCAAAAACATTTTCCATACAACTCCACACTTATTTTAAGGCTGGGCAAATAAATAACTGAATTATTTTAAGCAAGTCAAATAAATTTTAAATGATTTTTTCAAACTTATTTTCATGTCTGATAGATTAGAAAAGCTAATATTACCTGAGTGGATAAGCATGTGCTGCTTAAGGTTCTGAATGCGGGTGAATCTGACCCCACAAGTTGGACACTGAAAAGGTCTATCTGGACCATTTGGACTTGGTCGTTCTGTGCTGCTGGTAGAAGGAGCAATGTAGAGTTGGTAGGGGTACTGAACATTTTCCAATCTAAAAAACAAACAAAAAACCAAGAACCACAAAAGGCATCCACATTTTCATTTTAAGGCTGAGCAAATAGATAACTGAATTATTTTAAGCAATTCAAATAAATTTTAAATGATTTTTTCAAACATATTTCCATGATCGATATATTAGAAAACACAAAAGAAGTAGACACTAGGAATGAAGAATGTCCTGAATTATTAAACTTGGATCTAAAATCACAGAATAATATATACAAAGTTTGACGCTTTCATTCCTTTAATTTTAATAATCCTTGAATCAGATATTTCTCAGATGAACAATAGTATTTATCTTACTAAAGCTTTATACATGCCTTTAGTTAGATTCTTCAGTCTTTTTGTCTCCTTAAAATGTAAGCTTTTGGGGGCAGTGAGGTTGCTCAGTGAATAGAGAGCCAGGCCTGGAGACAGGAGATCCTAACTTCAAATCTGATTTCAGACACTCCTTGCCTGTATGACCCTGAGTGTCACTTAACTCCAATTGCTTAGCCCTGAACATTCTAAGACAGATAGTAAGGGTTTTTATTTAAAAAAAAAATAGAATGTAAACTTAAGAGCAGATATTTGTTTTTAACTTTTTATTACTGGTGCTTAACACAGTGTCTGGCAAAAGATAAGTACTTAATTAGATGCTAGATGAACTGATGAATGGATACTTTATCTGCTCAGTTTCTATCAGTTTTGGACACATGAAACAATACAATTTAGAGATAATCAATGTGTAATTTTGAAAAGATAAAAGCATTTTATAGAAATTAGCATTTCTTCTTATCATTTGTCAGTTTTTCCAACAAAATGGAATATAACTGATTTCTACATCAACTAATAAGATTACATGAATTTTATAAATACCAACAAAAAGCACAACCATGTTTTGATAAAGCACATTATCAAAAGAGATAATGCTCTTTAAATGAACCCTTGGGCTAAAGTGGAAAAATTATTTAGGAGTACTTATAGCAAGTCTTCCTATCTGAAAAGTTATATTTCTTGCCCTAGCATTAGAATAAAGAAAAACATTTAACATGTGATGTTGGTACTTCCATAGGGAGTACAAATTCTCTATTAAAAAAATTTGCTGATAAATATGAAGAACTGCACAGGATCAGAAAGCATGGATGGATAGATTAGTAGCTGCTGGAATGAGTACAAGTGGAAGAAACCACAGCATCCTACTAAGTTTGTACTTACCGATCTTCATCATCTGCATGAGTATTAGTGCTGGAGGTGCTCTGAAGTGTAGGTAGTCCTTCAGTGACTCCTTCATCTACTGAGCCTATAAAGAAAAGATGAAGCCCATTGGATATACAACCCGATTTTCAAAGGAAGAAAAATTCAATGGGTTACTTGTAAGCAATTTCTTACTTAAAAGTCTGAAATAGGCTACTACCTAAGGCCTTAATTCAATGAAATAAATATTTATTAATATGTCTACTGAGTGTAAGGTGCTAGTTAGTAACAACTGACATTCTTATTACTGTGTTTTAATGCAATGACAAATAGACTCTGCAACGGCAGAATCTTTGTGATTAAAATACAATGGTAGACTGCTGTGCTTTGAGTTTTATGTCTCTTTTTAAAAGTTGTTTTACCTTTTCCCTCACTAAGCTAGCATTTCTTGCTGTTGCCAGTATGTCTCCTCTAGCAGTTTCCCATTTGGCTTTTAATCTGCTATGGACTGAGAAAACAGAAAACCATGATTACCAATGTTGTGTTTAAAACATGTACGAACAGGCTCTCACTGAGGGCCTGAAAAGCCTCTCCTATACAAAAAGTTCATGAACTTCAGTGTAGAAAATGACATCTATTTTGGTTGTTCAAAGATCAGTTCCATACTTCCTGGTTTTTGGTTGTGTTCCAGCTAGCTGCAATCAACAGAAAAGCATTGCCGGTATAAGTGAAATGCTATTAAATTTCACACACAAACAAAACTACTCAATGTAAAGTTTTAGCTCAGACATTTCTTAGGTTCTGCTACAACTGCTTCTTTTCCTAAGCAGAGTCAGGGTAGGTCTGCTATGATGCTTGTAAGGAAGAGATGAATATATTTTAGCAACTTCTTTTAGCTATGAATTAGCTTAGCATTGTTTTTAGTTATGAATGAGCTATTAGAATCAGTATATCTAATTTTACTGAAAAAAGACTTCAAAACACTGCATCATTTTGAACTCTCTCCCTTACTTATCCCCTTTTTCAATCTTGTCTAATTCTTGGTCCTTATATAGTTCCTACAGAGTCAAGAGATGATGAATGGTCAAAAAGTAGAAACATTCTGTTTTTATAGGCATATCTACATTTAATGCCCCAGAAGTCAGAAATAAATATCATTCTGAGCTGATTTAGTTCAGAAAAAGGAAACCCAGCATAAAATCAGGGCATCTGTAAACCATAACTACACAATCAATACCATTTATACACTCATCAACAGAGCAGACTGAGATGATAAAAAAAAAAAACAAAAACTACATTAGTAAGGCTTAGAATTCAATTAAACTCAACAGAGCCATATTAGATCAGTAGATAATACTTTAATGAAATAGCATTTTTATAAAATATCAAAACAAAAATTTTCTTGATTACTCAAAGCATTTACTGCTAGGAATAGGAGTGGAATTCAGACAACTGTCTTCTTGTGAACAAGAGAGCTAGGTCAAGGAGAAAAATTTGCTTTACAAGGGAAGAGTAAAGTAGCTCAACAAAGAGTGCTATCAGGTAGCCTGGTTTAGGCTAAACTTCACTTCCTAGTTTTATGATTATTCTGTCCTGTTTATCTTTCCTAATTCTGTAGAATGTAATGTTGTATGTCTTCCCTTTCTTTAGTAGCTCTAGGGAAGCTCCAGCTCTTTTTCACCACCACCCTTGTTATAACCCACCTTACCAATCTGACTCATGGCAGTTGTTAATTAAACATAAAATGGTTTTTCTGGGATTAAACTCATTTTCACATTATTACCTTTGCCTCAAGGATGAGGTTGAATGGTAAAAGAGGAACTGTTAACTCTTCTTAACTACATTCATTACACACAAGTTATTTATACTCAATAATAGTAGTACATTATCTGTACATTATCTTATTCAACCCGCTCAACAAATCTATGAGGTACTATATGCATTTTATAATAACATGAAAGGATTTGCCCCTGGTTATATATAACTATTAAATGTCAGGGGTGGCATCTGAACTCGGGTTAACTCCAAAGTCTTTTTGTATTAAAACAAAAAACAAACAAAAAAGCCCTTACCATCAGTAGTGAATCAATCAAGTGTACTGGTTCCAAGGAAAAAAAGATAGGCACTAGAGGTTAAGAAAGTTGCCCAGGATCACACAGATAGGAAGTATCCGAGGTTAGGTTTGAACCCAGGATCTCCTGTCTCTAAGTCTGGCTCTCAATCCATTGAACCACACTAGTAGCTCTCTTACTTTCTGTCTTAGTAACAACTCTAAGACAGAAAGACAAGAGCTAGAAAAATATAGAGTTAACAAGGCTAAGTGACTTGCCCAGGATCACAAAGAAGTGTCTGAGGCTAGATTTAAACTGAGGTCCCAACTCTAATCACTGCACCACCTAACTGTCCTTCCAAATTATCTTCAGATGAAATATTTGTATATGCTGAGCCTGATGGTCTAGGAATTCAAAACAGTTCAAATTTAGTTATATATTTTTCTGTCTTAAGCTAGAAGAGATAATTATTTGATTTTAAAGGCATCCTCATATAAGGCAAAGGTAAATAAAAGGTATCATGGTTTGAAACAGATGTCATAATAAATTCCAAGGATAATCCGAATTGTTTCACTGTAGTAGAATTTCAGATAATTACTTTGTTAGAAATTACATTTCTAGTACAATTCTAATCACTTAAGCTCAATAAATACCTCTAAGAGCCCTCCTTGACTTCTCTCTTCCTTGTTCCTTGTGTTCAGTCACCAAGATGCCGGTTAGACCCCATCTAGACATCGGCTAGACTCTGGCCAGAAGCAGGCTATATCCAGGCTAGACAATATCTTGACCCCAGCTAGAAGCTATCTATACTCTGGCTAGATTCCGACTAGAAGCCATCTATACCCTGGCTAGACTCCGACTAGACTCCGGCTAGACCCCGTCTAGACTCTGGCTGGAAGCAGGCTATATCCAGGCTAGATTATAATATCTTAACCCCAGCTAGAAGCCTTCTATACCCTGGCTAGATTCCAACTAGACGCTGGCTAGACCCCATCTAGACGCCGGCTATACTCTAGCTAGAAGCAGGCTATATCCAGGATAGAAAATATCTTGACCCCAGATAGAAGCCATCTATACCCTGGCTAGATTCTGACTAGAAGACGTCTAGACCCTGGCTAGCAATTCTTTCTCTAGTGAATTTTAATACTAAACCAATGGTTTCTGGTCAGTCCTTTTTTGATCATAACTCCATCTCTGAGTTTCCCTAACAGTACACTTTTGGAATGCAGATCAAAGCATACTGTTTTTCACTTTAGTTTGTGTTTTTATTTTGGGTTAATATGGAAGCATGTTTTGTATGATAATACATGTAAAACTCACATCAAATAACAGTAACAAATATCCTCCCCAATAACAGTACACTTCTATGGCTCTTTCTCTAAACTTAAGCATCGTTTTTTTCAATATACTTTGTTGGCTCATTTTTCATGTCTATTCTCTTTCAAGGGGTGTCTTGGGTCTTCTCTCCCTAGACTCTCGGTTGAACTATTAACTCCCATAGGTTCAATTATCATCTCTATACAAATGACTCCCATATCTACATATCAGCTTCCATTATCTCTCCAAAACTACAACTCCATATCACTACCTATCTGTGGGACATGTTCATATTATTTTATAGTCACCTCAAACAAAAACAGAGCTCATTTCCTTTGCTCTTCCAAAACTATCTTTGTAACTATTCTAAAATTTGCTATTTCTGTCAATGATATTTGTAATCTAAATTTGTAATCTAAAACTTATTACTGCAGACTCTGCATTCTCTATTTCCCATACACAATGAGTTGATATCTTGTTGATTCCATATCTAAGACTCATACCCTGTTCTGTCCACTCATACAGGTGTCACCGTGGTTTAGGACCTTATCACCTTTCAACTTAACTACTGCAAAAAGCGATTTTATTTATTAAGTATCTATTATGTGTGTGCAAGGTAACGTGCAAGGTTCTGAGAATGACAAAAATGAACAAACTGAACCGGTTCTAAGAGAATTTACAATTTAATTTATGTAGACGATAATGAGATTATTATTGAGGTTATATATTATTATTTTGATAATGAGGTTATATTAGAGTGGTAGCAATGGGAACAGAGAAGATGGGAAAGATGTGAGAGAAACCTGAGACCAAATCAATCTGATTTGATGGATAAGGAAGATAAGAATCAAAAATAACAAGATTTTGAAAAAAGGCAACTTGGAAAATGATGACACTATGTACTCCAAAGGGGTCAAAGAAAGATCAGAAGTTACATGATAAAATAGTCACAAAGGCATTTTTAATAAAACACTGGAAAGAAAGTGGGTACCCATCACTATGGTAATGGTTGGGCAAAATGTGGTACATGAATGAATGGAATAGAATACTACTAAGAAATAATGAATATGAGGGATTTAGGAAAGCAGGGGAATTTTATATTAAGTGATTTAGAGTGAAGAAAGCAAAATGTGTCCTTTTATAACTTCAACTCCTTATTCCTAGTTTTGGCCTCTGAGGTCAAAAATAAGATTAATCTCTTTCTTGCACAATAGTACTTCAAATATTTGAAGGCAATTTTTATGTTTTCTCTTCCTTAGGGGTTAAAATTTCCTTCATCTGATTTTTTTGGCCTTTTAGTCTTTAAGGCCATACCACTGTTTCCTTCTTTGGAACTAAAGACTATTACAGATATAGTATGATCAGGGTAGAATATATGAAGAAATGATCATCTATATACTATGTTTCTATTAATAAAGTCTAGAAGAGCATTAGCTTTTTTTGGACTATCATACATATCGCTGATTTATAACTTGTAACTCATTAAAATTCCTAGATCATTTTCAAGGTGATGGTTGTCTAGTGATATTTTTCCAATGTTTTGTGAAATAGGCTTTTGGAAAACAAGCATAGACTTGTACACTTGCATGTATTAAACTTATCCAATTAGATTCAGTCTCAATTTAATCTTTTGAGATCTTTGTGGATCCCAAATGTTAATAATCATGTTAGCTATTTCCCCTAGTTTTCTATCACCAGCAAATCTGACAAATATGTCTTTTTGTACAGGACTAAGTTCAGTTCACTAAGAGTTTAGGAAACAGAATCCAGATATCGGGTGAAAAATCTGAATTAAAGATATAATTATGAGAATCTAATAGTACTTTGCACAGGATGAACAATTAATATGTGCTGAATTAAAATTAGGTCAACCATTTGATAATGGAACATATGGAAATAAAATAAATTGTTAAGGGAAAGAAAGCAGCAGGACCAGGGACAGAATGCTGGGGATCTTTCTTGTGTAAGGTGTCAGGAAGAAGAACTAAGAAAGAATTTAAAAAGTAGGAAGAAATCTTAAAAAACCACAGGACAATAATTATCAATGGAATTAAAAGGTAAAGAGGTTAAATGTGCACTAAGAAAAGTCAGATTGATATGAAAGTAGAAAGGTTATTGGTGATGTTTCAGTAGCCATAGGGACAAAATCAATATTGGTAATTAAAAAAAAATGGAGGGCCTGGAGGGCCTGGGCATAGAGATTAAACAAACAAACAACAACAACAAAAAACACAGAAATCCTTGGGTGAATAAATAAGCTGTGATTTTTGGCATAGGAAATCCTCAATTTTGAGAACACTCCCCAAATACTTCAACCTGTTTAAGAGTTGCTAAATCTTTAGGAGTTGCCTGAGGTACACAGAGGTTTTGTGTCTTGCTTAGTAACATCACTTGTTCAGTATTTGAACCTAGGTCTTCCTTTCTCCAAGCCTGGAATTCTTTCTGCTTTGTCATGCAAAATATATATTTTGAACCAAATTCCCAAATAGGATGCTTAAAGGATGACTAATGATGAAAATCTCAGAAATTAAAATGATTAATTCCTCAGTCCTCATTTTCCTTGGGCTCTCTTTTACTGTTTGCCTCTCTCTTCTAATCCCTATCTGGGCCAACTATCATTTTTTTATGCATATCTTATCACCAAGTCCTAGGAAATTGTTTATAATAGCTATTATATATCCACATTGTCCTTTCTAATTTTACTGCTCCCACTCCAGTTCAGGTCTTTTACCATCTTACAGATGGACTTTTGTTTTTCTAATTAGTTCTAAATAATGATGCCAAATTATCCTCACATTATTCTTCTGTTTCAAAGGGGAGGAAGGGGGGAAGGACAGATAAGGTAGAAACAATTAAGATTATTACTTTATAGAAAAAAGCCCCAAATTCTGAAGTCCAGTAATAAGGTCCTTTGTAATCTATTCCCTACCTTTCTTTTCAGCCTTATTTTACACTACTCCCTCAAAAGAACTTTCTACTCTGGTCAACCTGTTTTACTCTCATCATCCATAATCTATTTCATTAACTTGGTAATTAATCAGTTTTCTGATATTTTTTGTATCTTATACTACCTTTGCATTCTCTGCAACTTAGAGAACAGTACATGGCACATAGTCACTCTGGGTTAAAATTCGCATTTATGTAATTTACTAATCATAAAACTTTGGGCAAATCTTTAACACTTCCTCATCTGAAAAATGAGGTTAACTGGACAAAACATACTGAAAAGAACTTTAGAAATCTAAATCTATGGTCCCATAAGGAAGACGTTTTTTAAAAGCCCTATTAAAGACTTGCTGGAAATTTTTTTCATGCTTGAACCTCAATGTTACTTCCTGTCTACTATCTACTAGTATTCCATTGGAAGTCATTCATTTGTACTTTTTTTACAATATCAAATACATAAAAAATACAACTTACAGCGACCTGGTCATTAACAAAAAGATAAAATCCCATAAATTCCCAAAATATATGACAATGAAGGGTACTGTCAACAACTATAGTATTACAATACATAAAAATACAAAAGACATTATACCTATAGAGGAAGACTGGGGACTAATTAGAAGATCCTCCTGAACTTGCTCACTTCCTGGCACTGTCTGCTGATCACTCAGGGAACTCTGAGATGCACTGACAGGCTGGGATACTTCCTCATGAACTTCCTCATCACTTAACCTTTCCACTTTGACCCGTACATCTTCTTCAGTAACCAGAGGCAAATTAGCCTTTGTACTCTCACATGTCATATAATCAGTCATTCTTCTAGCTGACTCAGATGGGCCTGGCAGTTCTAAAGTCCTGGGATTTTCTACCTGCTTAACCTTCTCTGACTGAAGCCTTCGATCAATTCCAAATGGAAAAGTCCAGGGAAAAGATAAGGAAGAGTCAACTGGTTGATTTCTAGGCTCTGAATAGGAAGCTGAAGAATTTAGCACTTGGGGAGAACTTGTCTGTGTGCTACACTTAAGTGGACTTTCAGGAGACATAACTATGTAGCTTTTACGCTTTCTCCGGGACTCTCGGCAGACAGGAATGGTCCTTTCTACCACACTGCATTCTGAAGACACTGGAGAAAGACTACCATCTCGAGAGGTAAAATTGCAGTTAGAATTGTTTTCTTGCCCAGCATCTAGGCCCTTTTCTTGTTGGTTGTTGGGTGTATTCCATAAAATGCTTGATTTCATGAACTCTGAGCAGGTGCTGGCAACACTAAACATTTGCATATAGCTGGCTGCAGCCAGGACATCAATAATATTTTCTGTGTTAATTGACAGAGTTGCTGTATAAGCATACTCCAAAAGGGGTATAAATCCAGTGACTGTCACATGATGCAAATCCAATACATTCTTGCTGTCATCCTCTGCTTGGCCAACAAGTTTGGTGCGAAAGAAATCACTGCAAGCTGCCAGTACCACCTTGTGAGCCCGAAAGATTTTGTCCTGGACACGAATAGTGATATCACAGAAATGTCCATCATTTCGAAGCATATTTAACTTTCCAAGCATCTCCTGGCTGTGGGAAGGGGAACTATGAGTAAATGTTTTCACACCCATCTTTTCCTTCCTCTTCTATAGATGCTCTTCAGTGATGCAAATGAATCAGAAATGTCCTAAAAGATATACAAATAAAATATTAATGGCTATTTTAAACTGTTTTATAAAAATTCAAAGTGATTTGGGTAATTTTCATATGACCTCTATGCTACCAACAAGAGATGACAGATTACATTATCAGAGCTGGTTCAAGGTCTAACTAGACAGCCCTGGGTGTTTTCTATTTTTGAGCCAATTTAGAGAAGTTTTCTGGGAATTTGTGAAGCATAAAAAATGGTCCCATGAAGTATACATTTTAAATCAGCTACAACAGAAGATCAAGAATATTCTTGTAATCAAAACAACTCTGAGGTAACGACTCACACCTAGCAGATTAGCCAAAATGACAGCAAAGGAAAGTAATAACTGTTGGACGGGATGTGGCAAAATTGGGATATTAATGCATTGCTGGTAGAGTTGTGAAGTGATCCAACCATTCTGGATGGCAATTTGGAATTATGCCCAAAGAGCTCTAAAAGACTGCCTGCCCTTTGATCCAGCTATACCATTGCTAGGTTTATACTCCCCAAAGAGATCATAGGGAAAAAGACTTGTACAAAAATATTTATAGCTGCGCGAGGTGGTGGCAAAAAATTGGAAAACAAGGGGATGCCCTTAGACTGGGGAATGGCTGAACAAATTGTGGTATCTGTTGGTGATGGAATACTATTGTGCTCAAAGGAGTAATGAACTGGAGGAATTCTATGTGAACTGGAATGACCTCCAGGAATTGATGCAGAGTGAAAGGAGTAGATGCAGGAGAACATCATACACAGAGATGGATACACTGTGGTACAATTGAACGTAATGGACTTCTCTGCCAGCAGCAATGCAATGATCCAGAACAATTCTTAGGGACTTATGAGAAAGAACGCTATCCACATTCAGAGGAAGAACTGTGGGAGAAACACAGGGAAAAAACAACTGCTTGAACACTTGGGTTGATGGGGATATGATTTGGGATGTAGATTCTAAAGGACCACCCCAATGGTCTACTTCTATAATATAGAAATAGATCTTGATCAATGATACATGTAAAACTCAGCAGAATTTTGTGTCGGCTATAGGGAGTGTGAGGGGGAGGGAAAGAATATGAATCATGTAACCAGGGAACGGAGTGCAACCTTATATCTTTTCTAAGAAACTTGGCCATTATAACTTCTGAATATTATTTCAATTGTTGTTCTTTCCACTTGTGGTGTTATATATTCAAGGTATGTATTGTTTTCCTGATTCTATATACTTTGTATCAGTTCATGTTTTCCCATATTCATTGTTTTTTTAATAATATTATTGTACATTTCATTCATGTATCATAATTTATTTGGGCCATTCTCCAATGAATGGTCATCAACATTTCTAATACTCTATTAGAAGAAGTGTTGCTACAGGTATTTTGATTTAAATAAAGTGTCTCTTTTTGTCATTGACCTTGGGATATGTGTCTAGCATTTTTGACATTTTCTCCCCATAATTTCTAATTTTTCAGAATGGCCACACCAATTTTCAGTTCCTACACTCATCTTCCTATAATCCCTCCAATATTATATAATTGGCAATAATTTGCAATTTTTCTTCTGAGAATTGTTCATATCCTCTGACCATTTATCGACTGGCAACTGGATTTTGCTCTTATATAGGACAAATGTCTATATACCTTGAATATAGACCCCCCCCAAAATATTAGATACAAAAAATTTTCCCAGTTGACTACTTTCCTTCTTGTCATAGTTGCAATGATTTTGATTTATGTAAAAAAAAAATAATTTAAATTCCATGAAACGAAAACTATGTATTTTATCTTTTGTAACTATTCCTCTGTTTTTTGGTTAAGAATTCATTTACTAGCCATAGCTGTAAAAGGTACATGATCTCAATTTTCTCATTTTTATAATACATTTTGAGTTTATAATGGTATATGTAGTAGTTGGTCTAGACCTAATTTTTACTGCCACAAAATGATCAGTGATATAGAGAAAAGTATTCTCTAAGATTAGGGTCCTTAAGTTTTTTTGTGTCACTGGACCCATTCTGTCAATATAGTGAAGCCTCTGCATGCCTTATTAGAATGTTTTTAAATGCATAAGAAAAGGAACCAAAGGAAATCAATTCTATTGAAATAGTTATCAAAATATTTTTAGAAACCTATTAAAATGTTATGATCTGTTTCTGTACCATTGGGGGAAATCTCACATAAGATTCTTGGATTACCTAACACTAATATTATTAATAAGCACCCACTGTGTGCAGGTCATTGTTAGATGTTGGGAAGGCCTACAGAGTATATATTATACTCAAGAAAGGAGATGAGATACATAGAAAATATGGTAACCATGCTAACTTCCATGACTAATCATGGTGTGGAGGTGGCTGTGAGTTTTTTTGTTTTGTTTTGTTTTGTTTTTTTACATTTTAAAACCCTTAACTTCTGTGTATTGGCTCCTAGGTGGAAGAGTGATAAGGGTGGGCAATGGGGGTCAAGTGACTTGCCCAGGGTCACACAGCTGGGAAGTGTCTGAGGCCGGATTTGAACCTAGGACCTCCCGTCTCTAGGCCTGACTCTCAATCCACTGAGCTACCCAGCTGCCCCTGGCTGTGAGTTTTTGAAGCCTATGTCTCAGTAAAGTGCAAGCAAATCCTACAACACACTAGAAAGACTGAATATGGACTTATACACCGAGAATCAACCTAGCTAGTTTTGGAGTCTAACCACAGGTCATAATTTTTTTTTAAATTAAAAACTCATGAAATATGTATCGTTGGCTTGAGAGGGCAGAATAAAAGCTGTAGTTTGGGGCTAGAAGAGTTCTAACAATTACACAGCTGCCCCAAAGTGGAATAGCATCTTAGAAATGTAGGAAGGAATAGAAAGAATATCATTGAGAAAGCTAAAGAAAGAAGAAAAAAATCCACACAAATCTTTTCACAGCAGTTCCACAATGGTTTCACAACAATTACTGTGAGGAATTATGGGAATTCAATAGGGTTATATTAAGAGAATTACTGAGCAGCAGTGGAAAGCTTAGTTGAGGTTTACAACTAAATACATAGAGGAAGAAATCAGCTCCAATTCATTACTATTTTTGTTGATGCTCAGCAGTGTAGGCCCCATACTAGAATAATCAGTTGTTGTGTTTGGTTACTCAGAGAGATTAGGTAGGAATGCGAAAACTCCTGTCTGACATATTTTGGGTAGAAGTTACTTAATTATTAAAAATGACAAACCAGAAGGTCAAGCCAGGAAATAGAGGAGAGATAAATAAAGGATAGAAATTATTGGTATAGGGAATTCCCAGTGAGGAAAATCCTTCTACCAATATAAACTGAGAGGAATAAAAGAATTAGTTATTAGAATGAAGCATAGGAACAAATGTGAGATAACAGAGAAAGGGAGGGAGAAAGACAGGAGGCTATGAAAAAAGAGAACTCTGTACTCAGAGAATTTCAAAATTCTAAGATCCTGCAAGTAAAACAGTGAGCAATATTTATTAACGACCCTGCCACATAGGCTCTATTACGTCCAGGTTAATTAAGTTTTTCCTTAAAAGGTATATATTGAAGCCATTCTTGATATTAATTGCCCATGAGACTATACCACTGGTGCAATTTCCTTGTGGCTTAAGTATAAAAGCCAATCTGATACCTGCAAATCATGACAGATGCAGGGGCTGAGAAATTATACCCAACTGAATCAATTATGTATCTTTGCTTAATTTCCTTTCCATGCTACAGTCAAATAAACTTACTTTTGTAAAGTGTTAAGATGAGCTATAAGTTTCTTATTTCAGTTTAATTCTGAACTTGAACCACTGGATCAGCATGAGACAGGCCTAGTCTACAATATTCAATAAAGAAGGGAGATCAAGTAAATTTTAACATAGAGAAAGCACCACTGTATAACAAAAAAACTAATCTCCTCACAATAGATTGCTGTTGCTGTGTAGATTAGTTGTGTCTGACTCTTTGTAACTCCATTTGGGGTTTTCTTGGCAAAGATACTGGAATGGTTTGCCACTTCCATCTTTGGCTCATTTTACAGATGATGAAACCGAGGCAAACAGAGTTAAATGACTTTCCAAGGTTACATAGCTAGTAAGTATGAAGCCACATTTGAACTCAGTTACTCCTGATTAAGGGAGTAAGAAATGGGAGGCAATGTTAATCCAGACTTACATAACAAAGTAAACTGAGAAGTCCTTAAAGTAAAGAGCAGCAAGATTTCATAACAATATTAGTCACTTGAACTGTTTTTTAAAATTAATAAGACAAAGGTCCAGTATAAAATGAGATATTGTTGTAAAGGCAATTCTTTGTTGTGGCCATATTAGGAACCCATATGGTTAATAAGAATAAGGTTGTGTGGGATGAGATTCAGTGTGCAATTCTCAGAATAGAATTTAGCTTGTAATCCCAATTCTCAAGATCCCTTAGTGTTACTATTTCTTAGACTAAAACTGCCTGCCTCCCCTTCATAAAACTTCTAAGTTTTCCTGACCTATTTTCAAAAACCTTGAGAAGAGTTTATCTGTACCCTGGGAAGAAAGCCAACTATATATATAAGATAAGCTGAATGAGGGAAAGTACTGTGAGTTTCAAAAGTATCATTATGGTTCCCAGTCTGGGAATCCCATGATAGTCACGTGTTTTTCTGGATCACGGGTGTCTTTAGGGGTACATAATGTTGAAAATAGTGCGAATGCTCTCAAGACTAAATGTCACAGCCTCCTCTTCTGTGGGACTGGACAGAAGAGAGGAGAATCTTGCGTCAGAATTATTACAAAAATCTGTGATTGTACCTAGAAGAGAATATTTTTGCCTTGAGCAAATAAAGCTGCTTTTTCTCTGCCAGCATCTTATCAAGTCTCTTGTCTGTGCACTAGAATGATTTCTGGAGGTATAAGCCTCCCCCAAATTACACTCCACACAAGGTTAAAAAAAGGTGTCTAGCATGTTGGGGTGATGCTTTTTATGGAATAACAAAGAGAATCACACAGGATGAGAAAGTATGGGAGAATTTGAGAAATAAGTGGCTCATTTATACTGATGAGAGAACTGACTTTATGAGATTAGAGGACCACTGAAATCATTGTCATAGAGCAAAGTGAGAAATTACTTTAACACATTAAACCCAACATTTATATGGTGCTTTAAGGTTTATATGCTACCCTCATTTCATCATCAGAACAATCTTGTGAATTCTATTATTGTCATTTTGCAGGTGAGGAAAATGAGGTTAAGTAACTTGATCCTGTTATACAACTAACAAATGTTTGAGGCAGGATTTGAACTTAAGTTTTCCTAACTCCAGGTCCAACATTCTATCCAATGAGCCAACTAACACTCTTTAACATGCTTAATTAGCAAAGCAAAGTTGAGAGATTAGAAGTAACCCCCTCCCCCATAGGATCAGAGATTTAAAGTGGGAATAGACTTTAGAAGTCAATTTGCAGATTTTACAGATGAAGTTGAAACTTGGCATTAAGAAATCTGTCCAGTCATAAACATAGCATGCAGGGCAACATCTGAACTGAGGTAATTCTGACTGAATGGTCCCTCAACACTACTTGCCCCTACTTATACCGGGCTATCTCAAAGGCCCTAAAAGTAATAAAAGAAACTAAAATTTACCTAAGTTTTTATTTAAGGGGAGTACACTACTGATGGAGCTCAAGGAGGAAATAGATAATAAAACTATACTATAGTGGGAGATCTGAACCTTAAATCAAACAAAAACATAAATAAGAAAGAGGTAAGAGATGTGAATGAAATCCTAGAAAAATTAGAGTTAATAGATATGTGGAGAAAAATAAAGAGACAAAAAAGAATATCTTCTTTTCAGCAGCACATAGTACATTCACAAAGATTGACCATGTACTAGGGCATAAAAACATGACAAACAAATGCAAAAAAGCAGAAATAATAAATGCAACCTTTTCAAACCATAATGCAATAAAAATAATAATTAGCAAGGGTACATGGAGAGGCAAACCAAAAATTAATTGGAAATTAAATAATGATTCTCCAAAATCAGTTAAAGAACAAATCATAAAAACAATAATTTCATTGAAGAGAATGAAAATGATGAGATATTGTACAAAAATCAATGGGATGCAGCCAAAGCAGTACTCAGGAGGAAATTTATATCCTTGAGTGTATACATTAACAAATTAGGGAGGGCAAAGATCAATGAATTAGGCATGTAAATTAAAAAAAACTCTAAAGTGAACAAATTAAAAATCCTCAGATGAAAACTAAATTAGAAATCTTAAAAATTAAAGAAGAAATTAATAAAATTTAAAGTGAAAGAACTATTGAATTAATAAATAAGACTAGAAGCTGGTACTTTGGAAAAGCAAATAAAGTAAAGTACTGGTTAATCTAATTAAAAAAAAAAAGAAAGAAAACCAAACTAATAGTATCAAAGGTGAAAAGGGAGACCTCACCTTTAATGAAGGAAATTAAGGCAATCATTAAAAACTATTGTCTAATGATATAGCAATAAATACAACAATCTAGGTGATATGGATGAATATTTACGAAAATATAAAGAACTTCAAAAGTCCCCAGGGCCTAATGGATTCACAAGTGAATTCTATCAAACCTTCAAAGATACTATATAAACTATTTGACATAGTAAGCAAAGAAGTTCTACCAAATTCCTTTTATGACACAACTATGGTACTGATTCCAAAGCCAGGCAAGTCAAAAACAGAGAAAGAAAACTACAGACCAATCTCCTTTATGAACATAGATGCAAAAATCTTAAACAGAATACTAGCAAAAAGACCCCAGCAAGTGATCATGAGGGTTATTCATTATGATCAGGAGGGGTTTATACCAGGAATGCAAGGATGGTTTAATATTAGGAAAACCATGCACACAAATGACCATATCAACAAGCAAACCAACAAAAACGACACGATTATCTCAATCGATACAGAAAAAACCTTTAACAAAATACAATACTCATTCCTATTGAAAACACTAGAACATATAGGAATAGAAGGACCTTTCCTAAAAACAATAAACAGTGTATATATATAAACCATCAGCAGGCAAGCATCATCTACAATGGGGATAAATTAGAAGCATTCCCAATAAGATCAGGAGTGAAGCAAGGGTGCCCATTATCACCTCTATTATTTAACATTGTACTAGAAACAGAAACACTAGCAGTATCAATTAGAGAAGAAAAAGAAATTGAAGGTATTAAAAAAGGTGATGAGGCGACCAAGTTATGACTCTTTGCAGATGATATGATGGTCTACCTAAAGAATCCTAGAGAATCAACTAAAAAACTAGTGGAAATAATTAACAACTTTAGCAAAGTTGCAGGATACAAAATAAACTCACATAACTCATCAGCATTTCTATATATCTCCAACACATCTCAGTAGCAAGAGTTAGAAAGAGAAATTCCATTTAAAATCACCCTAGACAATATAAAATACTTAGGAATCTATCTGCCAAGACAAACACAAGAACTACACAACTACAAAACACTTTCCACACAATTAAAATTAGATCTAAACAATTGGAAAAACATTAATCGCTCATGGATAGGACGAGTGAACATAATAAAAATGACAATCCTACTCAAATTAATTTACTTATTTAGTGCCATACCTATCAAACTATCAAGAAACTTTTTTATTGAATTAGAAAAAGCTATAACAAAAGTTCATTTGGAAGAACAAAAGATCAAGAATATCAAGGAAAATAATGAAAAAAATGTGAAGGAAAGTGGTCTAGCAGTACCAGATCTTAAACTGTACCTTAAGGCAGTCGTCATCAAAACAATATGGTACTGGCAAAAAGACAGAAGGGAGGATAATCAGTAGAACAGACTTGGAAGTGACCTCAGCAAGACAGTCTATGATAAACCCAAAGATCCTAATTTTTGAAACAAAATTTCACTATCTGACAAAAACTGCTGGGAAAACTGGAAAACAGTATGGGAGAGATTAGGTTTAGATCAACATCTCACACCCTACACCAAAATAAACTCAGAATGGGTGAATGGCTTGAATATAAAGAAGGAAACTATAAGCAAATTAGGTGAACACAGAATAGTATTATTTGTCAGATCTTTGGGAAAGGAAAGATTTTAAGACCCAGCAAGAGTTAGAAAAAATTACAAAATGTAAAATAAATAATTGATTACATTAAATTAAAAAGTTTCTGTATAAACAAAACCAATGCAACCAAAATTAAAAGAAAAGCAACAAATTGGGAAAAAAATTTTTATAACAAAAAAATTCTGACAAACTAATTACTCAAATTTATAAGGAGCTAAATCAATTGTACAAAAAAATCAAGTCATTCCTTAATTGATAAATGGGCAAGGGACATGAATAGGCAATTTTCAGATAAGGAAATCAAAACTATCAGTAAGCACATGAAAAAATGTTCTAAATCTCTTATAATTAGAGAAATGCAAATCAAAAAAACTCTGAGGTACCACCTTCACACCTACCAGATTGGCTAAAATGACAGCAAAGGAAAGTAATAAATGTTGGAGGGGACGTGGCAAAATTGGGACATTATAATGCACTCCTGGTGGAATTGTGAATTGATCCAACCATTCTGGATGGCAATTTGGAACTATGCCCAAAGGGCTTTAAAAGACTGTCTTTTCATCCAGCCATACCACTGCTGGGTTTGTACACCCCAAAGAGATAATAGGGGAAAAGACCTGTATAAAAATATTTATAGCTGCGCTATTTGTGGTGGCAAAAAAATTGGAAAATGAGGGAATGTCCTTCAATTGGGGAATGGTTGAACAAATTGTGGTATCTGTTGTGATGGAATACTATTGTGCTCAAAGGAATAATGGACTGAAGGAATTCCATGTGAACTAGAATGACACAAATTGATGCAAAATGAAAGGAGTAGAACCAGGATAACATTATACACTGAGACTGATATGATTGAGATCACATGGGTTGATGAGGATATGATTGGGGATATTGACTCTAAACGATCACCTTAGTGCAAATATCAATAATATGGAAATAGGTCTTGATCAACAACACATATAAAACCCAGTGGAATTGCGGTTGACTATGGGAAGGGGCTGGGGGGAGGGGAGGGAAAGAACATGAATCTTGTAACCATGGAAAAATATTCTAAATTAATCAATTCAATAACCCCCCATATAAAAAATCAAGGGAGTAGACTATACTGTTAAATGTGTTTATGTACATATAGCAAACTAATAAATTGAGTCATTCTTTCTGAAACTCAGTTTATTCATCTGTTAACTGAAAGGGATGAACAAAATAGCTACAAAGGTCCTTTCTAACTCTAAATCTATGATCCTTCTAATTTATACTTTGTAGTAATTCAAGTGATTCTTATTCTCCATCCTTTGTGATATGTAGTATGACACAAAGTGAATCTCTTATTTAATTAAACTTCCCAGAAATTCACTTTAAAGTAGGCAATACAATATATGAAACATAATTTTGCAATATTCTACAAAGGCAACAATGTTTTTACTAATCAAAAAAAAATTCCTATCTTTTCCCTATCAAAATTACTAATGAATTACTGCCAAGTGTTTATACATATTATTATACATATTAAAAAACCCAACAACTTTGCACTGTGTCAGTATTGACTTAAGAATTAATTGGGGGTGAGAGAGCCATGGCTGTGGGGTCAGGCAGCTAGGTGGTTCAGTGGCCCTTGGTTCAAATCTGGCCTTAGAAACTTCTAGTGGTGTGGCCATGGGCAAATCACTTAACCCCAAATGCCTAGTCCATACAACTCTTTTAGGTCTTGGAATCAACATTTAGTGTAGATTCTAAGATAGAATGAAGGGATCATAAGCACTGACAAATCCTGGGATGAGTGGTATGTCCACATTGAGGCCTCATGGAAAAGGTCCAGTATAAAACAAGATACTATTGTAAAGGCAATTCTCTTGTTGTGGCCATATCAGAAACCCACAGGGTTTAATAAGTGCTCAAACTTTCAATGAAAAATTTATTAGTGGAATCTCTACCAAATTAACTAGGTTAATCTGGAATTGCTCAACCGACTATGTAGGAAGCTTAGATTACTCCAAACAATGACCATTCTGAAGCTTCAGATTATCCTTACAACCAACATGGGAATTTACACTTAGATAGTAATATATATTGGCAGTCCTACTATCTCCTAGATAACTTCACCATCAAGTATATTATTTCTTTCATCTTTTGTATTTCCTTAGCAAACATTTCAGAGACATCAAAAATGTGAAATTTGTAACAGAAAAGTTATTAACCAAGTTGTAACAGGACTCATTACTTTCATATAACCCACTGTATGTTCATTCTGTATGTCTTTGATATCAATCAGTTAATCAATGATTACTGAGATGCTAATAAAAGCCCAAGACAAAAGCACCTCAAGGTGGAGGCCAGTGAGATTTCCCCTATATCTAATACCGTCTTTGAAGTCTTCTTTACTCTTTCTCCATTCTATAATGCCTATGCATAGTTCCCCCAGTCTAAGAACCTATCCTGACCTTTATCATAGGCTGCAGGCAACAAACAAACAGATACTCACTGAAATTTTGACTACAAAGAATGTTAAAATCTATTTTGCCTTGTTCTTTCAAGACATATACTATGCACTGGGCTATATTCTCAATAAAGATAATGCTTATGAAAAAAAAATAAAAGGATTTGTTAAAAAAGGAAAAGATGCTATTTTGGAGGCATTGTGGCACAGTGTTAGCCTCAGACCTGTGTTCAAGCCCCATCTCTGACATATACTGGCTGTATGACTTTGAATAAGCAACAACCTCTTACTGCTGTAGGTACTATAAAAATCACAGAAGGTACAACTTTTTATTGGTCCTTCTTGGGAGCGCTGAACTTCAATGAAATCATAGTTCCAGGCCCTGGCCCATGACATTTATTCCATTTGCCTTTTATATACCTTTTGTGTTCTACCTGAGAATACCAGGATAAGAGTGACAGACTATAAACTTAAAACCTCTAAAGAGACGAAATGTAAACTAGTTTTAATTTACTTTGGAGTCAGGAAGACCTGGGTTCATATCTCACTTCTGACACAAACTGGTTGTGTGACCCTAGGCTTATGCTGGTGGCACAAGTGCTGGGGTGGTGGTGGTGATGGTAGTGTGCACAGAGACTGTGGGCATGCGAGCTACAGACCCAGCAAGAGTTTGCCAGAGATCCTTACCAGAAAGTCAGAGGGACCATAGCTCCCTTCCTGTTAGTGCCATCACTGCCCTAGGAAATTTAACCTCTTAAGTAACTCAGGAAATTCTCTAAGCCTTAAGTTGTAATACAGGTATTCATCTATATTAACAGTTATTTTCAAGGGGAATTCTCTCCATGAATGAAATCACATGTACACTATTCCCATCTCTCTTGGCTACAATAATTCCTACTAATATTAGCAAAATCAGAGCTGTTAAAAATATAAGATTTAAAGACAAATCTTGCTTATAGTAGAAAATTCTGTAATTAAAACCGAACTGCAATTCATATCAATGAAAAAACATTTAAAATGCACAGGGCATAAATGCATTTCATTCATTCAAAGCTGTGGTGGCATACTGCAAGATGTGGGGCAAATAAAATAAGAAATTAAAGGTTTATGGTTCCTAAATTTGTGGCAATCAACTAAAATTTATGGATATAAATATACATAATAATATAATATGTAGTATTATAATATTACAGATGAAGAATTATGCTAGCATATTAGACTTTTTAAAGGATATTATTTTATAAGGAATTGTTCTTACCCTCAGGAATTTATAATAGCAATGGGAAGAATACATCCATCCATAAAATGATTATAGAATGTAAGACAGTTCATGATTAAAGTTCATATGGTATAGACACTCAATGCCTTAAGTGGTTCAGAAGAATGAGAATTGTATGATTTAGTTAAGTATCATGACAGTAGGCCTTGTGAAGGACTTGAAAGAGAAAAGAATAAATCCAGTCCAGGCAAGGAATACATGAGGAAGGACATTAAGAGGAGAATGAGCACTTCGAGTTTTGTGAACAATGAAGAAACAGGCTTAATTGGAATAGAGGTGGTTCATGTTGGGGTATGAGAAAATAAAGGCTGAATAAGATAAAAATGGGCCACATTCTGTCAGAATAAGGGCTTGACGTGCTAGGCATTGGAAAACCATTATATATTCTTCAAAATCTTGAGACTGTCTATACATATTAAGACAGGATGCTAGGGATTTTCAATCATAAGCCACAATTTAGATTTCTAAATGTGCTCAGCCTTTAACAACTCCTAAGTTCTGGGATTCAAAGTCAGATCTGAACCAAGTCTAGTCCATAAGTTTACTTAGATGCTAATTTGAGTAAGATTTTGGGGGAATCTCTGGATTAAAATTAGTGAAAGACTGAGCTTTGTAGAACAGCCCTCAAACCAACACAGGCACTAATGATTGTTTACTGTGGATATAGAGTAGTAAAAAGAATACTGGGCTTACAGTCAAAAGAACTGGCTTCAAGTCCTGACTCCACCATTTGTAAACTCTGTGATCTTAAGCCAGTCACTTAACCTCTCTGAGTCTCAATTTCTGTATCTGTAAAATGGGAAAAATAATACTTAAATCATATTTAGTTCCAACACAATATTGTTGATCAAAAGTCTATAAACACATGTTCAATGATAAACAATGCTAGTGTTTAAACTTTAGCAGTGTTAATTTCCAAGTATCTGTTTTTGGATGCCAAATGTGTACAGACATTTATTGTATAACTGATTTCCTTCATTGCTGTGATTTTATTAAACAATAAGTTAGTCAGCACTATGGTACTAATGGTGCTTAAAGTGGTCACATGTCAAGTATAAGGATTGTACCTTCTAGACAATTTTCATCCTATCAAAATATCTAAGATCTCATTATGTAAAGGAAATATGATATGGTAAAAATTATGGCAATTCTAATTTAATTTAAGTAAGAAGCCCTGGGTCCAAGTTTTATTACTTTATAACCTATGTGGGAATGAGAGGGAGAAAAGGAGCACAGGGGAGGTTTCTAGCACTTCCACACTAAGTGCACAGAAGAGTTTAAAGGAAATTAATAGGAATCAAATTAGTGAATTCATGTGTTTTTTAAAAAAATAATCTGAATATTATGACAAGGTGAATAATAAAAGAAAGGCCCAGTTTGGTACCCTCTATGCTCTCACTTTAAAGAGTTGTGATATCACCATCTTCCCTTTTATTTATTCCTAAAGGAGAGGATGTGAAGGTGAGGCAGTGATGCAAAGGACAGAGCACTGGATATGGAGTCAGGATAAGATCCAAATCCTGATTCTGCCTTGTAATTTCTTTCCTTCTATGGGTCTCAAATACTTCGTCTAGAAAATGACAGAGAATGATCTCTAAGGTCACTGCTAGCTTGAAATCTTCCCAATTCCCAATTTGGCATTTTTTCCTGACAAGATTTGATAATACTACAGAAATAATTAAATTCTCCAGTCACTATAATTCTCCTAATATTTTTTCTAATTTCAATATTTCTAGCCTTCACATGCAATCTGTTCAAATTAGTAAACTACAAGAGACAAACCCCTCTTATATAATTAAAAGAAACAGATTTTGCTATGAAAAAACTTGACTTGTTATGGTAAACCATTCTAAGTTGTCAAAATGATGAAAAATCATGTAAGTCCCACAACAAAATGATGTAAAATAGTCAAAATAGCTGTAAAACTGATTTTTAAAAACCAAGTCTTAGTAGTACTAACTGCACAATTATTTTGATTATCACATGAGGTATATGATATCCATACAACGTTTCAATTGCTGGCAAAAATTTTTAAAATATATTTAAAAAACCCATTAATCTGAATATTCTTTATAGATTTGCCCTACAGCACCTTTTAATTATTTACTTGCATCACCTCATATTATAACTCCATTTTAATTCTTATTATGTTTTCAACTCGGCCATGGACATATATTTGTTTGTAGAATTCAACCGTGGAAATTCATGTGGAAAAGTCTGACAATACAGTTTTATATAGCTATAGATACTGAGAAAACTAAAGGTGATGTATCTATTGTATCCTAATACAATAGGGATCAGAAAGGAGGATGAGCTCAATTTAATTCGGCCATCCAGTTGCTTGCTTAAATTCTTGAATTAGATTCTTAAGCCTACCCTAGCCTCTTTTGCTTTTTTTCAGTGTTGATCCAGATTTCCATATCTTGGATATGCTGCTAGCCTTCAGCCTTTGTTTGTTACCTAAGGATAATTTGATACCACTGTTTTAGGAAGACAAAACAAAATCTTATTGGATCCATTACCAGAATCATTCTGGCAAAGCAAGCACAGCAAAGGAGGAAACTTGGAACTGGGAGTCTACTAGTATAAACCAGAGTTCGAAAGTGGCTCTAGACACTTACCAGTTGTGAGACCCTGAGAAAGTCCATTCACTTCTAAGCCTGAGTTTCCTCATCTGTGTGAGATAATAGAAACCTATAAGATAACACTATTTTCAATGTAAAGTTGTAGCATTATCCACATTTTCAAAAAGTTTATAACATGCATGAAAATCATATTTCCATGTCCTTACTGTATCACATTATATTACAAAATGGAAAGGCTTCCCAGTAAGAGTCTGGTGAGAACCACTGCCTGTATCGACTATCTGCTGAGGATCAGTCTACTTGACAGAGATATTCAGTTCAGCGTAAGAAATCTGGTCCCTAGATAATTTTTTTTTTACCAACTAATCAAAGAAAATTTCAACTATAAAGACCCTCAATTCTGTATAGGCCTTCTCTGTAGTGATGGTGGTAAAAAAGCAGGCATAAAGCACTAATTTTTTAACATTTTAGTATATATATATATATATATTTATAAAATCTTGTCTAAAAACTCAACACCATAAGTGAAACTGAATCACTATTTGTGTTATAAATAAAACCAGAAAACAAATTATAGCTGAATGAAAGGTCACCTCATAGATCCTTAGATTTGGAGGCAAAAAAAAAGAAACCGGCAGGATTGGCTTCATAAAAGAACCAAAAGCAACATGACATTTTGGAGAACATTTGGTCAAACATTTGGTTATTTCATTTTATACTGATCATCATAGAGGCCACTCTGAGGATACTTATACTTATACTCCAACATTGCTGTAGATCATGAAGAAGTAGAGAAATTCTAAGAACTTGACAAGATCTTCCAAACTAAGTCAACATATACAACATTTAGTGTCTTCATTCAATGAAGGTAAGAACAAGGGAGAAAGGGAAAATTAAGCAGAAAAATATGATTTGAGAACAATAAATGAGGACATATGTTTGTAAACCACTCAAAGCTATGTCTATATATTTTTGAAGAAGAGAGAAGGTGCCAGTGTGATGAAAACCACACATTACAAAAAAAATATCTTATAACAGTGAAGTAAGTTCTCTGTATATTCAAACTATTAACTAGCTAGTGTATGGAATAAATAGGCTGTTTCTGAAGTAGTTAGTTCTCCATGAATGAAGGTGACATGACCATTTGCCACATATGCTAAAGAAAGAATTTCTATTCATGTAGTGGGTGGACTATGATCTTGAGTTTGAAGCAAAGATCAAAATTGATATGGAATCAATGATAAAGATACTGAATGTGATTTATAACAATTCAAACCCTGTTTATACAAGCTGTTCTCTCAAAAAAAAGTGAAATGTGCAAAAAATAAAAGCATCTTTTGACTATTTGTGTTTCTTAGAGAAGTTTAACCCACCAAAAAAAACCTGTTGCTACAACAAAAAGGTGGAAAGAGTCTAGAAACCAGTTCAGTCTGCAAATACTTGATCTCCTTAAAAAGCAGAAGAACACAGCTAAGCATACATGTGCCAGTCTAGTCACAGCAGCATTTTCTTGTGGCAGCAAACAAATATGGATCCCATAAATTGGTGAATGGCTAAAAAAACTGAGGTATAACAATGTATTAGAATACTATTATCCTTTAAATAACAATGAAAAATTCAGAAGCATACAAAGACTTAAAAATGGGCTGAAATATGCAAAAGCAGAAATACAATAATGAGGTAAGTGAAAAGAACTACCACTAAAAATCCCTTCTAAATGCTTTGTAATTATGTCTACCCATGTTTCCTCCTATTTTTTGCATAAGAGGGGAAAATATTGGGAGTATGGAATATTTCCTATACTGTCAGATGATCTATATGGTTGTGGAAGTGAGTTTTTGTCTTCCACTTAAAAAATATTTTACAAGGAATAGCTTTCTGGATAGAGGTTTTTAGACAGTTAAGTAACTTAATGGAGTCAGGAAGACCTGAGTTCAAATATGACCTTCGATACTTTCTTTTTAAAAAAAAAAATTTTTTTTTAATTTTAAATCCTTAACTTCTGTGTATTGACTTATAGGTGGAAGAGTGGTAAGGGTAGGCAATGGGGGTCAAGTGACTTGCCCATGGTCACACAGCTGGGAAGTGTCTGAGGCCAGATTTGAACCTAGGACCTCCCGTCTCTAAGCATGGCTCTCAATCCACTGAGCTGCCCAGCTGCCCTCCTTCGATACTTTCTAGCTGTATGACCCTGGATAAGTCACTTAGCTTCAGTCTGCCTCAGTTTCCTCATAGTTTCTCATAGACAATAATAGTTCCTACACTTTACAGAGCTGTTGTTAGGATCAAATGAGATAATAATTATAAAGAACTATGTAAGCACTATGTTAGTTGGTGCTGTTGTTTTTTAGGTCTGAAGAGGGATGTATTTAAAAAATAACAGTGATATAAAAACAAAATATATCAATAAAAATTAAAATAATTTAAAAAATTGATGGTAAGGAAATAAATGAAGATACAGGCCTAACAATCATATCCAATAAAATATTTTGGAGGAGTGACAGAGGATAAGAAAATAAAACCCAGTATTCTTGTTGTAGTTAGAAAACACATCTAAAAAACACACATACAAAACAAAAAATAATATCTTTAGCAACTAAGAATCTGCTTTATACTAGACTATTAGGTTTATAAGACTATAAAACTCCCCAAAGGAACAATTAGTGGCTTATTTAGACTTTGTGTGTCTTTCAACATTTAGCACAGAATTATACATAACAAGGGAGGAGCCCAATAAGTGTCTATCTTATATCCTGGGAGGCTCCATGGCTTTCTTATCTAATAGACCTTATAATTTGTCCCAGTGACAAATATATAGGTGATTAATAAGTATTTGCCAAAAGAGGTCTTTGAAGGTAGGTATGGTGTCTCATCTAATCATCTGTCTCCCTCAATGTGAAGTACAGTGCTCTGGAGCTTTAGTGAATGGTTTCTTCTCCCTCTTTTATTATTTGTTAGGAGGAAAAAAATCATGTACTATATAATTTTTTAAAATAGCAAAAAGGGGAAGCTGGGTGGCTCAGCGGATTGAGAGTCAGGCCTAGAGATGGGAGATCCTAAGTTCAAATCTGGCCTCAGACACTTCCTAGCTGTGTGACCCTGGGTAAGTCATTTAACTCCCACTGCCTAGCCCTTATCACTCTTCTACCTTGGAACCAATACAAAGTATTGACTCTAAGACAGAAAGTAAGGGTTAAAAAAAATTACGCCTTAAAATTAGAAGCCAGTAGTAACAAATTTAAGACTCTCCTATTTCCCCTAGTCCTTATAATTCATCATTTGTGGCTTCAACTCTTAATGTAGGGTTAGCTCTAAGTTCAAGGACCCATTCCCCTCTCCTTCCAGCTACTAGCTTTGAGGCCTTGGGCAAGCATTGGCCATAATTTATCAATCCATAAAAATGGAAAAAATAATACCTGGACTACTTATACCTCATAGTATTAAGCTAATTTTCTAATCTCTAAAAAAAAACCTCTTAAAATATTTTCCATTATGCGCAATATGCACAAATATTCCAGAATCATAATTGATGAAGTAAGAGGGGAAAAAAGGCAGACTTATTATTTGTAAAATCCTTCAGATGCCTTCATATTCAGAGAGAGAGAGATCACTTAATTTCATGTTTTTAAACAATAAACATTCTTGATCTACTTTATTTTTTTTGGTGCAATCAAGATTTAGAGCAGGAATGTACTTCCAAAGCATCTGGTTAACTCCTTCATCTTAGAGATGACAAACAGGCCCAGAGAGGTTAAGTGATTTGCTCAGTATCACATTGCCAATAAGTGGCTTTTAAATACAAGTTCTCTAACCACAAATTTATAACTTTTCAGCTGTACTAAACTTGTTACCCACTATATAAAAAGAATTAGGGGTGGGGAGTGAGAATAAAAATAAGATACTCTTGCTTTACATATAAATTTACATTATGTAAATTCAACTTTACATAAAGAATCTGAAAGAAATCCACATTCCAAAAAAAATCTGCAAATTTGCTGTGCCAAGTCAGTCATTTTGTGTCTATAGACAGTGAGTGATACTATTCTGTAGTGTTCAGCAGTGATTCTTAGTTTCACCAAGGCTGTGGGAAAACATGCTCTTGAGGAGAAAAATGAACCATCTCATAAACACAAGTGAATAGACTTGGAAATGAAAATAATTATGAAATATAAAGGAGACCGAAAGTGGTCATTAATTATATGCAAACTTAGTCTTGTGGTGTTGACTGTGAAGAAAGCCAAAAGTGGTCATTAATAACATGCAAACTTAGTATTGTGTAGCTGACTGTGAACATCTCAGTGAAGGATGCTGCTCTGATAAAGGAAAATGCAAAAGGTAGTATTTGCATGAAGTTGACTTATCTGTGGAAACCAAGAGAAGGTGCTAACTTAGAGATGGAGAAACTATTAATTACCAGATTACTCAGACTACTCAGAAGAATATTCCTTGAAACTTGATGACAGTTCTTTGAAGCTACTTTGAAATTTAAAAGTAAAATATCCTGAAAGAACACTGGTATTTACAGAAAACAGTGGTTGGTTTGCATGACTTAAAAACTGCAAGATTTCATATAGAGCAAGTCAGGAGGGGTTGCTAGTACAGATACTGAAGCAGCAAAGAAGTTCCCAGTTTCTGGGAAAAAAAAATGCAGGTTCCTACATACAGGGGCAAATCTTTAATGTGGATAAAACTTTCCCTATTTTATCAAAGAATGCTATCTCAAATCTACATTTTAGTGGCGGAAAAAAACTTTGAAGCAGCATAAAGCTTTGAAAAAAGCTCTTCTGCTTGGAGGGAATGCATCTGAAACTTAGAAATTAAAACCTGTTCTTGCACACTGTTTAGAAAATTCCAGATATTAAGATATCAGCAAGGCAACACTACCTGTGCATTATTTCACTAAGCCTAAGGCATGGACATTTAGGTGGCCTAGAAGAGCACCCACTGGCCCTTAATCTGGTTTAGACAGTTACTAGTTGTGTGACCCTAGGCAACTCACTTAACCTTGTTTGCCTCAGTTTCCTCATCTGTAAAAAAGGAAAAGGAAATGGCAAACCACTCTAGTATCTGGGCCAAGAAAACTCAAAACTGGGATAATCCTAATCATTTTTGAACAATGTTTATACACAATTTCATTCTTTTGTTTTGTAATGAATCTTTCCAGATTCTACTAATTTTCGATAATGCCCCAGGTCACCATAGCCTACAGAAAGATAATGGAAATGTAAAAGTGGTCAGCCCCAAGTGATTGGGGAGTGGTTTGTTAATTTCTATGAGTATAATTTGCCCAGGCAATAGGAGCTTTAGAAGCAAATAAGGTGACCCTGGGCAAGTCACTTGACCCCCATGGCCGACCCTTACCACTCTTCTGCCTTGGAGCCAATACACATATTGACTCCAAGAGGGAAGGTAAGGGTTTAAAAAAAAAAAAAAGAAGAAGCAAATAAGGATTTGGAGTAATTTCTGGAAGTTCTCTAATATTTACCATGCAATCTGGAATACTGCTAAGGCTTAGGAAGATGTAACAGAAACAAGTCTGACAAGATTTTGGAAAAAGTATGCTGGCAGTTTGTTCCTGATTTTACAAAGATGAAAAGTTCAAATTAGTGAGAAAAAAGATTGTAACATTAGCAATTGGAGCTGAAGTGGATGAGAATGAATGATTTGACAGAATCTCATGGTGAAGCACTGTAAAATAAGAATCTGATTAAGTTACTAGCTACACATTGCAGAAGATAAAAGGGAAACTTTGGAATCCAAGGCTGAACCAAAAAGGTTTACAATGAAACAGCAGACAGAACCATTTCATAATTTGAGTGATTTTTGTGTTGAAAAGATGGAACCAAATACTTCAAGATTTTTTTTCAAGTTCAAAACTAGTTAAGATAATACTAATGATATGGGGGTACAGGTTCCCCCCTAGACACCCCAAACTCCAGGAGTTTTCCAAGTCAAAAAGGAGGCAGAAAATTCCTTTCTGATCCCAGAAAGGAATATCCCCCTGGGACTTTCCCCAAGATCTTCAATTAACATAGATATGCACCTCCCAGTTCCACCCAGAGAAGCTTGGGGTGGTACCTAATCTAATCATCCCCTGAATTCCACATCTCTAATATCCCCAACCTCAAAGAAATTACCTCATTCCTGATTCACCTCATGCCCGCCCCCCTCCTTTAACCCCTGCCATTAAGAGTATAAAACTCCCAAACCCCAGACCCCATCTCCTTGGGGAGGCAGTGTTCCACCTTTACACAGGCTGTTCAACATGATTTCCAAATTAATAAATTCCTTTTTTATTTTTAAGCTAGTTATGGAGTCTTGCATGCTTGCAAAGGGCAACCTGTCCTAAAATTGGAGTTTCACCTTAAAGCTCTTCCATAATGGTATGAAAAAAAGAGAGCCATTTTGCAAACATCTTTTAATGGTTTCATAAAAAAATTTGTGTAGCCACACACAGTGATAGAAGCTAGATGCAGGTGGGTGTGGAAGGGTAGAATTATACTGTATGTTAACTTTACTGTACAATACTGTGCATACTTTATCATTACCTTTATCTTTCATTTAATAATCCTATTTATTATCATAATACAGTATTACTATGTTTATGTTTTAAAGCTCAGTAAAACATATGAATGTCCTTTCTCCTCTCTTTCAATTTCTTTTTACTTCTTGCTTTGGGTACTACAGATTTCAATTTAGCTCAAAGGTCTCTAAATATAATTTTTCTATCATTCTAAGTAGGATCAAACTACTTATATAAAAGTCATGGAAAAGAAATGAAACAAATAAGATTACATATTTTATACATGGGCAGAGTAGCTGGGTCCGAAGTCAGAAAGACTTTTTTGCTGAGTTTTTTTGGCCTCAAGATACTTACTAGCTGTGTGACCCTAGGCAAGCCAGTTTGCCTCAGCTCTTCATCTGTAAAACGAGTTGGAGAAGGAAATAGCAAACCACTCCAGCAACCTCTACAAAAGAACCCCAAACAGGATCAACCAAGAGCTGGACACTTCTGAAACAACTAAATACTAACAAATATTTTATGATTTGCATAAAGATATTATTTATTTTGTGTGCCTTTTATAAGGCTAAGGGAAGAATATGGGTAAGGGCAAATTATATAAAAATCACTTAAGTAAGAGTCTTTGAGAACTGTATACACATTGATTATAACTATGAGAGGTAACATTAACTATTGTTAATAAAACGTACAATGTTGGTGCTAACTTTGTTTGACCAAACTGGTAAATAACAGAAAGATAAGTTCTACAATCATTCCCAGACATTTCATTTTCTATTTTAAAGATTGGGACAGGCAGTCAACAAGGAATTCATTAAATGCTTACTATGTGCCAGGCATTGTACTACAGTGTTGAGGATACCAAGAAAGGCAAAAAACTAAACAAAACCAAACTGGTCCTTGCCCTCCGGGACCTCAGAAGTCTAAAGGGAGACATGATATGCAAACAAATATGTACAAACAAAATAAATAGAGGCAAAGGTAAATATGCAGGAGCCTATTCAACTAGTTCACAGCCTACTTAAATTTTCAGTGAGTGCCTTTACACCTCAGAAATCAAACTACAAATCTGGGTTTGATTTATTATTTCATTGACTATCTAAATTTAAGATGGAGAAGATGTTAATGCAGATTAAATTTAAAAATTGAACAAAATAACACTCCCCTGTAGACTGAAATGTTAAAACATTTACCAGCATATCCTTGCATATATGACAAACAAGAGATAATCTCAAAGGAAAGGAACTATTAAGGAAAGGTCTTTCTTGCCTAAGCTTGAAGTTCAGAGGCTACAGATGCTGATCAATACAAGAGCTTTGAATGGTATAATTTCTGGCCCAAGAAGCTTGCCTTTATTTGGCAGCTTTTTGTGAAGGTGTGTGGTTCAGAACGTTGGATGTGGAATCACTTAATCTCAACTATAAAATAGGAAACTGGTTGGATTAGATGACTTCAAAGGTTTCTTCCATTTGTTTGAACAAAAACATCATTTTCACATCCTAGCTTTCATCTTGTTTCTCTGGTCTCTACCCACAGAGGTAAATTGAATTAAACAAAATGTCTTAAAAAGTGGTAGGCCCTTAATAAACACTTGTTAATCTGCTAACTACATCTGTGGCCAGAATTCAATTCCTGGCTAATTCCTGAACACTAATTAAAGGGAGGATTTATAAGCATTTAGAAAGAGAAGCAGTGATCATTATTAAGAATACATTGAAAACAGGTTATATATCTAACATCAGCATTTCTGAGATTTCAGCAAAGCATTTAACAAAGTTTCATGACATATTTGTGGATTTATCTTTGTGGATAAAATAAAAGACATGAGTAGATTAATAATACAAGTTAGGTGGCTCTGAAACAATTACATCCCCAAAAATAGTCTTCGGTTGATCAATGTCAAAGTAAGAGTTTGGGCTCTGGTTCTTGTTTCTCTCCGGTTCAACATTTTCATTAAAGACTTGGATGGAAACAAACATGGAATGATGGTTGAATATGCAAATGGCACAAGTTTGGAATAACAGTTAAATGTTGGACTATATCATTAAGATCCCAAGAGACATTGGCTTGGCCCAAATCACTTTAATGATAATTAGAATATCTCATATAAGCCTTGCAAATACCCAGTTAATATTCAATATTGGCTAGTAAATGACTAAGCCATATCAATGGTCAATCAATTTTTTCCACATTGCTAACTCCTTTCAGCAAAAGTTTGAGCACAGAACCCTAATATGAGCATATTTATAAAGTGCACTACTATGAAATGCAGACTTTCCAGCCTTTGTGACCATGCCCAGGAAGACACAATTAATTCTTTTTAAGTGACTTGAACTTAATTGCAAATATGTGCTTTCTGGTCTTTATTTATCTTGTTTATCAATAAGTCATATTTTGAACTATACTTTCCAATCCAAAGTTTATTATCTCAATAGGAGAAAAGACAAGCAAAATAAGAACTGGGCTATTCCCAGTCATTATTCCTTCCTTCACTTTTCTCTCCCCCCAAATAATTAAAACAAAACAAAAACAACGGATTCCTTTTGTTTTTCTTAGCTTTCCCTGACCAGCACTGGCTCTTTCTAGACTATTCATAAAATAAAGGATAATGTGTAGATACCAATGTGCCTTTCAATTTAATCTTCAATTCTTTGCCTCATCAAGTGTCTTTCTTCTAAAAAAGGCTCATTAAAATATATGTATGGCTTTTGTCCTCTATTTCAATTTCTTTTCATTTCTTGCTTTTAAGACTTCAGATTTCAAATTAGGTCAGACATCTCTATACATACTTTTTATATCATCATTATACTAAGTAGGTTTAAACTACTCATATAAAAGATATAGAAAAGAAATTAAACAAGACTGCATATATACATTACATACTTTAGAATTCTACAAAGATAGAAATCTTTACTATTAGTAAATACTGTAATGTATGTATGTATGTATTATGCACGTATGTAAAACAGAGGAGTTGGTAATTGATCCTAGAGGTAATATGGAACCACTGAGTTCACTGAGCTGGCATACTTGTGCTTCATTTTGGACAGATTAGAGAAGGTAGAAATCTGAAGTAGGAAGATCAAATAGGAGAAGAGATGATGAAAGCTTGAACTAGTGATGAGTTTGGACATGAAATATGCTGAAGGCAGAACTGATGGCAGCAGCTAGCTATCCCATATATCTTGCATGTTCTCCACCTTATTTATCTCTGCCTGACTTCCTTCAAAATTCAATTCCAGGGGGCAGCTGTGTAGCTCAGTGGATTGAGAGCTAGGCCTAGAGACCGAAGGTTCAAATCTGGCCTCAGACACTTCCTAGCTGTATGACCCTGGGCAAGTCACTTAACCCCCATGCCTAGCTCTTACCACTCTACTGCCTTGGAACCAAAACACAGTATTGATTATTAGTATTGTGTAAAGTAAGGGTTTAAAAACAACCAAAAACTCATTTCCACCTTCTGCAGGAGTACTTTTCTGGTACTAGTCTCCCTGAATAGTGTGTTCTCAATGAGATTACCTTTCATTTGCATTGTATTTATCTTGTATGAACATGGTTATTTGCCCATAACTGTCATCTCCCATTAGAATGTGAACTCTGAGGGAACAGACCATTTTTTGCTTTTCTTTATCTTTAATGCTTAGCACAGTACCTAGCAAACAGTAAGTACATTTGTGTGGTAAATTTGGGTCGAATGGTAACTGTTTTGATAGGTAGAATGAATATCTTGATGTAGATGACTGGGGGGTGAGAGAGGGAAGAACATGAACCTAGGAGAAGAGGGTAGGTAACAGTGTCAAATGCTACTAAGAGATCAAGAAAGATGAAGTTGGGAAAAGCACACTGAGTTTGTCAGGTGAGTCAGTAAACAAGTTTTGAGTCACTGATAAAAACCTTTGAAATCCTAAAAAATTTTGGTCAATGCAATACCTAACCATGATGAAGCATATTAACAACTGCTTCAGAGGCAATGGACCGGCAAAATTCAGAATTGAACACGATGCTCCAATGCAGTTTATGACAGTGACTTTTTATCCATTATCTAATTCTTGAGTTTGCAGAATACTAAAACTCAGTTTTTTCACATTTACTACTATCACATTCCCTGTAATGTACTTATGAATTATTACACACACACACACAATTTTGTACATGCCCAAGGTGGTGTATGAGGTCGAATATATAATTCTCAGATTAACATTTTAGATTGTGACTTTAACATATTATAAGATTAATAGTTATTTATATCTCCAAAACCTTACAGCCTGTGTTTTGGGTTGGGTCTTTGGAGTTTGTCTAGGAACTTGCATTAGGGAGGTCCCAGACTGAACAGTAAAGCCTGAAGTACCCAATGACCAAATCTTAAGTACCTTTTGTCTTAGAAGTTTCTCCCACTGCATCAGAGGCCTCCCAGCCTCTCCCAGGTAATCCAGTCCTGAAGGCCTCTTCTTTTAACATTCCTGACCTTTATTTCTGGATTAAAAACCTGGTTCTCCAACTCTAGATCATTTTCTAAAGAAGTTAATTTGAGGGAAGGCTTGAAAGTATAAAGTATTATATTTTTTCCTATAAGTTAAAGAGTTTTTCTGTAAATCAGGGGTCATTTGCTCAGGTCAATGACTTGAGGTATGGCCACACACCTCTCTGTAAATCTGGGGAACATTGTCTCAGGTCTATGATGTGAGACACTGCTTCACATTTTCTCTCAATAAATATATTCCCTTTTAAACTTGGTTTTCCTCAGGCTCTTTAAATAGCGGCTAAAGAGGGTACATAGTATTATTTTCAAGATCCCCTTAAACTTCCACTTCACAAAGTGAGGAATATTTTGATGAAAATAACTGTGGAGAGGGAAGGAAGGAGAAAGAATATGAACCTAGGAGAAGATAGGCATCGGTGTCAAATGCCACTAAATTCCACTAAGAGGTCAAGAAAGATGAAGTTGGGAAAAGCTCATTGGATTTGTCAGTTAGGTACACATTTGTTCCTTCCACTTTTTGTTTAAAAAACTTTATGCACAATTTAAAAAAAATTATTAGACACCTGGGAAATAACATTTTCAATTCTCTTATTAAGGAGGGAAGTTTAATTAGAAAGAATCAAGAAGCAACCGAGAGAAAGGACAGCAATATAGGCAGCTTTTAAAAATCTAAAATGGAAGACAAGGGTTTAAAAAAAGATATAGGAACAAAAGCTTAAAGACATATCAGAATTATCTTGTGAGGAACGTTTTAAAGAATGGAGGAGACTTGAATGTAGTGGTCAGTTAAGGAACCATTCCATAGGAAAGGATTAGAGACAGGGAAGACTTATGGAGGAAATTTATGCAGGAAAGAGATGTAATCAAGGATGCAGGTAGACATACTGAACTTGGGGAGAACCTCTTCTTCACCAGACACAGAAGTAAAAGAGAAAACAGAGTGAAGTTAAGGAGTTTTTAATAGTCAGAATAAGAAAAAAAAGGGAGAAGAACCTCTCAAGTATAAGTACAAAAGGAATGAGAAAAAAAATTTGCAAAAGCTGCCATGGGCAGTTTTGATAGAGAATTAGTTGGAGGAGGAATAAAAGAACAAAATCCAAGGAAAGAGCCAACAATAAAACCCATGGCCTAAGCTTTCAGCACACAAATGAACAAATTATGGACAGCTGGAGGGTATGTGTGTGTGCACATAGGCACCAAGAAGCTATCAAGCAAGATGAACTAAGGAATATAAAGCAAAGAGTCAAATTTGACTTCATTAAATAATACTCATAACTGGAATATGGTCCAGTATCTTTTTCAAAAGGAACAGGATTGGTGAATAAATGTGACTACAGGTTTTGGCAAAATTCTAGAATGTATTTTCAAAAGAACAGATGTTCCTCAAAAACAGGTCGGAAGGAGGACAATTGGGTAGCTCAGTAGATTGAGAGCCAGCTCTAGAGACAGGAGGTCCTAGGTTCAAATCTGGCCTCAGACACTTCCAAGCTGTGTGACCTGGGCAAGTCACTTAATCCCCTTACCTAGCCTTTACCACTCTTCTGCCTTGGAATCAATACACAGTATTGATTCTAAGACTTAGAAGGTAAGAGTTTAAATATATATATATATATATATATATATATGACAACACAGGTCAGAAGAGCTACCTGAAGTTAATATGTCTACTGGACTAGAAGAGGAATAACAGGACCACTAACAATATAGGATCATAAGATCACAGATTTAGAACTAGGATGGGCCTCAGAAGTCATCTAGGGAGGCAGCTGGGTAGCTCAGTGGATTGAGAGCCAGGTCTAGAGAAGGGAGGTCCTAGGTTCAAATCTGACCTCAGACACTTCCTAGCTGTGTGACCCTGGGCAAGTCACTTGACCCCCACTGCCTAGCCCTTACCACTCTTCTGCCTTGGGAGTCAATACACAGTGTTGTTCATTTTTTTTCAAACCCTTACCTTCTGCCTTGGAGTTACTCCAAGGCAGAAGGTAAGGGTTTGGAAAAAAAAAAAAAAAAAAAGAAAAAAGAAATCATCTAGTCTAACTTTTCATTTTACAGATGAGGAAACTGAAGTCCAGAGAGGTTAAGCAGCTTGGCCAAGGTCACACACATCATGTGACATTCACCAAAAGCAGGATTTTAGGGAGAATCATTAAGATAGACTTTTATCTAATTATCTAAATTGTCTAATTTTTATTTAATGACCCACCTCCACTCTCAATCTAAAGAGCTGGTCTATAGAGTAATCATAACAGTTAATAATGATAGCTTTGGAGATGAGATGAGGAAATGTACTTCCTTTCTCCTTAAGGAAGGGGAAGAGAGATTCAGATACTAGTCATTAATGGTTTGATATTGACTTGGAAGGAAATCTACAATGGAGTGTCTCAAAGATCTGCATTTGACCCTATGTTTTAACATTTTAAATTGATGATTAGATAAATGTATAGATGACATGCTTATAAAATTTGTAGATGATACAAAACAATAAGAGTTGGGTAATATATTGGATAAAAAGATTGATGGCCAAATGCACCGAGTAAAACTGAGCAACAATCTCACAAGATGGGGAAACATGGTTAGATGGCAGTTTATGTTAAAAAGAATTAAGGGTTTCAGGATACTGCAAGTCCAAGAGAAAGACATAGATGAGGAGTTACATTCTGTCTAGTCCAACCATATCTGGCTCAGGGTTCAATTCTTGGCACAACATTTTAAGAAGACCTGGAAAGTATCCAGAGAAAGGTAAAAAGACTAATGAAGGAGTTCTAGTTCTAAGTCATTTGGAGATCTGTTAAAGAAAGTGGAGATGTTTAAGCCTAGAGAAAAGAAAAAACAAGATAGCTTTCCTCAAGGTATCTGAAGGCCTTTCAGGTGGAAGGATTAAATTTCCTTTCTTGCCAGAAGTAAAACTAGGAATAAGGGATGGGAGTTCTCAGGAGGCAAATACATTTGATTTTAAAAAGACATTATGACAATTAGAGCTATCCAAAAATGTAAATGAGCTAGCTGTGTGTGTGTGTGTGTGTGTGTGTGTGTGTGTGTGTGAGAGAGAGAGAGAGAGAGAGAGAGAGAGAGAGAGAGAGAGAGAGAGAGAGAGAAAGAGAGAGAAGTAATTTCCCTTCCCATTTTAAATTTTCAAGCAAACACTGAATACTCATTCGGTATATTATAGAGGGAATCTTTTTCAGGATGAGTTGAACTGTATGGTCAATGATGCCCTTCCAAATCTGACGTTCTGTGACTTGCAAGCTTGTTTTTATGACACTCGAAGCTTATCTCAAGGGATTTCATATCAAAATTATCTTGAACCAATTTTTAAATACTTTTTCTTTAAAAAAAATGGCAAACTACCTTCAGAAAGGAGTTTGTGGCTATAAAGATAAAATCTAAATTTCTATTAATCTAGATAAATTTATCTATCTAAAATATGTATATAAAAACTCCAGAAAGTTGGTGTTCATGGTCCCTTTTTATGAGAGTAGGGTCAAAAGATTACTGAGGAAAAGTTTTAAAAGTACAATTATGTTAGGAAACAATTAAAAAGGAGAAAACAGAAGATATGGATGCCAGTGCAAGGAAGCTGCATGTAGCTTTCTGAGGAAAATGGAAAACTAATATATTTTTCAAAAATTTTTACTTTAGCTATACAAGGCCAGCAATGTGAAATGACACTTTTATTGTAACCCAAGACAATAATTTATCAAATGGTCACTTTATATAAAAATAAGCTAGCCTCTAGGTTACACCGGGCAGTTAAATCTTATCAACATGTGCTGTTTTCCTGCCCTAAAAGTCTGTGATTGTATTAAATTGATTTAATAACAGAGTGGCTTTCCACAAGAGTATCCAGTTTTTAGATCTACTTTTATTTTAGATTTCAATAAGCAACTTAAAAGATATATCAATCTTCATTTGTTTTTTCTTAACTGTCTACAAGTTGAAGTGTTCCTGAAAAGTTGTGAATTTCAAAGAAATTTTCAAATGGCAGCTGAAGACAACCAAAGATTTGGAGTTGTAATGGACCTTAGAAGTCAACCAAGGCCAGCTAGGTAGTACAATGGATAGAGTACTAGGCCTGGAGTCAGGAAGACCCTAGTTCAAATTTGTCTCAGACATTTACTAGCTGTCTGAACCTGGGCAAGTCACTTAACTTCTATTTGCCTCAGTTTCCTCATCTGTAAGAGGAGCAAAATTCTAATTATACATAGAGATAATAATAGCATGTGATATGAGTTGAAGCAAAGATGTCCATTGTCACTGCTATTATTTGAAATACTTTTACAGCCATCTTCAAATGGATCTGATCTGACTTAGGAGTTCTGACCAATGATGAAGACTGTTACCAATCTTTACCTGTCTGCAAGGTTTGTAGAAGCAGCTAGATGGTGCAGTGGAAAGTTTTGGGCCTGGAATTAAGAAGACTCAAGTTCAAATTTGACCTCAGATACTTACTAGGCATGTCACTTAACCTGTTTGCCTCAGTTTCCTCAAGTGTAAAATGAGTATAGTCGAGGATCAAATGGGATAATATTTAAGGATGTAGTGAAGTACTTGGCACAAATTGGGCACAATATAAATGCTTATTTCCTTCCTTATTCTCTTCCCTCTTGTACATGTTTCTCCCCAAAGCTTCATGTAGGGGTTCCACCCAGTGAGTTGGAGGCAGGATTTCCTTGCTCTCTTCTAACATCATGAAGATAATAACACTGTACTTTGGTGGGTCACCTGTCATTTTTCATTCTTGTCACATAGGCCCCCATGAAACAAAGTTAAATCAATAAGACAAGAAAAAGAAAGTTAAGTAACAATAAATAATAAAGAAAAATGATCCTCTATTTGCAGCGAGGATACTTGAGTAAGGGGTCCCTATGTAAAGTAGTTTTGTAGAATTAGGTTTACACCAATCATATATCATATGCCACAATAAACTCCCAAATGGATATACTCTATGATTAAAAAAATATTTAAATCACACACACAAACACACAAATTACAGGAAGTAATTTACAAAGTTCTGTGTGAAGAATGAACTATAGATGAACTTAAAGATAAAAGACACTTAATTACATAACATTAGTTTGTGCATCAGCAAAATCAATACAGAAAGAATGAGAGAAAAAGTTTTACTAAGAAAATATTTTTGTAGCAAATATCTCCAATAAACCTCAGATCTCCCAAAATCTATTGACACAAATATATAACAAAAGCAACTCCCAGCAGATAAACTCGATCAAAGGATATGAAAAGGAAGTATCCAAAAGAGGAAATTCAGACTCTCAACAATTATATAAATGCTTTATATCACTTAAAAAATACAAAAAAAGGACAGGTTAATTTTCCTTTGAATCCACTGGATTGGGCAAAAATGACAACAGACTGATACTTAAGTGCTATCGTCCCAAAAGATCAAAGAGAGCCAAAAGATCTCATACAAAATTTAACAGCATTTATAATAGCAAAAAGGAAGCTTAGTGTTCATCTGTGGGAGAATGGATGAATACATTATGGTATATGTATATATCTCCCCACAAGAAATTATGACTATGAATTCAGAGAAACTTAAGAAGACTTATATGAACTTATGCTGAAAAAAATAAGCATAATCAAAGAACACTTTTCATAATAAAGGAAAACAGCATTGAAAAACTTTGGAATTCAAATTAATGCAGTGGGTCAAGCTCAAATTGAAAAGACTTGATCATGAAGCATCCCTGGTGGTAAAGAAGCAGTAGACAATATATTTGTGGAGACATCCAACACAAATGGAAGCATACATACATTTTTAGGTATGGCCAAATGTGCAGTTTTTCTTTTGCTTGATTGTACATGTTATAAGGGAGGACTATGCTAGGGTGAGGAAAAAAGCATCACTGAGAAGTGGTAGTAATGTTTTAAAAATAGTATCAATAGAATAAACAAACAAGGAAACCACAGATGCCTAGAAAATACTTGGGATATTCAAGGTCCTACATTTAGTTGAGGTATTCGAAGTTTTCCATCTCTTTCTGAGCTTGGCTAAGAATTTGAAAGTTCCCACAATCCACACCAGGGGCACTGGAATTCAAACCAAGGAACAAGGACTTTGAGAGGATCAGGGTGGTGGGTGGTAATGGGGAACAATAAGCAGTCCTGATCCGGGCAGAAACCTGAGTATCCAGATGTCAATTCAAGAATCTGGTAATCCCAGTGTGACCAAATTCAATTCATAATAATCATAATAGTCAGATAGTTCCCAGGGAAGTGCTCTTTTGGTGAGGAGGTAATATAATGGATATGGAGGAGAAATAAGAAATCCATAAGGTAGATATGGGAAGTAGGTTCTCTGGCTTTTGATTCATTTTCTCCGCCTATTTCTTCTTTAGTCAGGGTCTACAAGTTCAGAACTACTGATAATTGTAGTCTATCATAGCAGGTCACCATCTGTTGCAGGCTACCACTATTTTTAATGCCAAGTGCCATTTCCTAGAGCTAGCAATATTCTTGTTTAATATAATGGTACTGAATGGTACCTATCACATTATGAAAAAGATACAATCAAAACTGTATAGAACGCCAAAATACGAACAGAAAGAAATACATACAATACTAGAACAACTTAATATGCAGCACTTTAACAAGTCAAAATAGAGACTTCAGAGCACATAGTTATCTAGTCTAATTCACCCTGCAATCAAATGCTTCTGTTTGTTATGATAGGTTTAAAGTACTGGGATTCTACTGAAAGGGGCAAACTCTCTTGTAGATAGAACCATTACCAATTTATGAATGAGGGAAAAATAGGAAATATTCTTAAGTTTAGGTACCAAAGACAAATAATTCAACCCCAAAGTACAATTTGAATGTACTGTCCTGGAAGTATTCTCAGGACAGAAGGTGAAACTTGGAGAACAATAGGGATAACCAAGTTTGGAAACAGAAAAGAATGGCAAGTTCTGGGCCTGACAGGAGAAAGATCACATCAAAGAGAAGTTCTGAAGAGCAAAATAATAGTCACAATTATCTCCAGGTTTTAGAAAAATCATAGCAATATCAAGGAAGGGCCAGACAATTAAGCACGGAGAATAAGGAGTGGTGGTTAAAAATTCATTAAGCACTTAATCAAATGGTAGCAAATCTCTGAGTCCTAAAGATTGAGGACCTACAAAAGGAACAACTGTCAAAGTGACTGATAAAGGGATTCTTACATAGTTGGGATTCTTAGTTGGTTGGATCTGCAAATTGAAGGAAGAGAATGAACAGACCAGCAAGGCAAACTTTAGATGCCAAAAACACCCTCCAAAAAGCCTTGGCTTGAACAACACAGGTAGAACTTTGACCAGTGGGACAAGGAATATGGTAATGGAATAAATGTATGTTAGATCAAAGTCCAGACTGGAGAAAAGTTCCTAGTAACCTTGTATGAGAGCACAAAAAATTGAAAAAGAAGAGAGATGGCATAAAGGGAAGTAGAACCAAAAAAGGGATAACCACATTCCTCAGAAAATCTTTTACAGAGAAAGAAGAGACAAGTTTTGGATTGGTCAGAATGAACCAGAGGAATTAGAAGCTAATTTTTCTTGACACTTATTAATTAAACCAGAAGCCCCAAAGAAACTGTAACTGAGTAAGTGGTGTATTTGAGAGCAGTGTATGTTCAAGATCTTCTCTTTGAGTTCTAAATGGGGGACATGGGGTAAAGCTTGCTCAGTAGAGGACAATCCAACTTTCTTCTTAAAAATTCAACTATTTTATTTTCTGTTTTGAAATCTCCTCTTTCTGTAACCTCCATCCCCCTTGTTTCTACAAACTAGCTTCCAAAATCATCACTTAATTGAAACTGTTCTCTCCAAAATGATCAACTTAATTGCCAAATCTAATAGTTTCTTCTCAATTCTCATCCTTGAATCTCCAGAAGCATTTGATGCTGCTGACCATCTTCTCAAACTAGAAGCTCTTCGATCTTTAGGTTTTCAAAACACTATACTCTTTTGATACTCTATTCCTGTTTGACTTTTCCTCTTTGGCCTTCAAAGTGTCATCCATGTCACCAATTCCCAAACTGAATATATCCTAAAGCTCTATCTTCTCAACACACTTATATTTGATGACCTCATCAGCTTCATTGATCCAATTATCTCTACTTAGATGAATTCCAGATTTACAAATTCAGTCAATCTTTCTGGTCCAGTTCCAAATCACAAACAGTGGACATTTTGAATTAGATGTCCAATAGAGATCTCAAATCCAAAACATCCCAGGGAGAACTCTCTTGCCTTACTCCCTCTTTCCACTTCTATTGTGGGTACCAACATCATTCCCAGTTAGCTGGGTTCCTTACCTAAGCTAACTTTGAGTATTGTTTCATTTTGTGAACTTGTATCACCATTGTCCAGCATAATGTGACTGACATAGAATAGGGTAAGCCCACATGAACAATCATGTCAGAATCTTGATTATTTCCCCATAGCATTTCTTGAAAACCGTACCTTTCCCTCCAATCACATAGCTATTACCTTCAAGTCATTGTCACCTCTCTCAGCAGAACTATTTAGTTTCTGGAACTCAAATTTCCACTGAGCAGTTGCCAAAGTGATTTTTCTTAAGTGCAGGTCTGACCAAATCATCTCTCCTATGCAATAAATTCCAATTCCTGCCTGGCATGTAAAGCTCAATATAACAATCTCTTTCTACCCTTCCAGTTAAAAAAACCCTATTATTCTCCAGTTATCCTGACACACTTGCTCTCTCCCATCTCAATGCCTTTTTACTAAGCCAGGTAGCTGGGTGGCACAATGGGTAGGCACTGCTTGACTTGGAGAGAAGACTTGAGTTCAAATTTTGCCTCAGATATTTTGTTAGATGTTTGGCTCTGGGCAAGCCACTTAAACCTTTTGCAATCTTGGTTTCTTCAATGGAAATAATAATAGCACGTAATTCATAGGGCTGTTGTGAGACTCAAATGAGATATATGTAAAATACATAATTATGTAAAAGTGTTTCAACACCTTAAGGTATATTACTAGCATTTAAAAAATGATTATTAGTTAACTGTAATAGAAAGTCACTGGGATGACAGGGTAAGGGAAAGCACAATTAATTGGATATAGAGGACATGGTCAACAAAAATAAACTAGCCAAAGTGTAAACCATATGACAGTTCAATCATAATCACATGAAGAAGGAATTCCTTCCTCCCCACCAAAGTTCCAGAGTATAGAAATGAGTGTAGTCTTTTATTAAACTGAAAGTGTTTCTAATAATTTCCAACAAGAATGTTTTATTTTATGTGTCAATTTTATTTCTTTTATTTTTGTATCTGCACTTTAATTCTCCCTTGCTCTCCCCCACAGGGTATGCATCAACTGTTTGCAATAGATACAAGCAAACTTGTTAAGACTCATATTTTAACTGCATTGAATGCTTGACCCTTGAGGCTACTACAAACAGAAAAAGATGAAGGATATATGGAAAATAAGACTTGAATATATTGGTCAGCCATTCATAATGAAACACTGTGGGGGACTATTCCAACTAAGTTAAGAAAAGGCAAGAAACCTTGCAGAAACAAAGAAAGAAAAGTTCTATGATCTGATCTATGAGCAAATGTAAAGAAT
Organism: Gracilinanus agilis; assembly: GCF_016433145.1. Taxonomy (NCBI): domain Eukaryota; kingdom Metazoa; phylum Chordata; class Mammalia; order Didelphimorphia; family Didelphidae; genus Gracilinanus; species Gracilinanus agilis. The sequence continues at coordinate 157,164,600 of NC_058132.1, read as the reverse complement.
AATAAAGTTAAACTCATATTGCCCCAGGAAAAAGGGCTCTTCTTGGGAAATAATTTTTTGAAAAATTGTTAAAAAACAAAATAACTTATGCGTGATGAGCTTCCATCTGCCAAAGATGGCTAGGTCTAGGTGAAGCATGCCATAAGACAAAAGATCTCAACTTTGCCAAGAAATTTTGCTCAGACTCAAGAGAACTAGTATCTTTAAATTCAAAGACTAGTCTACAGCCAGGCACCGAAAAAAGGATAAAAGACAATCTAGAACTATGAGTCAAATAAAATAGAGATAAATAGAATGTATATCCTAAACTTGTTCTTCCTCATATAGGACAGTTCTGCTAAGTTTCTTGACATAAAAGATAAACTCACTTTGTAGCAACTTTTACTCACCAATTTTAGTTATGCTCCTAGCTAAGAAAAATGTTACTCCCTCATTGGTGGTTTTTTGCCACAAAAAAAAAGAAGCTGCTAGAAATATTAATCATCTTTATTGAACTGACTTGCTCATTTGGGTTAGTACATTTATATACAATAATAGTTCCATTCCAGACAAAATAATATCACCAAGGTGGAGGTTTCCTTTGGCTTTTCTCTAGAAAAGTGGGAAAGAAAAATGCTTGTATTTGACAATTTCTAATTTCCTGAGCTGTTCAGATCTCAATAAGTCTGTCAGAAACTAAACTGAAATACTTCTCAAAGTTCAAAATGAAATTCCATTTACTAATGGCAAGTGGTCATCAGACCTCTGACGATGTCTAGTAAAGGAGAATATACTATATTGTATTTTTAAGCAATTCACTCAACTTTTGGCCAGGTCTTCAACAAAGTTTTTCTGAGTTAAGAACTTTCAGGCTGAGTAGCATAAGTTGTTCCTTAATAATACCATGCCATAAATGATAAATATGAAGAATTCAGAGAAATTTGGTCTACTCCAGACCAAAGTAAACAGAGCCATGAGAACAATTTAAACAATAACAAAATAGCAGGAAAAAAAAAACCCTTAAGCACTTAAGGCTTATCAATAGTGGTTTCATGATCACTAGATTTGGAATCAAAAGACATATTTCAAGTCCCAACTCTGCTACTTACTCTCTGTGTGATCTTGGCAACTTTTTGGATCATTAAAATGAGTAGTTTGGACTAGAATAACAGTTTTGGTCCTTTCCATCTTAAATCTGTGATCCAATGACTTCAGAGGATTCAGTGTGCCCCAGCAGAAAGATACTAGAAGTATGGGGATGAGGTTACTGATAAAGCCAAAGTGTTTATTTTGGAAGGCATAGTTTGCAATTTTTGTTTCAAGAGCAAGTAGAAAGTGGCAAGAAGTAAAAAGAGCATCAACAAAACATTTTAAAAGAAAAAATTATTCCTCATCTGGGAAGGACATTGATTTACATATTAAATGCAGCAATACCTTCTACCAATATTCCGGACATTGGTCCTGGATATCCATTCTGAATAACCATTCAATTTAACATTTATTATCATTCAAGTTTTGATTGGACACATTCAATCTTATATCTGTTATTTCATAAAACCATAAAAACATATTTAAAAAACCACTTTTCCATAGCTTTGAGATACTTTTTGAGATCAAAAGTTTCCTTTAACTATAATCACAGTATCTAAATGGGAAGGTGCCTCAGAGTGAATACAAAAATCTGACTTTTCTACCCTCACCCCTATATCTTTAACAAGATTTCTCTATAAAAAAACAATTTCTGACACTGGCTTATTCAATCTTTATGTGAATTCCTCTAATGAGACCCCAGTATGCCTTCTGAGGCAGTATATTTTACTTAAGTAATTGTGACTGGCAGAAGTTTCTGATGTTAGGTCAAAATCTGACTGCAACTATAGAAAGTTGGAAGGTTAACACTATTAGAAATTTCCTAGCGCAATCCCCTTACTTTATAGATAAAGGAAATGAAACTCAGAAAGTTCAGACATATTAAGAGGCTAAGCTAGCATCTGAACCCAGGTTCTCTTTTCATTTTACTAAGCTTCCACCTAATGCTCCTACCTTATTAATTACTGAGCATCTAACAGTCAAGTATTAACTGCTAAAAAAGTCAAGACTTTTGGATACCTTACATTTAAACAATATGAGTTCATAGTCAGACTTTTATTGCCATGTGACCTTGGGCAAGTCACTAAACTTCTTTTGGCCTCAGTTTCATTGACAATCTTTACCTACCAAGGTTAAAACCAAAGATAAGAGAAATTAAGTGTCAACAAAATTCAAGTGTGCATATTCCTTCCAGTGACCTAGTTACAAAATGTCCTCAGTCAATTTCCATGCAAATCACCTAGATTCCAAACAGTTTAGTAGTCAGTGATGTGACAAGTTTTAAGTTTGAAATTTTGTTTTGACTTTCCTATTCTAGGTAACCACTGAGAATTATCTAAAAAACGTTGCCATCACCTTTCCTCCCCCCTTTGCTTGCTTCACTGTTAAGGCAAAATTCAGTTCAGAATTTTTGAAATTCTTGAGTTTTTTTTTTTCTTTCAGAATACTGGGGTTGTGACCTTCCTGGGGTCACACAGGAAGAAGTGTCTGAAGCCACATTTGAACCCAGTACCTCCCATCTCTAGGCCTGCCAGGCTTTCAATCCACTGAGCCACCTGCCTGCCCCTCAGCATATAAGTTTTTAAGAAAAAAAAGTAGTCGTTTTAACAAGAATGTATAAGGGTTAAGGGTCTAATCTTGGCTCCTGTGGCTTAGAAGGTACTGTATGTCTAACTTCAGCTTCAAAAATAAGCATTCAATTCCCAAACAACTCAGGTGACAAATTAAAGCCAATGATAAATGTGACTTATGGTACCTCTCCTCAAAGTATTAGGATAGTTGACAATAGGATTGTAGTTTTTTTGCTTAATAATGATTACAAATGTAGTTCCAGGCGAATAGGTAAAGGCTTAGGCTGAGACTTAGCAGATAGTACACTCTACCAATTCTATAGCTTTCCTACCATTACTTATGATAAGTACTGGATCTAATTCCAATCCCATAGATGATACCTTTGAATTTGCAACAAAAAAGGCTGTGGCCATTTTATCCATCATTTAAATAACTGAAAAAGTAAGCACACCTTTAGTCTCTAGGCACCTTACTAGTCAAAGGGAGATGAACTGTCTAAGCTGGCTTTGCCTGCTTAGGTCAAACTGTTCCCTTGAACTTCTTTAAAAAGCACCTCACAGGATTGTTGTGAAGATCAAATGAAGTAATATTTGTAAAGTGCTTAGGGAAGAGCCTAGCACATAGTAGGTGCTTTGTTAAGCATTAAGTATTTTATGCTTACTTCCCTCTTAAATCCCTCAATTCCAAATTCCAAAGCAACACTTGGAACCATACTTATGAATTCCTGCTCAATTCGGTACCAATCATATAACTTAACTCCTTTGTACCGAACAAACATTTTTGTCAGTTTTATACTTTATGATATAGGTAAACAAATCCTCAAATTCTTATCATTACAAATATCTCTCGGAAGACTGATTTTCAAGTTAAATTTGCATGTCTAGTTTTCTGAACCTAATGAATTAAAAAAAACCCTCTGATTTTCAAGTCAGCTCAAAATCTACTTCTTCCCCACCTCCCCATGAGATCACTCTGCTGATGCAGAGCTTTAAAAACAGTTCTCTTAATGCTCTGTAAAAGTAGATACCCTCATCACTGAGAAATTTTTCTGCAACTGAGATGTGTGTAAAATATCACAGGTATGAGTAGAAGGCAGAGTTGCAAAGAATACTTTACCTTAAAAAAAAAAAAAGGCAGAGTATATATATTTGTACTTTGTCTCAGCTCTAAGGGGACTTCAGGCTAACGACCCTTACTTAGTGTGAATAGTTTCCTAATGTAAAGGTTACAACCACCTTTAATAAGCAAGAATTAGAAAACATCTTTTTTTCTATTCTGTACTCTAGAATAAATACATTAATTTGCACAGAGGAAATTAACAATACTTAACTTCCTGTGTAAACTAGCCAAAGGAATCTGTTCTATGGTTCATCAAGTTGGGTGGCTAGAATTTGGCACTAGCCAAGAATTGAATGACACACTAAGAAACTATGGGGAGGTGGTATAGAATTCTTCCCCGACTACCTGCAATTTACTACTACAGGGTCATAAAATTATGGCTATTTGTTTTAATTTCCACCAACTACCAACTAAATATAAAATTACCCAACTTCTTAAAATCTATATCTAGAATGAGGAGTATCTTTCCACAAATTCAATTTTTTTTTCACCAGTTCTAACTACCTGCTGTTCACTTTCTCAGGTAGATTCTTCTAGATCGCTGGGCCGGCACTAAAAATAAGACAGGGATGCACTGTGATCATTCAGTAAAGGGGGAGGGGGGGAACGACAAGATTTTTCGTTTTGTTTTTGTTTTTAACAAGTGCCATCCTATTCCTCTGCTCTTCTGAGGAGACATCAAGAGAAAGGCAAAGGAAGGGGAAAAAGGGAGGGAGCTCCAGTCCCTGTTCTCTCAGATCCAGGTAAGACGGGACGTCTGGTCCCCGAATGCCAGAAAGGTGTTGTTGGCTATAAAGGGGAACGAATGGGGTGCGCATGCCACCCCCGAATAGGGGGAAATTTTCTAGAGCAGAAGAGGCTCGTGGCTTCACCTCGATGCAGGTTTAGATGTCATGGGGGTGGGGGTGGAGGGTGGGAATCCTAGCGACGGTCAGGGTCGCTCCGCAGAAGAGGATGGGAAAGCATGGGGTTTTCCTACCCTCTTGCGCCCCGCGGGGAAGGGAGACTGGCGGGGGTGGGGTGCTGTCTGGTCCCTCGAGGGTGACGGGGTGGGGTCATCACATTCTTCCTCCCACTTCGCTTAAGCAGCGGTGGCCCACCCCCCACCCAACCCCCGGCCTCCCCGTTACCTGTGGGGGAAGGTGACGACGCTGGTGCTGGGGCCAGGCGGCCTGGTCCTCGTCCTCCGCCTCCTCCTCCCCGCCCGACGGAGGCGGCGGCGGCGGCAGCGACAGCCCCAGGGGGAGGGGGCGGAGCGCGCGGCTGGCTCGCTCTCCCTCTCTCCTCCCCCGGGCGGCGGCGGAGGGGACCCTATCTCGGGCCGCCGCGTCTAGGCCCGTGGAGAGCCTGCGGCTCGGGCATGGCGGCGGCGGCCAAGCTGTCTTGGAGGTGGGCGGGAAGGCAGCGAGAGAGTGAGCGAGCCACCCCCTCACGACGGCGGCGGCGGGAGAGGGAACGGGAGAGCCGCGGCGGCGCGCTCGCGCGAGCGGCCGTTGGGGGGCGGTTGGCGGTTGGGGGAGTGTGGAGGCGCCTCGCGTTCTCCCGGCGG
>NC_058132.1:157133320-157154384 GCF_016433145.1 Gracilinanus agilis | reverse complement strand
GGGAAGAGGGGGAGGAATGAGGGGAAGGGGGAGGGGGAGGTTAGGGGGAGGGGGGGAGGCGGTCGCGGCGCGTGCGGGGCCCCGGCGCCGCCGCCGCTGTCGCTGCTCCGCTCACTCCAGCCTGTTTGGGGGGCACTTTGTTTGTGTCCCACAATGCTTTGCGCAGGCGACTGGGCCGGGGAAGAGTGGTAGAGGTGGAGGGGCGGGGAGGAGCCCTCTGGAAGGCGGGGCAAGAAGGAGCGCGCAGGCGTACTCCTGGGTCCGCTTTCCCCTTGCAGAAACCTGGACTGCCGTGAGCTAAAGTGTGGCGCTTCTTGTCTGCTCTCTGCAGCCACGTACGGGGCGCGAGAACCTGGAGTTTGACTGTCTGGCTCGGACACTTGCTAACTTTAGCCTGATCTTCTGCAAGCTAGTTAACTTCCTCATGCCTTAGTTTCCACACGCGTAAAGCAAGGACAAACTCGTGAAATTAACTTCTGAGCGTGGTTGTGTGGGAAGTACTCTACGAACGTACCAAGTAGTTGAACGTATGCATGTACATTCGCGTATTTATTGATGCACAGATAAACATGTTCAATCCTGGCCTCAGACATTTTTTACTTAGTGATGTCCGGAGGACGTGTTTTCCGGCCTAAAGGCAAGCTTGATTTAACATTACAAGCGAAAAGAAGATATTTTCTACCGGGAGATTTCTTACCTCTTACTGGGCTTCAGAGTTGTCAGGTGAGGTGGCCTCTTTCCCAGGATAATTCTGGTGGTATAAAGACCTTTCGTCTTAGTCATGTGACAAGTTCGCCGAAAGTAGGGTCTCACAGGGCAGTGGATGCCGGGAGCCACCAGGAACCAAACTTTCCCTTGCTTAGTACATTACTGGAATCTCCAAATTAGTCTACAGTTCCTTGAACACAGCTTTCGTTCCCCCTCCCCCCCCCCCCCCCAGCTTGACATTGCCGTAAATTAGCAGGATGTGTTGTTCCCAAATAACAAAAGAGAAATTATTCCTTTAATTCTCCATACTCAGGGTCAAGTGGATTCTCCTATAAACCTGCCTTTAAATTAAAGCAAACAAACACTTCTGACTTGCAGGCTTTCTGAGTCCTTTTCAGAACTGCTCATCCATCTTTAATGTCTACTTGACACTCAATTCTCACGTGGGGCTCCAAGAACCTGTAGAATGCTGTGACCATACCTCATAAACCATTCCTGCAGATGGGCTAAGCCAGACTGGGGGTAACCCATGTGCCAAAAACCTATTGACGAGTTAGGGTGGTGTCTGCCTCAACCATGTGAAGACTTCCCCCAGCAGAAGAGACAGATGAGAATGATTTATTCCAATGACAAGGAAGTGCTGAAGCAGGCAATATGGAGTGCTTAGAGCTTGGTCAAACATGGAAGATGCCAAGGTCATGCACCACATTCCAGGTCATCACTAACCAGTCCTCCAGACTTTTATCTTGTCACTAGATTTGAATGATCTAGGAAGAGAGGGTGGGGCCAGTGGCTGAGCAACTAACTTTGCCTCGCTTAGATGCAATTCATGCATAAGTCAAGACATCACCCCAAAATGTCATGAGTCTTCTTCAAAAATGAAGGACATATATGTAACCTGAAAAAAAATACAAAATAAAAACAAACCAAAAGGAAAGACAAACAACAACCTCATTAAGGGTAGGGATCTTTCTTTCCTTTCCTCTTTCCTTCTCTCCCTCCCTCCCTTCTTTCCTCTTTGTGTATCTTGGTATAAAGTAGACTCTCAATAAATGCTTATTAAATTAAATTGATTTAAATCTTGTTAACTTAATAGCTTCCTTAATATGTGGATAACCAGTTTTCCCCTAGTTAGGTCTAATGAAAGTGTCAACTTGGAAAAACACAGAAGCACTAAAGTAGTCAAGACCTTAATATTTGGCTGCTACACAGAGCCCAGTGCTAAATACCACAAGATTCAAAACTCTGGGTCTCTGGGGACAGTGTCTCTGAGAGAATCACCTGCAAAGATGATTCTCCAAAGAATAATAGAACTTGGGGACTTATATACCTTTGGGGGAATATAGTGCAGCAAACATACACTGGTTATAAGCAGACTTGGGAAAGAGGCTGTAGCTAGATGTTAGGGTATCAGGGAGTAGCCTAATTTACAGTGGATATGAAAAGGATGGTTCCTGCCTGGTGCTGGTCTTCTTGGGAATGGATCTCTTATACAATGGGGGAAATTTCTAAGACATAAAGGGTAATTGAGGATTTGAGCATTTCTATCACTACTTTTCAAAACACTTAATAGATGCGTGGTGATCCCTTGTTCAGTCTAAGACAAGGCCAGTTTGGGACTTCCTCAAAGGCAAGTTCCCAAGGGACAGAAGCAAACTTGGGGCTCCCCAAAATTAAATTAACAAAAGCAAAAGGTGTTTTAAACTCCTTTTAACTTTCTAGTCCCATGAAACTGATACTAGAAAAGACACCTCCTAAATTTCAGAATAGGGTGGGGTTGGTGTTCCTTCCATAATCTACACATCTTTGGCAGAGTTGTTCAGGAAGAGCCCCAGGTGTTTTTCAGTGCAATCTAGATCCTACTGAGTTTGGCTTTTCAAAAGGGCTTTGTGTCAGTCTGTGTCAATTGGTGTCTTGACCTTGAAAATATTTGGGTTGAAACTATCACATGTCATCTGATCTTAACTGCTTTAATCACTTGGTAAATTTACCTGGGCAGTCTGGTGGATTCCTAATTTCTTCCCTCTCCTAGCAGCTTTTGAGCTCCTGGGCAATTCTTTCCCAATAAAATCTCTAAAGAAGATTTGTGCCTAGCAGCCTGGGATGCTTCCTCTGGTTCTTTTAATATCCCTCAGCCTGTCCATCTATTGTCTTCTCAATAATCTTTCTCCTTCAAAGAGGCAGAGTGCTTTGCAATGTGGTCTACTAATCAGTCCTTAACATTTAATACTTCTGTTTTCCACAGAAAGACCAAATTAGTAGATGCTATGACATAATTTATCTATATTTTAATAAAACTTTTTGTAAAGTATTGTATATTGTTCTTGTAGAAAAGGTGGAGAAATGTACAATAAGATGGTTTCAAAACTGATTGTTATAGTCAGGACTAAAAGAGTAGTTTGTAGTTGTTCTGTCACCTGAGTCTACATCTTGTGGAATGTCCCAGGGATCTGTGCTGAGCTTTGTCCTTGCAATGACTTAGATAAAGATTTAGATATTATGCACTTCAAATCTGCAAATGACATCATTAGATTGTAAACTCCTTGAAGACAGGGAAAGTCTTTTGACTCTTTGTTATCTCCAGTGCCAGACTTCACTGTAGTTTAATAAATGTTTATTGACTGATTGTTGTCACCAAAATGGAAGGGATATTTAACATAATGAATGATGCAGGATCTTGATTCTAGATTATTTGGGCAGAATCTAATAAGATAAAACTCTGTAGACATAAAGCCATGCACTTGGCTAAAACAACTTTACAAATGTAAGATGATGAGACAACAATTCAGAAAAAAAATCCAAGGGTTTTAATGAAAACTTAATACTAATCAACAGAGTGATACAGCAGCCAAAATAGTTAATACAGTCATGGGTGTAATAGTTTCCAGAAACAAGGAGGTAATAATCCCATTGTATATGACCCTTGTCAAACTTTGTCTGGAGTTGTGTTCCTGGGTGCCACAGTTAAATAAAGACATTATAAGCTGGAGAGTGTTCAAAGGAAAGCCAGTAGAATGGTGAAGGGCCTTGAGTCCATATCCTACCAGGAAAGACTGAAGAACTAGGTTTGTTTAGCCTGGAGAAGACAGGGTGGGCAAGATAGTTACTTCATTTATTTGAAAGATTTATCCAATGGAGAAGGAATTAAATTTGTTCTATTTGGCCCCAGAGGGCTGTACCAGGAGCAGCAGATGGAAATTGAAAAGATGATCAGTTAAAGCTTGATGTCTGGAAAAACCTAAAAATTGGTGCTGTCTAAATGTTAGTGGATTTTGTGTTTTTGGAGATCTTTAAGAAGAATGTAAGATATCTTCTTGTCAGATATGTTATAAGGTTTCCTTTCCTTTTTGTTAGACTAGTTGGACTCAAAGGTCTCTTTCAACTTTAGGATTCTGTTATTGTGTGATACTAAGTGTTTACTTCTCTTACTCTACTCTTGGTAGTCTCATTGATTCAATGACCAACTCTGTTGGTAGAGATTGGCAGATGACTCCCAAATCTTTGTATCTAGCTGTAATTCCAGTATCTCAGACTTAACATGTGCAAAATAAAAGGTGAGTTTTGTGACCAATCTTTCTTTTTCCCTCCTTCATATATTTCTCTGAGAACATTCTCTAGGCTCCTTCATCTGAGTAATTCCTGTTTTATAGTGTGTTGCTGCCTGCTCAAGACAGTCTCCATTATTCTTTGAGTTATCTTCAATGTAATTTTTTGAAAAGTGTAGTTTGTATGATTTATAGTACCATATTGCCAGAAAAAAAATAATTTATAAGTATTTATTAAACACTGTGTCAGCCATTGTACTAAATGTTTTGAAGTTGTTTTTGAAGGGGACCAGTGACACCACAGGGTGATGTTTTGACTCATACATGAATTAGATTTAAGTGAGCCAGAGTTGCACAGTCATTAGACTCACTCTCTCTTCCTAAGTCATTCAAATCTAATGGTAAGATAAGTCAGAAGAACTGGTGATGGCCCAGGATGCAATGGATGGCCTTGGTATCTTCGATGTCTGACCAAGCTTTAAGCACTCAATGGTGTTGGCTTCAGCCCTTAGTGGCTATTGGGACAAATCATCCTCACTGCCCTTTCTGCTGAGGGACATCTTCACATGCTTGGGGTAGTCACCTTCCTAATTCACCAACATGTTTGTGGCCCATCAGTAATCCTCAGTCTGCCAAGATGGCTTATGGATTGTCCCCTGTGCATGTTACATACAGCACATGTTACATACAGCACAGTAACTAACAGTTTACCCCTGACATCGTGCATCACATGATACGTCACGTGATCCTTTCAGTACCTCGACTATCTTCTAAGATAGAAGCTCCCTCATTGATATTGCCTGCAAGACGATTCCTGGTCTTTAGTTCCGCTTGGTAGGTGTGCTGCGTGTTCCTCTTTCTGCCCTTCTTTTACTCTTTCCACGCCTGTTACTGACATCTTGGGGTTCTGTATAGTGATTGATCACTTTTGTCTACATTCTCTACCCCTCTGCCTCTGATTTACATGGCTTTATCTCAGTGCATTCATGGGGTCTGCACTCCCTATTTGTGGGATTGTTATTGTTTTTAACTTTTCTACCTACTCTTAAAGGGGAACCAGAGTCAGATTACATCTTTACATACGCTTCATTAGTGAGAAGCATTTCTCCCCAGTACTTGTTTCATTTGATACAGAATGATTGAGTAGGCAGCACTGATAAACACCTGTACCAGGAAATGTGTGTGATGTGTCCTGGCCAGTTTTCCATGAAAAGGTACCCTCCTCCCCCACTACTTACTAATGCCTGCACACAAGTCATGTTATTTTCTGTAATCTCCTGATCTCCTACTTAATTTATGTGGCCAAATGGCTTAACCAGCAGGCCGGCAGCTTTTTCTTCTCCTGTTGCCTGACTTGAGAGAGGGAGAGGAAAAAGTATTCTTGCCTGAATTTTTCTCTCTTTATTTCAGCAATTTTCTTAGTGTAAAGGAGTTTTATATGTATGTGTGCAGTTATATCAGTACTATAATGCCCCATTAAGTCTTGTTTTTTGATTAATAATCAGCAAAACCATGCAGTACCAGAAGTCACATTAATGTACTTTATTCATCATTGGTTAGCACATAATAACGTTATTAAAAATAGTTCAGAGACTTATTGTACTTTAAAAGTGTTGTTCTTACATAAAATGCACATATTTACTTGTATTCAGTGTTAAACATGTTGTATGGCTTTCACAAAATTACATTTTAAAAAATGTGGCATTTATGGCTCTCATCGCCAAAAAGGTCGGAAACCCCTGCACTAGACTGTAATACAAAATGCAAAGTTTATTCCTTGTATTTAAGGACTTCATAGTCTGTCAATCTATTTTTGCCTTTCTTTGAGTTCTTAATTGTAAACACTTAATACATGCTTATTTAAAATTTTTTATTTTTATTGTGAGGAAACACCAAGTGAAAAACACCAAGTAAAAAGCATTTCTATATATATAGCACAATAGAAAAAGAGGATTGTATATGAAGTAGCAGATTTCTATTATGTGCAATTTCTTCTTTTTCATGTTGTGAGAAAACCCTGATAAAGGGTTAACAGTAGTTCTGTATTTATGGAAAATATTGGAAAACATTTTTGGGTAACAAAATACATTTTTGGAAGAATGTTGTATATAAATTCCCATCATTCTGTGGATGATGTACAAGTTTCCACTATCCTGCATGCTGTGTTATGTACAAGTTCTTATTATTCAGTGTGACAAATGATATTGTCAGTTAAGTTCCTCTGATTCTGCAAGTTTTTGTTTTTCTGCATTTTACCAACAGCATGTGCTCACATCATGTCTCTGTCACATTTGGGTAATTCTTGCAATATTTAGAACCTTTTCATTATTATTATTATTTCATTATAATTCTTTGTTAAAGTAATCTATGATCAACAGTCTTTGAGGTTACTATTGTAATTGTTTTGAGGTGTCAGAACCACTCCCATATAAGACAGGGAACTAAATTGATAAATGTTATATGTTCTGACTGCTCCACCAACCAGCCATTCCTGTCTCTCTCCCACTCCTTGGGCCTCCCTGTTCCCTGAGACACAACAATGTTGAAATTAGACCAATTAATAATCCTACAATGGCCTCTAAGTGTTCAAGTGAGAAGAAGAGACAAACTTTAGGAAATGTAATTGATATCTTATTTTAAGAAATTGTCAGAACTACCCCAAATTTCAGCAAATGCTACTCTGATCAATCAGCAGTCATCAAATAAACATGGAGGCAAGACCCTCCCACAGCAAAAAGATTATTATTACCTGTGGAAGGCTTAGATGATGATTAACATTTTTTAGCAAAGTATTTTAAATTTAAGATATGTATTTTTAAAAAGACAATACTATTGTATAATTAATAGACTACAGTATAGTGTAAACATAACTTTTATGTGTACTGGGAAACCAAAAAATGCCTATGACTCACTTTACTGCAATATTTTCTTTATTGCAGTGATCTAGAACTTAACCTGCCTGTACAATGTTGTTATTCTATAAATTGTTCTCTTGACTTATGATGGGGATTGATATCCACCTCCAGAGAAAGAACTGTTGGAGTCATCTTTCACATCAGTGTAATTATGGTTTTATTTTGGGGTTTTGGCTATGTATGAGTTTGCTCTTACAACAATGACCAATATGGAAATGACAATAAAAAAAATTTTTTTAAATTGTTCTCCTGCTTCACTTCATGTCAGTTCATGCAAGTCTTCTTAGGATTCTCTGAAATCGTGCCTTTCATTATGTTTTGTAGCACAGTAATATTCCATTACATTCATATACTACAATATTTTCAGCCATACCAAAGCTGATGAGTATCCCCTTAATTTCCAGTTCTATACAATCACAAAAGGAGCTGCTGCAAATATTTCTTATATGTATAGGACTTTTTCCTCTTTCCTTGACTTCTTTGGAATATGATTCTAGTAATACATTGCTGGGTCAAAGAGTATGCACATTTTAGTAAGTTTTTGAGTATAACTTTAATTCATGGTTCCAACAATGTATTAATATGCCTATTTTCCTGTAGTTCTTTAAATATTTGTCATTTTCCTTTTTTTTTTTTTTGTTAACTTTACCAATCTGTTGGGTATGAGGTAGAACCTCAGAGTTGGTTTAATTTGCATTTTTCTAAGTTTTAGTGATTTGGAAATTTTTTTCATATGGCTACTAATAGCTTGAATTTCTTCCCTAGAAAACGACTTGTCCATTTCCTTGATAATTGCTCAAATGAGGGATGGTTCTAATTCTTATAGTTTAAAAAAAAATCTGTAAATCTTGGAAATAAAACCTTCATCAAAGAAACTTGATACAAAACTTTCCCCCACCCTCTAGTTGCTTGTTTCCCTTTGGATTTGGATTAAATCACCAATACTAAATAGATATGAAGATTACTATTTGATGATATAAGTTGATATTATTATGTCTTCTTTTCTTTCTTTCCCAATTATTTCCCTTGGTGTTTTTGACCTTTTGTTCCTCCAAATGAGTTTCATTATTATTTTCATTTCTTCTATAAAATAAATCTTTGCTAGTTTTATTGATATGGCACTGAAAAAGTAAATTAAGTAGTATTGTTGTTTTTATTATATTAGTATGTTGTCTCATAGCAATTTTATTTAATGAAATTTTTTAGTGTGTTGATAACTTATTCTTTGACTTAATTCTTTAGGATTAAATTATTATTGCTCGATTAAATTTTGATTTATTCTTCAAATTAGTCTTTTTATTACATTGTGGTAAGTATAAAATATATTTAATATTTTTGCTTTTCTACATTTGTTTTTATGTCTTAGTACATGGTCAGTTTTTGCAAAGGTATCATGTATAGCTGGGGAATATGTAAACTTTCTCTTCAGTGATCTCTAGAGATTTAGCTTCTCTAATTATTAAAAAGTTCTATCTAGGTTCATATCTTTTTTCTGGTTAGACTTATCTAAGGCTTAAAGGCATACCTAGAAGTCACTGTTATAGTTGTATTCTTTTCCCTTGAAATCTGTTAATTTTTTTTAAGCATTTAGATGCTATGCTTTTTAGTAATATATATTGAATATATATTATAAGCATATTGCCTCAGATACGTGCTTGGTGTCTTGATTTCCTCAATTTTAAAATGAGGATAATAATTAGAGCCCCTCTCAGAAGGCTGTTGTGAGAATCAAATGAGATAACATCCGTAAAGTCTTTGCAAACCTTATATCCTCTAAATATAAATAGCTATTCAAATGTCTCAAGAATCTGTAACTGGTGTGTTGATTCTTACTTGCTTCAGTGTAGCAGAATGTACACAATACATTTTCAAGAAATATTTGTTGAACTTAATGGCATTGAATCGTCCATCAATTTTGGCCTTGGAGTCAGGAAGACCCAAGTTCAAATCCCACCTGAGACACTTATTCAATATGTGACCCTGACAAGTCATTAAACCTCTCTCTACCTTGATTATTTAATATGCAGCAAAGTGTTCTATAAATGCTAGTTATTATTATTAATATGCATGGCACTGTGCTTATTGAAATGCAGACAAAATTTCTTTCTCCAAGAAATCTTACAATTTAAGAAATATAACAGTAACAAATATATAACAGTTATATATACATATGTTATGTGTACATATATTATATACACATACATTATATGCATACACACATGCCTATATAATATATACATATATAATACACATATAATATATGCACATGTTCTGTTGTGAGGAAGATTAGGTAGTAATTAATTAAGAATTAAGGTTCATCTAGCAGACTGGAGCTGGAGAATTCTATGATGAAATGAAGGAGCAGGAAGGAGTGCCTTGTGCCCTGAGAGAGAGACTCCATTAGTGGTGGGCAAACTGTTGCCAGCCCAGGGAGATCTCAGACCCTGCTTCCTGATTTCCTTGGGATCCTGAGGTGGATTTCCAGCAACAACAGAACAGCACCAAGAAAAGGAGAAGTTTGGGATCTGGTGGACAGTTTCTCAAGTACACTCTTTCTTCTTGGATATCTTGGACTACTTAGGATTTTGGCATCCAGTGAGCATCTTTGGAAAACTGTGAGAGCCCTCAAATCCACCCCTCTGATTCATAGCTGTGCTGTTCAAGGCTGGCTGGTACCAGGCTTGAATCAGCTTCCCAGAGACTGCACAGTTCCTTGGGCCCTGCCTGCTGGATCACTTAGATTAGAGTAGAATAAGTCCTCCCATTGCCCTGTGGTTTTGCCCTTTAGATTTTAAGTATAGAAATCCCTTTCCCACCTTTTAGTTAAACATAATTAAAGCTGTTAAACCCCTTTTACCTTGCCTGCTTGTTTCTAGACTCTGGCCTAGGGAGAGCAGGGTGACAATTAAGACCAACTGCCATTCCTATGATAAATCCAGTGAACTCCTTATCCTGGTCCAGTCTCTCCTATAACCCAGTGTGTGTACCCACAACTATTTAAATTTATTATAATATCCCTGGTGTCTCCATTATTTACCTATATTTTCCACAATACATATACATATCATACACATATGCATACATATATATGCATATCATATACATGTGTATTATGTCTGTCTAAATAATACATACATATATACACATATAATATATACATGTATACATATATAAACAGAAATATAACAGTTTGGGTAAAATGAATTTCCTTAAACTTTTCTCTACTATTTTTCTTCCTTCCTTCCTTCCTTCCTTCCTTCCTTCCTATCAATACTGTGTATTGGTTCTAAGATATGAAGAGCAGTAAGAGCTAGGCAATGGAGGTTAAGTGATTTGCCCAAGGACACAGCTAAGAAGTGTCTGAGGTCAGATTTGAACCCAGGACCTCCTATTTCTGGGACTGGTTCTCAATCCACTGAGCTACCCAGCTGCCCCCCACCCCCTTTTCTTTCTTAATTATCCTTTTCCTACATTTTTTCTCTTTTTCTTATCACAAATTAAAGCTATCCATCTCTTTATTTCTCTCCCTTCCATAGTCCTATCTCCCTATTCTCTATTTCTAATTCATTGAATTCAACCTCCAGCACTTGATCTGTAGGAAGCGCCTTAGAGGCTGGGGATCATAACCATCTGGGGATCCAGATGACCTGGAGCCTTGAGTTTGTTTTGTTTGTACTGGGCAGGGCAGGGGAGGTGTCTCTCCTTTCTTCTGCTTCTCCTCTGCCTCCCCAGGCTTGTTGGGACCTGCCTTTGGGCCCCTACAACACCTCTCTGTGCCTTTCTTTGCCAGGCAGAAAACTCTGCCCAACAGCTTTTGTGTCAAGGTAATGGCATACACAGGTGAAATAAGCAAATGTTCCCATAGAGACTCTAGGATGGAAACTTTAATTATTAACTCAGTGGGGATGATTTCAAGGGATATGTTCAGAGTCATTCAAATTGTAGAGCAGATGTTTTGTTTCAGCTTTAGAAAAGGGACAATATGAAATGTATGGGAGATAAAATTTAAACAGAAAAGGCAAGGAGCTTTGGAAAAAAACACATTGTAATCAAGGACAACATTAACAGTAAAGCTTACATTCATGTAGTGCTTTCTTCACACCAGCCTTAGGAGGTGTGAGTGGTTGAGATATGCCTGTTGTTTAAATAAGGACACAAAAGGTCAGAGAAATGTGACTTATACAGGGCCAAATGGGTAGTGTCAGAGGCAATTTCAATTCAAATCTAGCCTAACATTTGTTTGACATTCCCCTAATTTTTTAGTTATTTTTAGTCATGTCTGACTATTTGTAACCTGTTTTGAAGTTTTCTTTTTTTCTTCTTTTTCTTTCCTTTTTTCTCCTTTCCCCCCTCCTTTTTCTTTCTTTTTTTTTCTCCTTTTTTTAAAAGTTTTCTTGGTAAAGATACTAGAATGGTTTACCATTTCCTTCTCTGGTCCATTTTACAGAAGAGGAAATGGAGGCAAACAGGGTTAAGTGACTTGTCCAGGATCACACAACTAGTATGTTTCTGAGGTCACATTCGAACTCAGGTCTTCCCAACTCCAAACCTGGCATATTATCAACTCTACCCAGCTACACTTTCTCCTATACTAGGCTGCCAATGGAAATAGAAGTTAATTCACCATGTTAATAGTGGTGTTATTTCACAAGTCATAGGATCATATGTAGATCAAAGATCTAAAGACAGAAGGGACTTCTGAGATCATCTGGTCTTAGCTGTTTAATCATTTCAGTCTTGTCCTACTCTTCATGACTCTGTTGGAATTTTCTTGGCAAAGATACTGGAATGGTTTGCCATTTCCTTTTCCAGTTCATTTTCCAGATGAGAAAACTGAGGCAAAGAGGGTTAAATGGCTCACCCAGATCACAGAGCTAGTAAGTGTCTGAGGCCTGATTTGAACTCAGGAAGAGGAGTCTTTCTGACTTGTAAGCCTACTCCTCCATCCACTTAACTGCTCTACTCCTCTAGACCCCTCAATTCGCAAATAAAGGAAACGGAGATTCAGGAAAGTGGTGATATTCTTCCCAATAAACTTATCCTTGGAAAATCTAATCATTTTGGAAGGTCCAGTCAGCTTAGGAATCCATATCCTATCAATGCTTTGTGCCCCTCTGGGATGTCTAGCCATGAGCTCCTCAATGTCCATCCAAGGAAGGGGGGAGCAAGACCAACATCTTGTTTCTCACCTGGCTCACTCATTTTGAACTTCTTTGGCTTCTTTGGCTGTAAACCCTTTGGAACTTCTTTTTTCTATTTGTATTTCCAATACTTAGCACAGTGCTTGGTACTTAGAATGTGCTTAATACGTGTTTATGGATGATTACAATGACTGATTATGCTCTAAGTCATGTTATATGAATCATTTTATTGTTTTTGTGGGATCAATGAAAATCAGGAACAACTAAAAACGGTTCAGTCATTTTTAGTTATGCCTGACTCTCCATGATCCCCAGCAAAAATACTGGAGTGGTTTGCCTAGACACTATAGCAGAAACTTGACTGAGCAGGTGGAAGCTCATTCAGTTTTCCTCTTCTATTCCCCAAAGTATCTCTATTTTCATCCCTTCACTCATCTTCCTGTAACAAAGGAAGATGTGTTTCTCTTCTGCTTTTCATTTATACTTTTGATTTGATCTCCTTTTCCTTCTAGGAACTTATTCCATCTATCATCTCTTTTTTCCTCTTACATCAGTTATTTACATCTTTCGTATATTTATTGTACTCTATTTTGTATTATGAGAAGCAATATTATATTTGTATCATATTTATTGTGAATGTCACCATTACTACTAGATTATAAAGCTCCTTGAGGAAATATATAACCTGTAGTTTATTCATTTTTGCAAACCCTGTAGTACTTAGCACTATGCATTGCCCATAGTAGACACTCAAATATATATTGACTGAATGCATGAATTAATTTAACCAAGCAAGCAACAAGCATTTATTAAGCACCTAAGCACTGTGCTAGGCATTGGAAGATATAAAGATCAAAAAAAGTTTCTGCTGGGGGCAGCTAGCTGGCCCAGTGGGGTGAGAGCCAGGCCTGGAGATGGGAGGTCCTAGATTCAAATCTGGCCTCAGATACCTCGTAACTATGTCATCCTGGGCAAGTCACTTAACTCCCACTGCCTAGCCCTTACCACTCTCCTGCCTTGGAAACAATACATAGTATTGATTTTAAGACAGAAGATAAAGGTTAAAAAAAAGTTTCTGCCCTCAAGGAATTTCTATTCATCTAGATTAATGAAATGAAAGGTAATGCTATTGTTATCTTTACATTCATTCCAAATAAGATATCAGGAAGATGTAGAGTGTAGATGTTGGTTATAGGAGTAAATCACCAACTGAGCATCTTTTAGCTAGTTTCTGAGAGGAGATACTATAAGTCAACTAGACCCTTCAGCTTCCCTCTTCTTCAGATGATCTGACCCAGTACCTTAGAGACTCTCTAGATGGAGCCAAACTTTCCAGCATAATGAATCTATGTCATCAATGGTAGGAGAGAGAAAAAGTCTTAAGTCTTTTTTATGTTGTAGGAAGAAATAGTTAATCTAATAATAAGAAAATTAAGGGATAAAAGCAGACTGGATGAATGAATTTGCTCAGCAACAGGAAGGACAACAAGCATTAGGCAATAATTAATATTAATTTAATTATTCATCAAATAATTTTAAAGCACTTGTCATTTACATGGAATTTGCCAAACCTCACCATTGATTGGGAATTGAGTTAATCCTCTTTAGAGGACCATGAACATTATTGTATAGAACATGAAGATACAAACAAGGATTGTACAGGATGAAAAAATATGGAAGGATTATGTTCTGCATTATTGAAGGGAGGATATACACCAGTGAGATTAAGGATTCATCCAAATATCAAAATATACATACAGCATCAGAGCCACTGAAGAACTATTGTTCAGTTGTTTTTCATTCATGTCAGACTCTTCATGACCCCATTTCAGGATTTCCTGGCAAAAATACTGGAATTTTCTTTTCCAGCTCATTTTCCAGATGAGGAAACTGAGGCAAATATGGTTAAATGACTTGCTTACATGACTAGTAAGTGTCTTAGGCCCTATTTAAACTCATGAAGATGAGTCTTCCTCATTTATTCACTTACTTGATCTTGACAGCAGCTATTCAAAATAGGTAGTACAAGTATTATCAGTTCCCCTTTATAATTGAGGAAACCAAGGCAGGGAAGGCAAGTGATTTTTCTAGCACTGCACAGTAAGTAGAGGATTTTCAAGTTATACCCATATCTTTTGACTTCGGGTATAGAACTTACTCAACTACACTCTGAAACAAAAAATTGATTAGCATGCTTCTTCAAGGCAAAAATAAAGAGCCAGAAAGAGGTTTGAGGAGTGAGAAATAATTGCTAACAAGTCTAGTCTTTAGACCCAAGAATTTATTTCTCTGTTATAAAATGAAACCGGTAAGGAAAGTTTATTTCACAAAGTCCACTAAGCTAACAGAGCTTTATGTGTAGCCAGAGAGGAGCTGAGATGCTTGAGAGAGAACAATGAACTTGGAATATGAAGATCTGAATTTGACTTCTATCACTATCTGTGTGATTAATCAAGCCCTTTTACCTTTTTTTCCTCATTTATAAAATTCAATTCAATTAACATTTATTAAGTGCCTACTATATGCCAGGTACTGTGGTAAGCTTTGGAGATACAAAAAGAAGCAATAGAAAGCCCCTGTCCTCATGGACCCTACAATCTAATGTTGGAGATAAAATACCAACAAATATATACAAAGCAAACTATATACAGGATAAATATGGAATAATTAAAGGAGGGAAAGCACTGGAATTAAAAAGGGTTAGAGAAGTCTTCCTCTGGAAGATGAGATTTAGTTAGGACTTAAAGGAAGTCATGGTCAGTAGTCTGAGTGGAGGAGGGAGACGGTGACCAGGCATGGGGAAAACCAGAGAAAATGCTTGGAACAGAGAGAGGATGTGTCTCATTTGGGGAACAGCCAGGAGGCCAGTGTCAGTGGATTCAAGAGTTATTGTCAGGGAGTAAGGTCTAGAAAGACTGGAAAGGTAGGAAGGAGCTAGGTTATTAAGGGCTTTGAATGTCAAACAGCATTTTTACTTGCTCTGTAATGTGGGAACTATTAGGAGCAGCCAAGGGGCTTAGGCAGAAGCTGATGATGGTATATGATTAGGGAGGGAGTCCCAAACCACAGCTGTAGGTGAATTTGATAACCTCCCACACCAGCAGGGTCAGGTCTCCTTTAACCCCAAGATTCTCTGCCATAGGCCAGAGGCTTGGAAGAAATCTAGCCAGTCGGTTAGAAATGTTTCCAGGAAGCAGATTGAAACTTCCTGAAGCCTCAAATAGAAGATGGATGAACTGGCTTGGAAAGGCTTGCTCAACTAAAGTTGTAATGCAGATCTGACTGCTATTAATTAGATGGTTCATGGTAAGGTAAGCAAGGTTCCAAGATTGTTTAGGTTTAAGGTTAACCAGTTTATTTATAATTAAAGAGGGAAGGTAAGGGTAGGTAGGTGGGTGAAGGAAACCCTAAGATCTTGCCTAAATCATTGATGTTAATTAGTCTTGAAGCACTAGAACAGTGATTCCCAAAGTGGGTGCCACCGCCCCCTGGTGGGTGCTACGGTGATCCAGGGAAGCGGTGATGGTCACAGGTGCATTTATCTTTCCTATTAATTGCTATTAAAATAAAAAAAATTAATTTCAAGGAGTGCTAAGTAATATTTTTTTCTAGAAAGGGGGCAGTAGGCCAAAAAAGTTTGGGAACCACTGGACTAGATGATGCTCCCTAGGAACAGGGCATGAGAAAGCCTTGAGGGCAGATCCCAACTCTGTTGCTTCATTGCTGAGCCCAGAGGCTGGCAAGCCCCTGGGTCAGTTGCTACTGTTTTTGGTTGTAGCTGTTCTCACTAGCTGGTAATGTAAGGATGTTGTCTATGCCAAGGAAGTATTGAATATTTGGCTAACAATGGAATTAGTCCCTACCTGCCTAACAGAAACTCTGGGACCAAATCACCCTGGGACCAAAAACCCTCTTTTCCTCCCTAACCCTCCAGGTGAGTCAGAGAAGTGAAGCTCCCATGGGTTTGAGGAACTCCTTTTATACCCTGTCCTTAAATGTCACCCTGGCACATGCCCTGGGTGCTCTGCCAGGTTCTGTATTCCAAAGTGGCAACTTCCAACTTGCACCCCCAGAAATATAGCTACTCATTTCTGCATATTACAGCTCTTGGAAGCAATAGGAAGCTGCTGGAGTTTACTGAGACTGACAATGCAATTTCAAATTATCTTTTCATATAGGAGAGACTGATTGCTCTTCTCCCCTCACCAGGAGTATTAGGGAGTGCTGATATAGTTTTCCATTTTCTTCTTTTTTTTGTGATGTGACTTTCTTGTAAGAATATTATTTATTCACTTGAATTTTCTTGTGGTATATGGTATGAGATGCTAGTCTAAATCCTTTTTTTTTTTTTTAGTTGCTAATCTTCTTTCTACCTTGTGACAGTCAAGAGGCTATCATAAGACAAAGATAAAGAGGCATGGAAATCTACTCATTGACCTCCAGGATTGGCTGCTTTTTATTCCTTCTGCTCCCTTTAAAGTTGGACTTTCTTATGACTTTTTGACTTTCTGAGGAGGCAAGAAGCAGCTGCTGTTGGATTGGGATGGCTTATATTCCATGGCATAGACCAGATAACAGAGACTGGTTTTTGCAGCCTATATCTGATGATTGTGACTGATGGAGAACAGAGATGATGTAAAGTTCTGATCCAAGAGTTAGGATTGAAGGATCCTGAGTGCCAAGACTGCTTGCTATCGTGATTCTAGGTAGAATGGTGAGCTGAGAAGGGGGAAACTGACTTCCCATGTTCTTCCCTTCCTGCTTTTCATCATCATTGTCTATTATCCAGAATTGGTGTCTAGATACCCATGAAATTTTCTATTATTCCTTTCAATAAGCCATGGGTTCAGGATTTGGGAATTTTATCCTGGTATCTGAAGCTCCAGGAGGGCAAATGGCAGGAGGTTTATGAGACAGCTATAGGCAGATAGTTCTACATAGGAGCATTTAACCTATTTCTTTCCTATTTTTGCTATGTTCAATAAACTACATGATCACAGTATATATTAAGAAATTGAGCTGAGTAGAGGTGAGGAGAATCCTGACCAGAGAGAGGTGAGTTGAAGGTCTCTAGAGCTACCTCTCAACCATGTACTACATATTTCTACATTCTGAATAATATTCCATATTCTCTCCTAATTTAATTCTGAATCAGTAAGTATAAGATGTGATGATGGAGTAGCCGGGTAGGCATCTTTAGGCTGAGTGTCCTCTGGTGGCCAGTGGGGATAATGCAGATTTTTTTCCTTAGGAAAATCATCCCACACATGTACAACACACATGCTTAGGAGGCTGCTTACAACAGAGCTGGTGGCTCAAGCTGAGTACCACTTGGTGAGTAACCCAGATAACGATAATTAATACAATGACACATTGTCTTTTTTTAGGCTTAAGGAAAGCAGCTGATTTGGACTACTTACAGATGAGGATCAAATGTGTCACCAACTTAGTAACCATAAAATATTATATGCACAAATTATTATTATTAGGCAGGGGCATGAGTGGTATGATTTGTGGGGCATTAGGAACGACCTCCCTGTCCCAAAATGCTTCTTTCCCAGATCTGCTTCTGATGCCTGAAATTCCACAGTAATCATAGGATCATAGATTTAGAACTGGAAGCATTCCTTTGGGTCAGCACAAGCACTCTAGCAGGGATAAGTAACACATAAATGTTTTATAGTGAACTCTTTTATGGGTCCTTTCTAACTATGGTTAGCTGACGGCAGGCTCTAATGGGACACAGTGAAGAGCTGGTGATAGATCACCAAGAATGTTTTTGCTCTGGGCAGACAGGGATCAGTATGGGGCTAATGCACAGCAGCTGGGTAAGGGTGGTACAAGCAGATGAGAGATGGACATCGAGAAGGGGAAACGATGGGCTCTTAAGACAAATTTCATCTAGTTTTCAGGTTAGTCTAGAGTCGGCACTAAAGGCAAGGGCTCATGCACGAAATAGTGACATATGTCCATTGGTGGAGCAAAATAAACATACATTGCTAAGTAGCTAGAAATTGCTATGAGATTGGCCCCGTTTTCAATGGGAGAGAATAGCATTTTATTATTGAGGAGCTCTGAAACCCCTGAAATGGCCGAATGACAGTAGAGTACAGATGAAGTGAGGAGGTTGAGTCCAGGTGGTAAATTGAATCAGGAGCTGTCCCTGGCTGACATCACAGGACAGCTGCACTTACACACAAGGAGGGGCTTGTTTTTGCTTTCTGCTGGGGAATCCTTGCCAGCTCTTATCAGGGTCTTGAACAAGGTCAAAATAGTCAGGTAGAAGAGTGTGTCAGTGAGAAGCATGGGTTCACTGGTTCAGATCTCTCCAAATCTCTAATAATATCGTAGAGACTCCATAATCCTTTTCATACTTCTGCTTACTCTCTGCCTAAAACA
This sequence comes from Gracilinanus agilis, assembly GCF_016433145.1. Lineage (NCBI taxonomy): Eukaryota > Metazoa > Chordata > Mammalia > Didelphimorphia > Didelphidae > Gracilinanus > Gracilinanus agilis. Next base: position 157,135,676 of record NC_058132.1, on the reverse strand, counting down.
ACTGCTATGTCCCCAATGACTCTATCCCCTGCCTTATTGTTTATACTTAACTAGAGAGGAACCACAGGGTGCTGCAAAGGACCTGGAGTTAGTCAGAAGAGAGGTAGCCAGGTGGCACAGAGGAAAGAGTGGTGAGTCTGGAGTCAGGAAACTGAGTTTAAATTCTGCCTCAGACCCTAGCTGTGCGACTCTGGGTGAGTCCTTTAACCGCTGCCTCAGTTTCTTCAACTGTAAAAAAAGAGCTGGAGAAAGAAATGCAAACCACTTCAGTATCTTTGCCAAGAAAACTCCAAAAGGGGTCATGAAGAGTTGGCTGCCATTTTCTTGGCAAAGATACTAGAGTGGTTTGTCATTTCCTTCTCCAGCTCATTTTCTAGATGAGGAAACTAAGACAAACAGGGTTAAATGACTTGCCCAGGGTCACCCAGCTAGTAAACATCTGAGGCTGAATTTGAACTCAGGTCTTCCTGATGCCAAGCCCGATGTGTTATCCATTGCACCATCTAGCTGTGTAGGTGTGCAAGGAAAACTAGCATCTCTGTTGTGCAGACTTGCCAAGTCCTTTTCAGGCCTGCTCATCCATCTTTGGTGTCCACTTGGCACTCAACTCCCACCTGTGGATCCAAGAAGCTATTATATAGCATGCACAGTAACCACTCCTCAGAAAATCAGATGCTCTCTAAGGTCATTCCAACTCTAAAATTTGGTTAATTTAAACAGAATATTTTTTTATTTCCAGGGAGTTTTCCATTCATCCCCTTTTCTTTTTCTCTTTCATCTTTGGAACCTACAGGTTCCAAAGATGGCTCTCAAACACTGTTCTCCACAAGCTCTTAGAGTTCCAGAATCAGTTTCTATCTTGATTTTTCTCCTATTCCCACTTTATAACAGGGTGTAATTCCAAAGTCTTTTCTATTTTCCTCCTTTATTCAAATAAGCCTAGTCTCTTAGATTTTTTTTTTCTGTCTGAAATTTTTTCTCCTTGAAATATCAGGGAAACAAATAGGAATAAAAGAACAGATAATGGAGAACTTCCCAATAATAAGAGATTTTTAAAATTCTTAGCAAATTGTATCTTTCTTCTAAGGCCAGCTGTCATTACTGTTAATATATATGGGAAAAAAGACAAAAAATTGAGAAGGAAATAGATTTGAAAATTTTGAAACATTTTATTTGAAATTGGTTTAACAGCTGAAACAAGAAGACAATGTGTTAGTTTATGAGTCACAGAGCTTATGTGATATGTAGTAAAAGATGTCTCCCTAAACATTAGATTTTCAGTGTGTGATACCATCTCACAACTTGCTCAAATTGGCTGACCCATTGCACAAGAGAAAGGATCGGAAGAGAGGTTCATTTTATAAAAAGACCCAGGGAAAAATGTGTTCTAAACTTAACCTTTTTATTATTTAAAATTTCTTAATAGATTAAAAAAAATCATAGCAATCCTTTCCTAAGAAATATTCAAACAACCCAAACTTTATAAACTATATCCCTCCACCCATCCAGTTAGCAGAAAATCTTATCCTTTAATTTTGATAGGATATTTTAATCTTGACTTTCGTATTTGACCAGAGTTGATGTTTTATAAAATCTATAATGATGATAATAATGAATATTCATATTGTGCTTACTATGTGCCAACTGCTTAATAATTATTATCTCCTTTGATCCTCACAATAATCCTGGGAAGTAGATTCTGTTATTATCTTTATTTTATAGCTGAAGAACTGAGGCAAACGGAAGTTAACTGACTTGCCCATGGCCATACAGCTAAATGTCTGATACAGGAATCTAAACTCAGGTCTTCCTGACTCAGCTCTCTATCTACTGAGCTGCCTAGTTGCCCCAACATCTCTCAATATGGATTTTACTTACATTGTGGTTGTTACTGGATACATCCTTTTGGCTCTACTTTCTTCATCCTGCATTACTTCATACAAGTCTTCCTATTTTTTCTAAGTTCATATTTGTCATTCCTTATGTAATTTACTGATTATTATTGTTCAGTGATTCCCAGATTTTTAGGTACAGAGTTTTCTCTTCTCTTTCTTTTTTTAAATTAATGTTATCTTTTTTGATTACTACACATTTATTTTTCTCCTTGCCATTCCACCCCTTGGGGAAAAAAAGGAGAAGAGACAAGAAAAAGAAAACCTTTGTAACAAATAAGCATAGCCAATTAAAATAAACTGAATTGGCTATATTCCCAAATGTGTCTCATTCTACACCTTGAGTCCATCATTTCTCTATTGGGAGGTGGGTAACATCATCAGTGCTCTGGAATCATCCTTCCCTTCCCTTCCCTTCCCTTCCCTTCCCTTCCCTTCCCTTCCCTTCCCTTCCCTTCCCTTCC
>NC_058132.1:157113141-157132965 GCF_016433145.1 Gracilinanus agilis | reverse complement strand
TTTCTTTCTTTCTTTCTTTCTTTCTTTCTTTCTTTCTTTCTTTCTTTCTTTCTTTCTTTCTTTCTTTCTTTCTTTCTTTCTTTCTTTCTTTCTTTCTCTCCCTTATCATCTGTCTTAGAATTGATATCAACTAAAAGTTGATACTAAATAAAGGAAGAAGGAAGGGAAGTAAGGAAAGAGGAAGGGAATAAATAAATGAATAAATATCAACTGTAAGATAGAAGAGTGGTAAGGGTTAGACAATTAGGGGTAAGTGACTTGCCCAGGTCGGTCTGAGGCCATATTTGAACCCAGGATCATTTGATTCCAGATCTGGCTGTCTATCGACTGAGCTACCTCACTGCTTCTCATAATGTCTAATGACACAGTAATCTTAAGCAATAAGGAACTATGCCCCCAAAGTTATTACACTATATATACTCTTTGACCCAGCAATGACACTATTTTGGGTAAAGCTCAAAGAAATCAAAGAGGAAATGATCCTATATGTATAAAAATATTTATACTAGCTCTTCTTGTCATGACAAAGAACTGGAAACTAAGGGAATACCCATTAACTGGAGAATGACAAAACAGATTATGATATGAATGCAATGGAATAGTATTGTGCTGTAAGAAATGATGAAAGGGATAGTTTTAGAAAAACTTGGAAAGACTTCTATGAACTTATGAAGAATGAAGTGATCAGAAATGGGGAAATAATATTGTTAACATTGTAAAAAATTATTTTGAAAGACAACTTGATCAGTGCAATGATGAACAAGATTCAAGAGGACTGACAATGACAAATACTATTCACCTCTTGATGGAGTGATGAGAAAGGCTATATATACAGAATGAGGCATATATTTTTAAATATAGTGAATGTGGAAATTTATTTTGCTTAATTATTTCTATTTGTTACAAGAATTTTCTTTTTTTTTTCATTGTGCAGGGGGTGTGGGAGGGAAGAAAAAATGCCTATTAAGTGAAAAAAAAATAAAACCTTTCCTGTACCATAAAATGTTTAGCCTTTTATCAATTAATGGATATTTCCTTAGTTTACAATTCTTTGCCATTACAAAAAAAAGAACTGTTATAAATATTTTTGTACAGATAGGACTTTAAAACTTTCTTTGATCTTTTTTGGGCAAAGGCTAGTATGGGTATCAATAGATCAAAGGATAAGCACAATTTAATACTCCCCTCTCATTTTTGTTATCCTAAATAAAGTGGCTATGGATATTTTTTTAATAGATTGAGCTTTTCTTCTGAGTTTTAACTTACTTGGGGTATATTCCCAGTAGAAAAATATCTGGTTCAAAGGGTATGAGCAATTTAGTAATCTTTCTTGCATAATTCCAACTTGTTTTGCAGAATAGTCAAACTCATAATTTCAACAGGAATGAATGATTGTTTGTTTTCCCACAACATCTAATAATTAATTTTCTAATTTTTCCTCCCATCTTTGCTAACTTTTCCCACATTTGGTTATGAAGTAATATCTAAATGTTATCTTAATTTGCATTTTTCTTATTATTAGTGATTTTGAACATTTTTTTTTCAGTTAGCTGTTGATACATTCTCTTTCTTTTTTTTGAAAACTCTTTGTTCATATCCATTAATCATTTGGGAGAATGACCTTTATTTTTGTAAGATTTACGTCAATTTGCTATAGATTTTGAATGTCAGACTTTTAGCCAAGATACTTAATGTAGAGATCCCTCCCTCCACCCCGATCCCCCAATCCATATTTCTCTCTTTGATTCTGGCTGAAATGATTTTATTCATGTAGCACCTTTTCAGTTTTACTTAATAGAAATTGTCTATTGTTTTATGTGATCTCTTCTATCCTTTATCTCGTTATGATTTTTTCCTCTACCTATAGGTATAAAAATATCTTTTCATTTTCCTAGTTTTTTTTCTTTTAATGATGTGACCTTTTCTATTTAGATAATTGTTTATTAAGTTGTATTTTTTTGTGACATATAGTATAAAATGTAGGTCTAATTAAATTTTTTTTTAAACTCTTACCTTCTGTCTTGGAGTCAATACTGTGTATTAGCTCCAAGGCAGAAGAGTGATAAGGGGTAGACAATGGGGGTTAAGTGACTTGCCCAGGGTCACACAGCTAGGATTTGAACCTAGGACCTCCTGTCTTTAGGCCTGATTCTCAATCCACTGAGCCACCCAGCTGCCCCCAGGTCTAATTAATGTTTGACCAATTTTCTTTCCAATTTCCATAGCAGTTCTTATCAAAAAGAGTCTCTTTTTCAGGAGTTTGTGTACTATGCTTAGTTATTTCTAGGCTGTGTGTATGTGTGTGTTTAATCTAGGAGCAAACAGCAGGCAGCTGGGCATCACGGTGGATAGAGTGCCAGACTTTTCTTCAAGTTCAAATCTGGCTGTAGACACTTATGAGCTGGGTGACCATAGGCAAGTTATATAACCTTGATTTTTTCAGTTTCCTCATTTATAAAATGAACTGGAGAAGGAAATGGCAAATCACTCTAGTTACCAAGAAAACTCTAAATGGGATCACAAAGAGTTAAACATTTATTTTGTAAAATACTTTATCAATATTGTTTTTAAAAAAACCATCACTGTCCCTTCCCAATGACTCCTCCTTCCATCCCCAGTGAGTTCTCTTTTGCAACAAAGAAATATACTTAAACAAAACAAATGAGTACATTGGCCTTGTTAGATTGTGTGTGCCTTTATTTTGCATCTGTGTTCTATGACTTTCATTTGAGGTGTGAAGCCTGTTTCACCATTAGACAGTTTTGATAATTATTTTTGTGTTATTGTAATCTTTTTTGTAATATTGTTTTAATATCTATAACTGTAAGCTCCCTAATTCCTTACTTGGTTCTGAACTTGCTGAGACATAGTTAAATCTCAAAATCGAAAGGTCTTTAACTTTTGGCAAGCTTGCCAGCCCTGCCTGGTAATGAATGACCAGTTTCTCATGAACCAGATGAAACAATAATTACTCACGTTTCTTCCCTACAACAATTCTCTAAGGAAAGTAGTACCAATATCATTATTATTATTTCCTCTTCATAGATGGAGATACTGATGCAGTGAGATATTAGATGATTTATCCAGAGTGACATGACATATGGAAGGCAGGATTCAAACCTAGTTCTCTTGGCTCTATCCATGAGAACAATTTGCTTCTAGAAAATAAGCTCTGCTTTTCTTGGGCATATGAATGGAATTAAACTTGATCTTTCTCCGCCATATGTTTCTTTTATTCTTAGGGCTGGTCCTTAGAAGCCCTGACCCTATTAAATCCCCACTCCATTCTTTTTTATCAGCAAACTCTTAGATCCTCAGAATGGGACAGAAAAGGCACTCAGCAGAAGCCCTAAAAGCTCATTATGTGAGATTGATTTTCTTCTCAGAGTAAGTCAGAGTTTACTGTTTTTAACCTTCAAGAACAGGTCAATCCTCGATCATTCACTGACTATACTTTATTGCTATTTAGAGGTCAATTCAATATATTTATAAAATGGAACCAGTTATCAAAAATGGAACTGTGCCAAACCTGAGAGGTGTACAAAGTGAAATATTTATGGAGTTTACCAACTGGGATAGCAGATAATACACTAGCGCTATAGTACTGAGTAGAAGAGAGGGGCAAATGGGAGGGATGCTCAGGTACAGGTAGTGGTCTGTCCAAAGGGAACCAAAATACCCATACATAGTTAAAGTGTGGTTGGAATGTGGTATTCAGGTTGTTAGGCATAGCAGGAGCTTAACCTAGAAAGGTAGGTGAGAGCCAGATTGTGAAGGGCCTTGAATACCAGGCTGAGGATTTTAGGCTTTCCTTAGGAGTTAATGGTGAGTTATGGACAGTTTTTGACATGTAGTGAGACAGAGTTCTCAGACTCTTCCCAGTGTTAGGAAGCAAATAAGGTTTAAGTTGGGAAACAAAGCCCTGGTGATATTAGTATTTTTATTCCTAAGGAGGGCGACTAAAATAGGGTCCCAATAATCTTTGATGAGCTAAGATCATGGGGAAGCACCACCTAGGAGAGAGAGCTTTGGAGGGAGGCATCAGAGGACCTCCAATCGAGATTTTGCTGTTGACTAGGTGTGATGGAAGGACAATGCATACATGGGGATTGGTTATCCAAAACGAGGGGTCATCTGAATGGAAAAGTGGTAGGGGCTGAAGGCTAGTAGTTGCCCCTGAGGGACTTCAAGAGAGTATTTAACCTGTTTGACCTCTGTTTTTTTGTGTAAATGAGTGGGGTGGATTAGATGCTCTCTAAGGTTCTTTTCTAGTTCTAAATACCATGAGCCTTGGATGTGGGTAATCGCCTTGACATGGCAGGCTTTAGGGTGGAGCTCAAATCAGAGGATATGTTGCAAGAGGCACCAAATTGAGAGAGATCCTTCCAACAGCAAGTCGGCTGCCTGGCTCCTTGTCTCCCTCTTAAAATTCATGGCTCACGTTGCTGTTCTCTGTGATCCAAACCAGCTGTTCCTCCTAGGCAGGGAACCTCAGGGTCTATGTTTTAGGCAGAACCTTCGTTATGATTCCACATCAGAGTCTTTTGCTTAGAGACATACATAAAGATGTAGGTCTGAATTTCTGTTGCCTAACGAATTCAGGTGGCATCTCTGACCAAGGCAATAGGCATCTCTTCTGGGAAGATCCTATTACTGCCTTGTTGTTGTTATTATTCAGTCATTTTCAGTCCTGTGCAATTTGTCGTGACCCCATTTGGGGTGTTCTTGGCAAAGACACCAGAGTGGTTTGCCATTTCCTCCTCTGGCTCATTTTACAGATGAGGAAAATGAGGCAAATAGAGAAGGGTTGAGTGATTTACTGAGGATCACACAGCTAGTAAGTGTTTGAAGCTAGATTTGAATTCAGGTCTTCCTGACTCCAAACCTGGTGCTCTATCAATTGTTCCACTTTAGCTACCCCCTATTACTGCCTAATATACCTAAAACTCACTAGAGATGGGGGAGGGTAGCTGTGGTTGAGCCTGAATATTAAACCATAACTATGGCGGCAGCTAATTTCAAAACTTATGGTTTGAAAAATGCTAGAAGGCCCAATTTCCATTGACCAAAAATATCCCACCATTGACTTACAGAGGTGCCAAAGGCCACCTAAGAGCCCTGGCCCAAGAGCCAAGGTACCTGATCTGGTCTCAGCTTTGCCGTTAAATAGCTGTGTCACCATGAGCAAGTTGCTTCTACTCTGTGGACTTCAGCTTCTTCCAGAAACGAAGTGGAACCAATTGTAAACTCGAGAATGTTTCTGTTTACTTCCAGCTCTGATGTTCTGTGATTAAGCTCTATGAAATTCTGAGCAGTAAGAGTCATTATTCTCTCATAGTGAAAACAGGAAGGGGTACCCATTGCCGAAGATGGCTAATTTACATGGTGGCAGGGTGGCCAGAACTGGGACATCTGAGAGCGAGAGTGAAGGTCTGAAAATTGTACCCACTGATTGTTACTCTTCAGTAGGGGCTTTGTGCCTTCATGGTAACAAATAGCACTTGACTTACCATGAAGTAAATAGCTATACACCACAGAGAGAAGATTTTTCTGGCTTTGAAAATGATACACAAATATAGAAGGAATTTTAACGTGTCCACTGTGCCTCTGGCTATTGTCTGTTTTGTTGATTCCTAATCCTAGTTCTGAGGATGATGAGTACCACTGTAGGATTCTCTCTAACTAGAAGGGCAAAATGAGGACACTCTTGGTTAACAAAAAGGAGGGGCTTCTGAAAGGGCTAAGTGGTAGGAGCTAAAGACAAGCTATCCAAGAGGAGCCCTGAATGTCAAATATTCTGCTCAAGGATAACCATTCTTAAAACTAAACCCTAAACCTCTTCTGTACATAAAATATATTAATTAATTAATTAATTCATATGTCAAAGCACAGAGACCTGAGCAGACTGCAGTCAGGTATCCTGATTTTGAATTCTGCCGCAGACATTTACTAGCAATGGGACCAAGGGAAAATTACACAACTTCTTAGTGCCTCAATTTTCTCATCTATAAGATGGGTATAATATTTGCATCACTCATTTCACAGTGTTGTTTTAAGAAAAGTTATTTATGGACTAGGTTAATTGGTGTTGTTATTCATTCAGTAAACATTGTACCATGTACAGTGCATTCTGTTAGATGTTACAGGAAACATGAGACCCATTTTGCTGTCCTCGTGGCATTGCATGATAAGATAACAATGCTGTTAACTTTAATTCACATCATATGATGATTTCATCAGAAAGTAACAAAACAAAGAATTACATGAACCCAAGGGGTAAAACTGAGATCAAGGCAGGAGTAGTGAAAAGAGAATACTTCCTGGAAGAGGTGGTAATTGAATAGTCATTAGGCAAAGAATGGGAAAGTCTAGGCATAGTATCAATCATTCAGTCATCAACTAGCAATTATTATTTTTTTATTAGAAAAATTATTTAATTATTTAATTTAGAATACTTTTTTCATGATTATATGATTCATGTTCTTTCCCTCCCCTTCTCCCACCCCCTCCCATAGCCAACAAGCAATTCCACTGGGTTTTACATGTGTAATTGATCAAGACCTATTTCCATATTATTAATATTTGCATTAGGGTGATCGTTTAGAGTTTACATACTCAATCATATCCCCATAGACCCATGTGATCAAGCATCAACTAGCAATTATTAAGCTCTTGCTAGGCAAATGTGTGGAGGTGGGAGAGTGTGGTATGTTCTGGAAATAGAAAATAGCGTGAGAGGGTGAATGATATGAAATGAGGTTAAAAAGAGGATGACACCAGGTTATAGAGGGCCTTGAATGCTAAACAAAGATATTTGTTGTTCAGTTGTTTTTCAGCCATGTTTGACTCTTTGTGACCCCATTTAGGGTTTTCTTGGCAAAGATCCATACTGGAGTGGTTTACCATTTTCTTCTCCAGTAAATTTTACAGATGTGGAAACTGAGGCAAAGATGGTTGAGTGACTTGCCTAGGGTCACACAGCTAGTAAGTGTCTGAAGCTGAATTTGAACTCAGGAAGATGAGTTTTCCTGACTCCAGATCTGACATCCTGTCCACTGCACCTCTCTAGCTGCCCTATCAGATATTTTTAGGTATTATTTACAACTTTACTATGGGTTTCATTAGGAATGTGGGATGCTCTACAAAACCAGAATGTTTTATGTTTTGTAGTCTGTGTCCAGATAGTAACTAAAGGAAATATTCAAGTATTAGGGAAAGGAGCCTTTCATTTTCCAGTGGGAAAAGAATACTTGAAACTTTGAGGCAGTTTCCCCAACAGAGGGTAGGTCTTAGAATTGAGAACTGTTACTTCACTGAATGATAATCTTCCCTAACTTTCTTGAGACTAACACTGAAGCTTTGAGCTTAAGGAAAAAGCAGCAAATGGGAAGGAGATTTTTCATCTTGTAGCATGGGGGAAAAGGTTGATAAAGAGGAATGGAGAAATTTAAGCCCACCATTCCTTAAGGAAACCCCTAGCAGTCCTGAACTTTAGTCTTGATCTGTCTCTTCTCAGTCATTAGCCAAGAGCCTTCCCTGAGATTTGGTTCTCCAAGGTGAAGAACCACTGTTCATTAAATGGTGCCCAGAATGATGGGTACAGCAAAATAGGCAACAAGTCAGGAGCATGCACCAATATCTTATCATAGCTGGCAACATAATAAACAGCAGCAACAAAACATCATCAGCATCACTGGAAAGTGTCTAATTGGGTAACAAGGAGAACTAGACAAACACAATCGATCCTGCTCTGAAGATTACAAAACGTAAGGCAGATTTTAGATTCTATTTTAGATTTTAGAAATTGCCTTTTTATTTGAGAGATTGCTACCACCAATAGGATCATGGTAGGATGTGTTCTTTTTTCTTGTTAATAACAATCATTTGCTACTTTTCTATAGCACTTTGAGGATTTATAAAGTACTTTCCTAATGACAACCCCATGAGAGGGGTTAGTGGAGTTATTCTTATTTGGGAGGGTTCAGATACTTTCCCAAGGTCACACAGGTAGGAAGTATTGAAGCTGAGCTATGAACTCAGGTCTCCTAACTCCAGATAGGGACTTTTTCCCCCACTGGGAGTAAAGGTAGGTTTACACCCACCAACAGGTGCTCTTTTAATGCCTACTAAGTGCCTGGCATTGTACTAGGTTCTAGAATACAAAACCAGAAGTGAAATAGTCGCTATTCTCTGAGAGCTTACATTCTGTTAGAAGAGACCAAGGGTATATGTAGTATTACATACAAAATAAGTACAAAGTTATTTTTGGGAGGGAAGACAGCAATATCTGGGGGGCATTAGAAAAGGCTTCATGTGGTTTCCCATCATCCCTTATCCTTTTCTCTTCTGCTCCAGAGCACTGATTCTTTTTATTCTTATTAGACATGTCCCTGGGATTATTGTAAGGATCAAATGAGATAATGTTTGTAACACACCTAACAGTGTTTGGCATGTAGTAGGTGCTATTTGGATACTTTTCTCCTTTCTTCTTTCCTTGGGATTAGGAGTAAGGCCTATGATCTTAGAAGATTTTTAAAAAATGGGCTTTTTTTCTGAATGAAGTCAATTAGCTCTATTAATTGAATCTGTGACCCATCCTACTTTTTTAAAAAACAAACTATCTTGCTTTAATAAACCAAGTTAAACAAAATAGACAATTAAAAAGACAACCAAAAATGAATGTACATATAGAGAACATACACATAGAAGTCAGTTCTGGATAAAGTTCTTTTTTAAAAAAATTCTTTAAAAAAATGTACTATTTTATTTTCTCCCAACTACACATTGTAGAAATTTTTAACATATATTTTCCCGAAGCTGTAAGGTCCAAATTGTCTTCCTTTTCCTCTCCCTGAGATGGTAAGCAATTTAATTTAGGTTATACATATAGGATCATGCAAAACAGATTTCCATGTGGATCATTTTGTGGGAGAATACTCACATAAAACTCAACCCCCCAAATAAAACACACATCAATAAAATAAAGTGAAAAATAGTATGCTTCGATCAGATCTGCATTCAGACTCCATCAGTTCTTTCACTGGAGGTGGATAAGCATTTTTTGTCACAAGTCCTTCAGAATTGTCTTAGATCATTGTATTGCTGAGAATAGCTAAGTCATTCATAGCTAATCATCATAATACAATGACTATTACTGCATTCATTGTTCTCCTGGTTCTGTTTACTTCACTCTGCATCAGTTCATACAGATCTTTTCATCATTTCATATAGCACAGTATTGGATATAGTTCCTGACCCAGAGCTCCAGACTATGTTCTTGATTTAAGATTTTCTCTCCATTCTAGAACTCTTCACCTGGGAAGATTAGTTTACTCCCTGGAAGTTTTCTGAGCCTCGTGGCTTTGTTTTCTGTTATATTTGGTTGGACAAATCTACTTCTGGGTTTTAAAACATGGTCATTTCCTTTCACTCTACATGTATGTGAGGCAGCTGGCTTAATACAGTGAACCATGACAGGTCTCTCCTCACTGCCAAACCCATTAGAATAGCCCATCAATCTATCCCAGAGTCTTTCACCCTCTCAGGTGACAGTAACCTAATCCCTTTCCCTTTGATTTCTCATATCACCCGCCCCATGGTCTCCCCTTTCCCTTGCTTGCCAAGCTGCTTGGACTTTGGCAGCTGTTTGGGACCCAAAGTCAATGAGTTCATCCTCAGAGCATGTGCCTGGGTAGCCAAATCCTCTAGGTTTGAGAAGCATGACACAAGATATTTGGTATTCACTGTGCAGTCACATAGGGACATGTCCATTCTGGGCTGTCCCTCACCAGGGCCAGCTGTTGCCAAGTTTGCCTAAGGTCCCTGAGTGAGGCTCTTGGCTTGAAGCATAGGAGGTCAATCTACAAACCTTCTTCCACCTTCCCCTACCCTACTAAGTCTTTGGTTTCTTCTACCGTAATTAATTCCAGCAGGAGCCCATTCTCATTTCCTTTTCCATTTCTCTAAATCTGAAATCCTCCACCTGGTGTGGAGCTAGGATTTTAAGAGACCAAACTTAAGGCTTTAATAGTCCACAGCCTTTCTTGTTTCGGGGAGGGTAAAGAGTTGGAAGTGGTTAATGAGTTATATTCCAATATACAATGCCCTCTGATTGTGCATTATACACCAGCATGCTGCATTTGAAAGAGACAATTGTGTAAAGCTTGCCCATTAATTGTGAATCAACATTTCAGCTGCGTAGGGAAGTATACCAGCCAAGCTTGTCATCCTTACATCCAACAGCTTTCAGTTGTCCTGAAACCCCTTAATGCCAGCTTTTCTGAGAAAACTGGAGTCCTATCTCAATTTAATTTCCTTCCCATCCTGAAAGAAAAGATTCCACTTAGAGTGAAAGAATTTGAGTTCTACAGTCCCAAGAGAATGAGGTTTCAGCATTTTCCATCAACAATTCAATTCAAGAATTATTGAGCACTTACCATTGGCAAAGCAAGGTGTTAGGTATTCTCCCACCTTGAGACTCCTTACGTCATTTTCTTTAAACCTTTCAAACATTCCCCTGTTATAGTGTAAGTTCTATTAACTGTTATATGTCTTATTCATCCTCACCAGACTGTAGGGTCTTTTAGGGCAGAGATGGGCCTTATGGTAGAGATGAAAGAAAGTTGGATTTGGAGCCAGGAACCTCCACCCTCCATTTATAGCCTGACTCCACTACTTACTGTATAGCTAAGTGACTTACTGGCAAATCACTTAAAATCTCTGCACCTCAATTTATTCATTAAAAAATGGGAATAACAAAACTAAGAGGAGGGTTGTGAGGAAAGTGCATTGAAAACCTTTTAAAAGCACTATATAACGGCATCATTTTTTCCCTCTGCAACCTCTCTGCTTAGTGTAATGCATGGCATTGCTCACTAGATTATTGCAAATTTGCCAAGACTCGCTATGAGAAGGTACTAGGAGAAAAGAGAGTGTAGGTCAGTGGTTCCCAAACTTTTTTGGCCTACCGCCCCCTTTCCAGAAAAAATATTACTTAGCTCCCTGGAAATTAATTTTTAAAAAATTTTAATAGCAATTAATAGGAAAGATAAATGCACCTGTGGCCATCACCACTTTCCTGGATCGCTGCAGCACCCACCAGAGGGCGGTGGAGCCCACTTTGGGAATCACTGGTGTAGGTGATCAGGGTGGAAGAGTCAGGGTGCTGAGCCCATGTGTCCCTACTAAAAGAGTAGGGGGAGCAACCATGTACTACAAATGCAACAACTGTATAAAGGATGATTCCTGTTCTATGTAAAGAGAAATTGAGGCAACCAAAATCATTTGACCTCTTCTTGGGGGGCAAAATTGATGCCTGGACCACAGATCCCTGCTTTGACTGTTTAAGGTGGCTTTTTGCACCTCCATCCAGTCTGAATCACTGGCAAACCATGCCTCCTCACACACCCAGAGCCTCCTCTGCCTCCGACACCCCTCCCACAGACACAGACTGAGAGGTGCTAATAGTTTCTGGCTCTTTTCAGAGACTTTATCAGGAGCTGCTGTTCTCACAAATAAAACTGTGAGAACATTTGTCAGTGATTTCCCCAGAGTGGGCTTAGCTTTTCCTGTTGTATCAGTTATTGTGTTTATCCAGGGTCGGGGCTGCTTGTGGGTTGAGTCCATTCACAAACCCAGTGTCCCTTCCATGTCTGGAAGCTGCTCATTCAGTTTGACCTGGGTGGTGGTGGGGTCCTGCTTTCCCCCTCTTCTTCAGGGACTCAAGGAGGTGGCACAGGTCTTCTGAGAGCGTTTCCATGGCAGTTTGCTAGCAGCCAGTGAGCCAAACCTATCCTTGGAGATGCTGTATTCCTAGACTTGCTTATCTTTCCTGGCGACAGCCCTAGGGGAGATGGAAGTGTTTGGGGACCTCTGATTGATTGATCCTTCTCAGAGCAGCACACTCGCCTCATCTGGGCTATTTCCTTTGACAGTTCTGTTTTTTTCCTCCCCTGAGGAGTCTAATTTGGGAATTACTGGACCCTGAGGGAGTTTTTGTTTGTTTGGTGTGCTTAGAAGAGTTCTGTCTTACTGTCAGTAGGCTTTGGGGTGGGGAGAGACCGTTGCCCATTTGGGGAGGTTAAAAGTAGACCTTCCATTATGACATGAAGATAAGATGGGACTCATAAGGAGACAATGATGATGATTAAGGTTCCCTACAAACTCCATTGGAAGAAGTCCCAAGTTACAAATACCATACATAGGCTGAAAAGAAACAGGAGAATGCAATAGAAACGACACAATGCCAGGAGACAAGAAACATGGCTCTAGTCGTTATTGTTCCATGGATTGTATGGTAGTGTGCTAACATAATGTAATATTAAAATTAATATCCAATAACTCTAAGTATTATATTTTATAAGATTTATTAATAATCACTTGAAGTAGAAGAAATAAAAGGACAAAAGTAAAAACCTGAGTAAAGAAAATTTTCCCAGCCACATTTGAGGGAAAAGACAGCGAGGGGGGAGCTCCACAAAACTTATATCCTTCCTACGTTAGCATGTAATGTGAGAAGGACATGGAATGCTGGGAGGGAGAATTTCTGGAGCAAATTCTAACTATACAATAATAAAATCATTGACTTTGGAGTTAGATCACCTGAACCTGTTTGACTGTAGGCAAATCACTTAATATCTGTTCGCTTTAAAAACAATAGTATTATACTACATGATTTTTAAGGTCCCTTCAAACTCTAAACTAATGACTTTATGAATCATAGGTAAGAGAACTGGACCTCAGTTATCTTATCTATAAAATGAGAATAATAACATGCATGAAAGCTTTGGACCAGATGATCTCTTAAGATTATTTCTTATTCGAATATTTGTAATTCAATAACCTGCCTCACTTCCTAAAACCACTAAGTTGTGGGACTGGAAATTAAAGACATTATCTAGGCTTCTTTTCCTATGCATAGACAACATATTTCATTTGACTTGTCTAGCATTTTTTTTTGACCTTGACTCTGTCTTAGTAACAACTCTAAGTCACAAGGGCAAAGGCTACGCTATTGGGGTTAAGTGACTTTCCCAGGATCACATAGCTAGGAAGTATCTGAGGCCAGATTTGAACCCAGATCCTCCTGATTCCAGGTCTGGTACACCATCCACTGTATAGCTGCCCCACCCTGTATAGCATTTTAATATTTTCTAATAAACCATATTTTCTTCAGGATGCTACCTGCCTCTACATAATATGTCTGAGGTTGGCTGGCCAACCTTGTTCTTGGTTCCCCTTCTTTTATGATGAGGAATAAGTTTTTTCTTGGCAGTTAGTCCCTTTTAACTCTAGTCAATAACATTAATTGAATGTCCAGTATACATAGAGAAATAACTATAATTATCAAGTACCAATCTTTTATTTTTACCTGACATAATTTCATTGCAGGAAACTCTCAGTCAGGGAAATGCCTCTACTGATGCAGGTAGGCATTAATTACTTAATTAATCTATAATTTGTAGTCTTAGGGCATTGCCTGGAGAATGGAAAAATGAAATGATTTGCCTCACAGCTCTTATGCATCAGGGGCAGAACTTAAAATTCAAGTTCAAAGGACCAGTTTGCCTGGGCTTTCTATGTTCTGAGATTGGATTTCCCTATGTTGTTTGCTGGGCTATTCTGTGGCTTACCCCACAGAATTCCCTTTCCTTGTTGGAGAGAGGTCAAACTTTGCCTCCCATCTTGCTTCCAGGAATGTGTGGTGTGTTTTGTGAGGGGCTACAGGGAAGGGTTTTATTTTACCTTCCCTGAATGGAATGTCAATCATTCTAGCCAGTCAGGAGGCATGTATAAATAGAGGAACATGTAAGCCTGCATTAAGATCCAGAACATAAAACAGCCACCACTACGTGCTCCACTGCTCCCTTTTGATTAAAGGTCTCTAATGGCACCATAGACTTTGCTGTGGATCCAGCAAGGCAGTCACCTAATCCCAAAGCTTCATCTCTGACATAGTTTAGGTACTGCCAGGTACAATCCCTTCTTATCCTGCCCCCAGCAGCTCTAGGTCCTTCCTGCTTTTCTTGCTTTTTACTACCCATTATAGATTATCCATGGTCAGAAGAGCCAGGGAGAACATGGAAATCGAGGTGTACAGTTAATCCTCAATCTCTCACTTTAAGCCAAAAAGTTTAACTCCTCTTACCCCTCCCAATTTCCCAGATCTTTGACCAGTTTAACAAAAGAAAACGGGCTTAGTATGTGTTTCAGCTCTTTTTGATTTCTCCTGTGGGGGTACAGCAGAAGAGAGTTCCTTACTCAAAAACCTTTGATGGCTCCCAATTATTTATAGGATAAAGTTCAGACTCTTTATCCTGATATTTAATCTGGTTTCCAACTCTTTGCTAATCTTATCTCTCATAGTTCTATATGAAAATCTTAGTCCAGTCAGGCAGTTCCATCTGTCAAACACATTCTGTATCTTTTCTTATATACCACAGCAGAGTGGATAGGGCACTCAGCAAGTCAGGAAGAACTGGGTTCAAATTTTTCCTCAAAAGCTTATTAGCTATGTGACCCCAAGCAAGTCATCTAAGTTCTCTGTATTTCAGTTTCTTCTTCTATAAAATGAGAGTTGGACTTGGTAGCCTTTAAGGTTCTTTCCAGCTCTAAATCTATATAAGAACCCAAGATCTGGAATGCCCACCTCCCTTTCTCCCATTCTTCCTCCCTCCTTCTCACCCTTTCCTTCAAACATAAAAATCTTGCTCCATCTTTCAAGATCCAGCTCAAGTCCTACCACTTTAAAAAAGTCAACTATGTCCATTCTAGCCCTCAGTGATATCTCCTTATTCTGAGTTCATGGGATATATTTTTGAGACCATTCATTTAACATACAATTCTAAGATATCTTTTGTGATTTTTTTGTATTGCTATTTAACTGGCATATGGTTATTTAACTTGACATTTGTGCATGTCTTATATCTCCATCTAGATTGCAGACCTTTTGCCATGCTGTTATCTTCTTTTTTTTTTTTTTAAACCTTTACCTTCATCTTAGAATCAATTCTGTATATATTGATTCAATGGCAAAAGAACAGTAAGGGCTAAGCAATAGGGGCCAAGTTATTTGTCCCGCATCACACAGTGCAGAAGTATCTGAGGTCAGATTTGAACCCAGGACCTCCTGTCCCTAGGATTGGCTCTCAATCCACTAAGCTACCTGGCTACCCCCTATTATCTCTCATGTAGCCCTTGCAAGTACTTAGCGCAATACATTTAGGGACTCAGAAGAAAATTGAATGTTGTAATATAGGATTTAGCTACTCACGTTCTCACTCCCACCACCCGGGGCCCAAGAGGGTGGGGGGGGTAAGGAGTAATTGAGTGGTCAGGGTGAAGTCAGGGGAAAACAGAACCCAGCCCTGGGTCTCCAGGGCTTTTTATACCCTTGGTTCACTGGCAGTTGTGGCTCATGCCACCTTCAACATTCCATCCAGGGCAACTGACAAGTTTGTCCTAAGCCAACATGGCAAGGTTAAAATCGTATATTACAATGTAGCAATGAATAGTAATTAGCCCTTAAATAATGGACAGATATCAGTCCTGGAAAGTGCAAAATGAGATATCTAAGGACATTAAATTCAACATTCATTAAATACCTAATATGTATAAGGCTCAGTGATAGACACTGAGTATGCAAAGATAAAAAATACTATATTCTCTCTCTGCAGGAACTTATAACCCAGGAGGGAAATGAGGCATGTACATAAATAACTGTAATATAAGTTAGAAGATGAACAAAAGGGAAGTCTGAGAGATTAGATGAAGAGGGAGCAATCTCCCTTAGCACTGTCATTAGAAAAGGTATCATAAGGATAATATCTGGTCTGGACCTTGAAGGAGAGCAAGGATTTTTTTTTAATGTAAAGACTGCAAAAATAACATCTATTTAGGGAGCAGCTGGGTAGCTCAGTGGATTGAGAGCCAGGCCTAGAGACAGGAGGTCCTAGGTTCAAATCTGGCCTCAGACACTTCCCAGCTGTGTGACCCTGGGCAAGTCACTTGACCCCCATTGCCTTCCCTTACCAATCTTCCACCTATAAGTCAATACACAGAAGTTAAGGGTTTAAAATTAAAAAAAAAATAACATCTATTTAAAACATTTTTATTTTAGTGATTACACACAATAACAAATTTCCACACAAGTTTTCCTAAGGTATATGATCTGAACTGTCTCTCCCCCCCAACTCCCCCCCCCCCTCCAAGTCCCTTTCCTTTCCCTTCCTGGAGCAGACAGATGATTTGATCTGGGTTATACATGTATTATCATCCAAACATATTTCTATATTGTTCATTTTTGAAAGTGAATAATTGTATAAAAAACAAAATGCCAAAAAAAAACCCCAAATAAATAATTGAAAAAGTGTATGCTTTCATCTGCATTCTGACTCCAACTCTGGAGGGTGGGTAGCATTCATTGTCATAAATCCTTCAGGATTATCCTGGATCATTAAATTGCTGAGAGTAGCTAAGTCTATCACATCTGATCATTCCACAGAATTGCTGTTACTGTGTATAATGTTCTGGTTCTGCTGATTTCACTCTGCATCAGTTCATGTAGGTCTTTCCATCTCTTTCTGAAATTATCTTCTTTATCATTCCTTACAGCATGATAGTATTCCATCCCCATGCTATACCACAATTTGTTCAGGCATTGATTGATGGACATATCCTTACTTTCCAGTTCTTTGGAATTCAAGGATTTTAATAGCTTGAAATTAATATTAGTAACACTTTAGGTATGGAGGGATAGAGAATATGAAGGAATGGTATTGGTAGAGGGCAAGATGATATCAGGGAACAATTTGACCAGAGCATGGAGTGTTCAAAAGGGATCATCATGAAATAAAGCTGGAAAGATACATTGAGCCAGATTGTGGAGGACCTTGAATGTCAGATTAGAGTCTGTATTTTAATCATTAGGCAATGAAGAACCACCAAAAACTTATGAGTAGGGGAGTGTGTGTGTATGTGTGTGTGCTCACATGTGTGATCACATGCATGTACACGTATACCCCAGAGCTGTGTATTAGAATTTAGTTAGCAATGTGAAGCTAGGTGGCACAGTGGATAGAGAACTAGGCTTGGAGTCAGGAAGACTCCTCTTCATGAATTCATATTTGCCATTAGATACTTATTAGCTGTATGATCCTGGGCAAGTCACTTCACCCTGTTTGCCTCAGTTTCCTCATCTGTAAAATGAGCTGGAGAAGGAAATGGCAAACCACCCCAGCATTTGTGCCAAGAAAACTCCAAATGGGGTCATGAAAAGTTAGACAGGACTGAAACAACAACAAAAGCAATATGAAAGATGGATGGTAGTGTGTAAATGGAATTAGCTTATTCTCATTCATTCTTTAGACTTTAGCCACCAGGAATAATGTCACCCCACCCAACTTAGAATTAAGTGGGGAAGGGGAGGTCTATGACCCACATGTGCTAGTAAGTAACGAATCAAAAACAAGTGACTGCCCTGCGGGCAGTCCAAAACAGGGTTGAGGCTGTCATTTGTCCACGTGAAAATGGAGGAGGACACAGGAAGTGATGAAAACTGCTATTCTTTAAATATGATGGTAACTTCCTGTGCAGGCTTTTTGCACTTTGAACTTGGTGTTGAAGGAGCTCGGTGAGACCTCAGACAGCTTCCCTTTGAATTGTTATGTAGGTAAGTTAGGCTGACTCTCTTTCTCTTCTCTTGGCCTTTATGGAGGCTCTAGCCTCAAGGAGGCCTCTCTTCTTAGAGGAAGAAGCCTTGTTTAATTAACCTCTATGACCCCTCTGCTGGTGCCTCTAAGCTTCCCTGGTTTGGGCCTCCAGTCCAGGCCAGAGTTTCTCTCTCTCATTTTCCCTACCTTCAACTTTCCTAAGTGTAAATAAACCACCATAAAAGTCATCTTGACTTGAATCTTTTATTTTGAAATTGAGTAATCAATTTCTGGTGACCAAACTTTAAATATCCAGTCCAACCATAATCTTTCCAATTCCCCCCCTTTACAGTAGGAGGGAAGTACTCCAAAAATTAACAGGAGGCTGTTAACATGGGCCAGGTAAGAAGTGGTAAAAATCTGTACTAGGGCCAGGCAGGAGAAGAAAGGAGAGGATGAATTCAAGGGTTCTTGTAGAGGTACAGTCAATAGGACTTGGCAACTGATTGGATGGTATGAGGAAATCAGAAGAGTTGTAAACAGGTCTGTTTGGAGTCTGTGTGCTTGAGACAATGATGCTCCAACAACAGAAATAGATGGGAAACTTGGAAGGGAAAATTTTAGAGAAAAAAGGGAATAAATAAATTTTATATTTACTTTTATGCATATATAGTCAGTTTTGCTATAGTGTTACATGTGTTTTTAAAAATCACCTTGGTATGGTCTTCTGGTTAAGATGGCGGCAGAGTAAGGAGCAGCTGCTCGATCTCTCCTGACCGAACCATACAGGACTTCTCAAGGGGAAATAAAAACGAGTCCAGAAGAACGAAGGAACCCCACAACAGGGCACAGCATTGAAGGTACGCAGAATTGGGGCATTTCCACGCTATAAAGGGGTGAAACAGCTCTCATTAAAACTCAAGAGGAAGAAGCCCCTCCCCCACCCCCCACACCACACACCTCGCACAATGCCAATGCACAAGTGTGAAAACAGGACTGGGGCAACCAGATAATCACTGGCAGCCCTGGGGCTTGTACCTGTGTGCTGCAAGAAGAGGGACCCCAGGTGGCTGGGGGACACGCACAGACTTTCCCTAGGGTCCAAGTGGGTGAAGGCACCGCCTCCGGCCAGGACAAAGGCCTCTAAAAAAAAACCCGCCTTTCCCAAGTGCTGAAGGCATTGCCTCAGGTGCGAATAAAGATCTCCAGCCCACAGACTTTCACTACCTTCTGTAGGGGTGAAGGCAGTGCCCTGAGAGCATCTGTGCAGGCAAAGGCAGTGCCCTAGGCTTGAATAACTATCTCTAGTCCAGGCTTGGACCTCCAGTGAGGACCCTGTGCCGACCAGAGTGCAGCAGTGGAAACAGCCCCAAAGACTGCTGAAGGGACCTTGGGCAGAGGGGCAGACCGGGATCTACCAGGAGGCCTGACCCCGAGGACAAGGAGACCGGAGCCCCCGGGAGCTTGCAAGGCGCAGGCAGGCAGACCCTGAGTGCAAAGACAAAGCTGAAAAGGGGCGGGGCTAACGATGGCCAGCAATAAGGAAGCCCAGAAGAAAAAGACTATCAAGAAAAACTCTGGAACACTGGACAACTTCTACACAGAGAAAATCCAGACAACAGAGGAGGGAAAACAAAAATCCAAACCTCCCCCCAAAAATGAAAGCTGGTCACAAGCTATGGAAGAGTTTAAAAATGAAATGCTGAGGAAGATGGAAGAAATCTGGCAAGAAAATAACAGTTTAAAAGGCAGAATTTCGCAATTGGAAAGTGAGACAAGTCAACTGAAGACCAAAAATGACCAGATTGAAAAGGAAAACCAAAAAATTATAGCCGAAAGCCAAAACATTAAAGCTGAAAACCAAAACATTAAAGCTGAAAACCAGTCCTTAAAGGCTAGAATCGAACATTTAGAAACCAATGATCTCTCAAGACAACAAGAACAAATAAAGCAAAGTCAAAAGACTGATAAAATAGAAGGAAACACGAAATATCTCAATGAGAGAGTAACAGACCAAGAAAACTGGTCTAGAAGAGACAACTTGAGAATCATTGGTCTTCCAGAAAAGGCAGAAATTAATAGAAACTTGGACTCCATACTTAAAGAAATTATTCAGCAAAATTGCCCTGAAGTTCTACAACAAGAAGGCAATATAGACATTGAAAGGATCCATAGA
>NC_058132.1:157043684-157108146 GCF_016433145.1 Gracilinanus agilis | reverse complement strand
ATATGCAGGTGATGGAATACTGTTGTGCTAAAAGGAATAATAAACTGGAGGAGTTCCAGGCGAACTGGAGAGACCTCCAGGAACTGATGCAGAGCGAAAGGAGCAGAGCCAGAAGAACATTGTACACAGAGACTGATATACTATGGTAAAATCAAATGTAATGGGCTCCTGTACCAGCATCAATGCAATGACACAAGACAGCTCTGAGGGATTTATGGTAAAGATGCTACCCACATTCAGAGGAAGGACTGCAGGAGAGGAAACATATAAGATAAACAATTGCTTGAATGCATGGGCTGAGGCGGACATGAATGGGAAATAGACCCTGAACAAGGACACATGTTACAACCAGTGGAAATGTGCGTTGGCCATGGGTGGGGGGAGAGCGGGGGGCGAAGGGGAAAGTAGGGGCATAAAGTATGTAAACAGTTTAAAAACGAATATTAATAAATGTCTAATTAAAAAAATCACCTTGGTATGTGAAATTGTGCAAGAAAAGTTGTAGTCTCTGAGTTAGGGATATAATACTTAAAAACTTCATCAGTGACACATTAAAAAAAGACAAGAACCTAGTAAAAATTGTGGGCTTGGGTTGCTATTTAGCTTGTGCCTATCTCTAGGATGGCAAAATTGAGGTGCTGCTAGTGAGAGAGTGGCTTCAGCCAGGCCATAAATCTGGGATTTGGTGCCTTAGCCATGGTGGAAGGTTGGGGAGAGGGTAATGGCAGGCTAGACCTTCTCAGCCCACAGTTCCTACTGCATTAGAAGATGTACAAGAAATATGGCACTTTATTTTGAAAAAGACTTTGCTTTTGGAATTTTGAAGCAGCTTGTACATTATTGTGAAGTGTTTTCTGCATTCTTGTGGATGAAATTTCACACAAGAAAATACAACATAAAATAACATAAAATCTGTGTTATACTCAAATAGTTCCCTAATATAGAGTTGGAATAAAGTCATATTTTCAAAATAAGTATTACATCAGAACTGACTATGTATTCAGTAGATGAATGGACATGTATCACATAAAGATATCACATAGAGGCAGCTGGTGGCACAATGGATAGGGATCTGGGTCTGGAGACAAGAAGACCTGAGTTCGGGGGCAGCTAGGTGGCTCAGTGGTTAGAGAACCAGGCCTAGAAACAGGAAGTTCTGAGTTCAAATGTGGCCTCAGACACTTTCTAGTTGTGTGATGCTAGGCATGGCACTTAACACTAATTATCTAACTCTTATTGCTCTTCTGCCTTGGAACTAATACTTAGTATCGATTCTAAGACATTTGGTAAAGGTTTCTTTTTTTAAAAAAAGACCCGAGTTCAAATATGTTCAAGTTCAAATATGGGTGAGTCCCTTAATCTCTGTTTGCCTCAGTTTCCACAACAATAAAATGGAGATAACAATCCCTACCTTGCAGAATTGTTGTGAGGACTAAATAAAATAATAATTGTAAAGTGCTTAGTGGGTGACATACTTATTCCATACATATATACTTAATATTTATTCCTTTCTCTTCCCCTTCTCTATCAGAATTCAGGAGACATGTCAGCTATGCAAGCATATATTTGGAAATCATATAAATAAAGGCAGTCTAACCAACAAGCATTTATTAGATACCATGTTCCAATCAATAACTGATGCTGTGGGAGAAGATGTTACTATTATGGGAGAAACCTAGTGTGAGAAGAAAAGAATTTTGGGGTATGTTGACACTTAAGAGAGCAGATGAAAGAAGAGAAGCTAGAAACAGAGATTGAGTAGGATGGGTTAGAGAGCCTTAGAGACTGATGTCAGAAAAGACCGATGTCATAGAAACCAATAGAAGAGTGAGTGTCTTAGGGGAAGTGGTCAGTCTTTTCAAGTGCCCAAGAGAAGGAGAGGATGAGTCCTGAAGAAAGATGATTGGATTTGGCTCTTTAGGAGAGACTTCATGGGGTAGGAGGAATTTCAGTAGTGTGGTGAGGACGGAAGCCAAACGACAAGGGGTTGAAGAATCCATGGTGTGGAAATGAAGTGGCAAGTCTAAACCATTTTTTCTGAAAGTTTAGTTCTGAAAGAAAGAGGATAAGAGAGATAAGATTTGTTTGAAGAGATGCTAGGGTCAGGGAAGAGTTTTTTCTTGGATAGGCTCTGTAATAAGAAAATGTTTTGGAACAATTAAAGGTTTGTGTGTGTGAATGAATGAATGATAATTATCAAAATGTGACTATAAAGTAAACGATTTTAAATAAACATACCATAACTAACACACCCAAATGAATGTTTTCTCTAAGAGTATTTGCCTTGGGAGGCTCTATACCTATTCCAAAGATTCTATCATTGCTCAATGTATTTTTGGAGTTCTTCTTTTGGAATTACTCATTCTTTTGCATATCTTCTGTCAGAGCAAATATTCCAAGTAGATTTGATGTTTGGATGTAGCCAAAAAGTAACTGGGAGTCATTTCAAATGAATAAATGGAATTATGAAGCTGGATAAATTGAGTTGTACAAAAAGTGCAATATACTTCTTTGTGACATGTTGAGCTCCTCATTCCTGGAAATGTTTGAACAGAGGTTATATGAGCAATCACTTTTGGGGAATGTAGTAAAAGGAGTATAACCATGGGATAGGGGGTTTGGGTAATATGGGTCTGGTGCCCTTGAATGTGTCTCTGAAAAATAATGATGGCACCATCATCCTTCTTATCACCCAGGTTTACTACTTTGAAGTCATCCTTCATATCTTGATCTCTCACCTCCCATATATAGTCAGTTGCCAAGTCTTGTTGATTCTGCCTTTATAGCATCTCTCATACCAGCCCCCTTCAGTCCATTCCAATTTGTTTCACCACTTTTTTAACTATTCGGACAACTTCCCAACTTCCAGTCTTTTTCTTTTCCAAACCATCTTCCACAGATCCGCCAAAATCTCTTTCTAAGGCGTAGGTCTTACCACCTTATAAGCCTGGTAAAACATCTTTGGTTTCTCCAGTATCTCTGTTTTGCTTTTGGGATAAAATGCAAACTCCTCAGCTTGGCATCTGAAACCCTTTACAATCTGGGGACAATCTGCCTCTCCAGACTTAACTTCATGTTATTTTCCTACATTTACTCTATGTTCCAGACAAACTGGCCTGCTTGTTGTTTCCTGAACTCAGCATTCCATCTTTGGTCTTTGCTTTTGCACAGTCTGTCCCCTGTGCCTGGAATGCACTCCTCTCTCACCTCCACATCTTAGAATCTTTAGCTCCCTTCAAACCTCAGCTCAGGTGTGGTGGCCAAGGCACCTATTGAACAAACCTCTCCTAATCCCTACCCAAAGTTCAGGAATTCTGAACCTTTTCTGACCACTTTGGCAGTGAAACCTATAGCCTCTTTCTTGGCACAATTTTAAATACTTAAAAAACAGATGATTACAAAGGAAACCAAAAGTTAGTGAAAAATAGATAATTGTTCCTCCATTAAATTTCATGAACCCCTGAATTCTATCCACAGACTCTGGACTGAGGACATCTGTTCTAATTTGTACTCTCTCCCTCTTCAAATTCCTTTGCATTTGTTTACATATTGTAACTACCAGCATAACGAAGACTTCTCAAAGGCAAGGACTATTTTGTTTTCTCTTTGTAACTCCAAAACTTAGCATGATGCCTTGCACGTAGTAGTCTTTTAAGAACTGTTTTTAAAATTCTTATTTATTTATTTGTTTGCTTGTTACATGAAAATTCCCAGATATTTCCCACCCATATTATCCTTCTTGTACTAGAAAAAGCATCATTTAGCAAAAAGACATATTTATATATAAAATTATGTCCTGTTATATTTCTATTATATCGATTCTTTCTCTGGAGGAGGATATACACAAGTCATTCTTCAAACAATATTTCTGTTGCTGTATACGATATTCTCTTGGTTCTGCTCATTTTGTCTTTATGTAGGTCTTTCCCTGTTTTTTAAAATTTTTAAAATTTTTAAATTTTTAACCTGTTTGTTTTTTCTTATGACATAGTAATATTCCATCACAACCATATGCCACAATGTTTTTCCTGATAACCTTGGAAAAAAACATGTAATAGTGGTATAGCTATGTCATGAGGCGTAAACAGTTTTATAACTCTTTAGGCATAATTTCGTATTGCTTTCCAAAATGGCTGGAACGGCTTAAGGTTTCACCAACTGTGTTATTAGTGCCCCTCCAAAATTTGTACTTTTGCCTTTTTATCATTTTAGCCAATCTCATAGGTGTGAGATTATATCTCAGAGTTGTTTTGTTTTACATTCCTCTGATCAATATGATCTAGAGCATTTTTCATGTGGTTATATATAACTGTGATGTCTTTATCCAAAAACTGCCTATTCATATCTTTTGACCATTTACCAAGTGGGGAATGGCTCATTCTTATAAATTTGACAAAGTCCTTAATATATTTTAGATATGAGACTTCTATCCAAGAAATGTTCTATACTTTTTTCCTTCAGTTTTCTGTGTTCCTTCTAATTTTGGCTACATTATTTAATAACTGTTTATTGAATTGGATTAAAAACAAGATATGACTATAAAGTAATGACTGATTTTCTGATATGGCTGCTAAACTAGCCTCAAAGGCAAATTCCTAAAGAGGAGTATTTTGAGCAAAGGTAGTTAGTGTTGGAGGCAGTTCTGGCCTAAGGTGAATATATGGAAGTGAAAAACTCACTTTGATGTGTAAGGTCTGGTTGATTAAGGCAACTTCATTGTTTGAGTCATTTTTGAAAGACATTATTCTATTCCAAGGAAACTGTTGATATTATAAACAAAACCCAGCAGAAAAAGATGGAGAAATTCCATTTAAAATAACTGTGACATTATAAAATGCTTGGATTCTACTTGCCAAGATACACATGGGAACTATATGAACATAATTACAAAATACTTCACACAAATAAAGACAGACCTAAATAATTTGAGCAATATTAATTGCTTATGGGGAGGCCAAGCCAATATAATAAAAATGACAATAGTACTGAAATTAATTCACTTATTCAGTGCCATACCAATTAAGCTAGCCAAAAATTACTTCATAGTGTTAGAAGTTAAAAAACCTATCTGGAGGAACAAAAGGTTGAGATTATCAAGGGAATCAATGAAAAAATGTGAAAGAAGAGGGACTAATAGTACCATATTTCAAACTATATTACAAAGCAGCAATTGTCAAAACAATTTGGTTTTGAATAAGAAATAAAGTGATTTGTCAATGGAATAGATTAGGTGCACAATATAAAGAACCAAATAAGCACAGTAGCTAGCTTAGTGTTTGATAAACTTAGAGATTCCAGCTATTGGATCAAGAATTCACTATTTGGCAAAAATTTCTGGGAAAACTGGAAAATAACCTGGCAGAAACCAGACATGAGCCAACATCACATGCCATATGCCAAGATAAGCTTAAAATGAGTACAGAATTTAGACATAAAAAGTGATATCACAAACTAGGAGAACAAGGAAATAATTACCTGTTAGATTTTATGTATATTACCCTTTTATTTCAAAATTAGATATGTATTTTGAGTGTATCTTGGCACATGTTGCAAGATGTTCTATTAATCAGAGAAATGCTCATTAAAACAACTCTGACCTCTCACCCATCAGATTGGCAAAATTGACAAAAAGGTAAATAACAAATGCTGGAAGAACTGTGGGAAAACCAGTTCTTTAATGCACTGTTGGTGGAGTTGCCATGTGGTAAGGATAATCAACCATGAAAGATTTAGTAACTGATCAATACAATGATCCATCACAATTTCAAAGGACTCATTATGTAAAATCAATTGGGGAAAGAATCTTATTCTTATGAATTTGATTCAATTCCTTACATATCTTAGAAATGAGACTTTATAAGAGAAATGCTACAAATATTGACCTCTCCCTGCCTTCCCAATTTTCAGCTTCTCCTCAATAGTTGGAATTTGGGGATTTATTAAACTCTAGGGTACCATGCTCATTTGTTTTTGTATATTGTGTATGTAATTCATTCCACTGATCAAGCTGTTTCTTGCCAACTATGAAATTATTTTGATTATCATTGCATTATATTTTGATATCTGTCATGGTTAGACCTATTTTTTTCATTTTTTCCCCATTTTTCCATTAATTCCCTTGATATTATTTACCTTTTATTACTCCAGATGAATTTTGTTATTACTTTTTTCTAACTCTATGAAGTTATTATTTGGTAATTAGATTGGTATGGCACTGAATAAATACTTTAACTGGGGTAGCATTGCCATTTTTATTACTGATTTGGGTTACTCATGAGCAATTAACATTTCTCTAATTACGTAGGTCTGTTTTTATATATGTAAAGAGTATTTTGTACTTTAGTTCATATTATTCCTGTGTGTCTTTGGAGAGGTAGACTTCTAAGGACTTTATATTCCCTATGGTTATTTTATTTTATCTATTTATTTTAACATTCATTTGTAAATTTTCAGTTTCAAATTCTCTCTCTCCCTCTAGCCCTTCCCCTACTCATTGAGAAAGCAAGTAGTACCTTACCCATTATTCTGTAGTTATTTTAAATAGGATTTTTCTTTCTATCTCTTCTTCCTGTAATTTTTGTATAAAACAGACATGCTGATGATTTATGTATTTCTATTTTACATCCTGCAACTTTGTTGATGTTGATAATGTTTTAATGAATTTTTAGTTGACTCTCTAAGGCAGTGATGGGCAAACTTTTTAAAGAGGGTGCCAAAGGAAAGGAAATGCTCATCTATCAGTCTGTTTCTAAGGCAACTCTTTTGAAGTTTCACTGTATTGTATCCTATTCATTGTATTAGTCAGATTAGGAATAATGTCACATGGCTGGATAGAACATTTCAGGGGGCCCACATCTGGCCCACAGGCCATAGTTTGCCCATCACTGTTCTAAGGCTTTATAAATAAACTATCATAATATCTGCAAAAAGTGATCATTTTGTTTCCATTTTCTCTGTTTCTTTCTTTTCTTGTCTTCTTGCTATAGCTAGAATTTCTAGCACCATACTGAATGGTAATGATTATAATGGACATGCTTGTTTTAACCCTGATTTTATTGGAAAGCTTTCTAGCCTATTCCCATTATAGATATCTAACCCTTAGTTTTATTTTTATATATTTTAAACCCTTACTTTCCATCTTAGAATCAATATGATTCATTGGTTCTAAGACTAAAGAGTAGTAAGGTTGAGGCAATAGGGAATAAGTGGTTTGCCCAGTATCACACAATATCTCAGGTCAGATTTGAACTCAGGATCTCTTGTCTTTAGGCCTGGCTCACAATCCACTGAGCCATCTAGCTGCCCTTTATATACTACTTATATTAAGGAGGGATTTGTGTTTTATTATGCTTTCTAGTGCTTTTTTTTTTTTAAACAGGAATGGGTGTTATACCTTATGAAAACATTTTTCTGAATATAATTATGTTTTTTGTTGTTCTAGTTATTAATATCATCAGTTGTTCTTATGGTTTTAATATTTAATATTTATTTGATATTAACATTAATATCAATATTTATTATATATTTATATATTGTATATGATATAATAATTAATTTTAATATTTAATATTCACCAACCTTGCATTCCTGGTATAAATCTAACCTGATAATAAATTCAGTTGATAAATCTAGCCTGGCCATAGTATGTAATCTTTGTGTTATGTTATTATAGTCTTCTTGCTAACATTTGTTTAAAATGTTTGCATTACTATCCTTTAGGGATATGTTTATAATTTTCTTTCTCTGATTTGATTTTCTCTGGTTTAAGTATCAAGACAATATTTGTATCATAAAGGAAATTTGTTTAGAATATTTTCCCATGGTTACATGATTCATGTTCTTTCCCTCTCCCCCAACCTCCACCCCCTCCATAGCCAATGCACAATTCTACTAGGTATTACATGTATCATTGATCAAGACCTATTTCCATATTATTGGTAGTTGCACTAAGCTGATTGTTTAGCGTCTGTATCCCCAGTAGTATTCCATCAACCCATGTGTTCAAGTAGTTGTTTTTCTTCTGTGTTTCTACTCCTGTAGTTCTTCCTTTGAATGTGGATAGCATTCTTTCTCATAGGTCTCTCATAGCTGTTCTGGATCATTGCATTGCTGCTAGTAGAGAAGTTCATTATGTTTGATTGTACCATAGTGTATCAGGTTCTGTGTACAATGTTCTCCTGGTTCTGCTCTCATAAAGGAAATTTGGCAGTACCCCTTCCTTTCCTATTCTTTAAAACAGTTTATGAATTATTACAGTTAATTGTTCTTTAAATGCTTTGTAGAATTTGCTTCCAAACCCATGTGGTTCTAGAGTTTTTTCTTTGAAAGTTCATTTATGGTCTGTTATATGTATTTTTAATATGATTGGATTATTTATGTCTTCTATTTCCTATTCTGTTAATCTGGGCATTTTACATATTTTTTAAAATATTAATTCATTTAAGTTAGATGGTTAGTTTTACTGGCATATAATTGGGTGAAGGAATTCCTAATAATTTATCTTATTTCTTTTATATCGGTTTGGATTTCACTTTTAAAAGATTTTATATTGGCAATTTGATTTTTTCTTTCTTTTGTTTTTTATCAAGTTAGCTAATAGTTTATTGATTTAAAAATAGTTACTGGTTTTATTTATTAATTGAAAGCATGGCTTGCTTTCATTTTTATTAAATTCTTCTTAGATCTTCTGGACTTCTTATTTTGATGTTTAGTTGGGGTTTTAAAATTTGTTGGTTTGCAAGTCTTTTTAGTTGCATGCCCAGTTCATTGATTTGCTCTTTCTCTCTTCTACTGATGAAAATGCTTAAATAGATAAAATTTACCCTAAGTGCTACTTTTGTTGTATCCCTAAAATTTTGGTATGATGTCTCATTGTTATAATATCTTTAATGAAATTATGAATTTTTTTGAACCTACTCATTTTTTAAAGTATTTGGTTATATCCACTTAATTTTTAATCTTTGTTTCAGACATCCTTACCGAATATAATTTTCACTATGGTATATAAAAGTTATGTTTAATATGCTTTTAATAAGCTTAATGTGCTTTTCAGAATTGTGATATTTCTATGCTCTACATTATACATTTTTGTGAAGGTATTATGCATAAAGCTCAGGAATATTTATAGTCTTTTCTATTCCTATTTAATAATCTCTAGGATTCTATTATATCTATTTTTCTTTGTTATTCATTTAACTGTTCCTTTAAGAATTAGATGCCACACAGGGCAGCTAGGTGACTCAGTGGATAGCATGGTAGGCTTGGATTTGGGAAGACCTGGGTTCAAATATGGCCTCAGACATTGCCTTGCTGTGTGACCCTGGGCAAGTCACTTAACCCCATTTGCCTACCCCTTGCCCTTTTGTCTTAGAATTGTTGCTAAAACAGAAAATAAGGGTTAAAAGTGTTATGCATATTGATGTATGTATGCTTAGTATTGATATTAATTCACTATGATGTCTTTTATCAAAATGCATTCTCCCTGTTTATATATTTTCAGCATGTCTATTTTTGCTGTTTTGTGTGAGATCACAATTGCTACTCCTACCTTTTTTACATCACCTAAAACATAATAGGTTTTGTTCAACCTCCTTATTTTAATTTGGTGTGCATCTTTCTGTTTCAAGTGTATTTCTTTTAAGCAATATACTTTTGGAATCATCTTTCCAAATTATTCCATCTTCTTCCATTTTATATATGAGTTAGTCTCCTTCATATTCACAGTTATGATTGTTAATTATGTATTCCTCCATCATATTTTCTTATAATTTTTATTCTTTTTTGTTCCATAATCCTGCTTAATTTTTTTTTTTTTGCTTTAGACTAATACTTCCCTTAATATACCCTACTTTTAATTTTTTCCTTTCCCTTTGGCCCTTTTAATGATTGTTTCTTAGTTGGGTGGAAAGGTATAAAAGCATTTCTATACTGAATGCTGTATGTATGTATGTACATTTTGCTCCCTTTGACCAATTCAAGTGAGAGTACAGTTGAAATTTTGCCTGCTCCACCTCTTATCCTTTTCTCCTTTGTATAGACTCTAATTTGGAGATAATTTTCCCTATCTTCCTTCTTACTAGCCTGTGTTCTCTCTCCTCTCCTTTTCCATTCTTCTTTTAAAATCTTTAGACAATAACACTTCCATTCCCTCTGTCTGATTAGGCTCCTTCTGTGTCTCCTGATGGTGATAGTGTTCTGAGGAGATGAATTACACACATTTGTTACCTAGCTACATGTATTATCTCTCATAAGAATGTAAATAATTTATTCTTGTTTAGTCTCTTATGATTCGCTTGTTCATGTTTAACTTTTTATGCTTCTCTTAACTCTTATGTTTTTGTTTTAGAGTTGCTATGTAGCTCTTTTCTTTTCATCTAGAGTGATGAAAAGATATTTTGATAAAGGTCCATTTTCCCCTTGTACAATTATACTCAGCTTTGTTGGGTAAGTTTTTCTTTCTTCTAAGCCTATATTGTTTGCCTTCTGGAATACTGTATTTCAAGCTGTTTACTCCTTTATAGTGGTGGCTGCTAAATCTTGAGTGCTGATGACTAGCTTTTTGGTACTTGAGTTCTGTATTTTAGCTATTTGAAATATTTTTTCCTTTGATTTGAGTTTCTGCTAGAATGTTCTTGGGAGTTTTCATTTTAGGGTTTCTTTCAGAAGGAGTCAAGTGGATTCTTTCTATTTCTACTTTGTTCTCAGGTTCTAAGAGATCTGGGCAGTTTTCTTTGAACATTTCTTGAAATATGATGTCTAGGCTCTTTTTCTGGTCATGGCTTTCAGTTGTTCAATACCAAGTATTGATTACAAGTCAGAAAAACAGTAAAGGCGAGGCAATTGGGATTAAGTGACTTGTCCAGAATCACACAGCTAGGGAATGTCTAAGGCCATATTTGGAATCTCCTGCCTTTAGGCCCAACACTCTATCTACTGAACCACTAAGCTACCCTAGTCCAATGAATCCTAAATCAGCTCTCTTTTATCTTGTTTCCAAGTCTGTTGTTTTTGCTATGAAATAACTTACATTTTTCTTCCTCTTTTTAGTCTTTTGACTTTATTTTAATATTTCTTGTTGTCTCTTGAAGTTATTAGCTTCTATGAATTCTAATTTTTAGGAGGTCTTTTTCTTGGGTAAGATTTTTGTGCATCATTTCAAAACTTTTAATTAACTTTCCAAACCTATCTTCCACAGTTCTCATTTATTTTCCTATTTTTTTTACCTCCAGCATTCTTATTTGGTCTTAAAAATCATTTTTAGCTATTAAAAAACCTCTTGTTTCATCTCTTCCAGGAATTCTGGTTGGACTTGTTCCCAAGCTGTGTTTTACTTTGAGTCCTTGTTTGTATATGTTTTTTGAGTTATTCTCTTCTTGGTTTGTGTCCTGATCATCCTTGTCCCCATAATAGCTCTTTATGGTGGAATTCTTTTTTTTTCTTTGTTTATTCCTCCATCTTACTTCTTGACTTTGGAATTTAAATTAGGGAGTTTGTAATTTAGGTTATTCTGGGAGGAATATCTGAACCAAGCATTTATTCTTATGAGTCTTTCTGCTGCTTTCTTGGGATAGTGAGTGTTGTATCTTTTCAGAATCTCAAAGTCAGCTTCAGGTTGGGGACCTGCAATAGCTTTCAGTGCTCTCTTACTGGTGTGATCCAGGGTAAAGTTTGATCACTATCCTTCTGCACGTTTCTTCCTCAGGAGTCTGAGCAGGAGTCTAGTTAAAAGTTCCAGCAGAGGGGGCAGCTGGGTAGCTCAGTGGAGTGAGAGTCAGGCCTAGAGACAGGAGGTCCTAGGTTCAAACCCGGCCTCAGCCACTTCCCAGCTGTGTGACCCTGGGCAAGTCACTTGACCCCCATTGCCCACCCTTACCACTCTTCCGCCTATGAGACAATACACCGAAGTACAAGGGTTAAAAAAAAAAGTTCCAGCAGAAAACTCCTAAAATCAGTTGACTGGAAAATTCTACTAGTTCAGAGTGATAAAACTGCAAGATTTCTGCCTTGACTACTCCACTGAAGGTTTCAGAATAGGCTGTGTGTCCAGAACTGAGTCTCTGTCCTGCACCTGAGGCCTACCACAAAGCTAACTGATGCTTCTGAATTTGTTTTTAAAACAGCACATGCATTATGTACGGCCCATAATTGCTTCTCACTTTGAATCTTTACTCTTAGGCTCAAATTCCTTCCTCAGTTTACCCTGGTTCTGAGTCCCAGAACTGGGTAATGAATGACAGAGCTTGCAGTTGACACCCATTCTTGTCTCTTGTACAAGATTGGGGATTCCTGGCACCTCAGTCCTTTTTTAGTCCCTGAATATCCCTGATTTTACACCTCTGTCTACATATCCCATCTCCAGGTCCATAGAAATCTCTATCTCATTATGCTGGACTGGACTGGAAAAATGACTCCCTGTGACTTTTTCTTGTATTAACCCATTAGGTCTTGGTCTGGTACATTTTCTAGATCTTTGTAGAGTGGTTATATTGGAGGAGCTGGGCTATATTTCTTTTTTACTATTCTAACATCTTGTTTTCTACTTTTTTAGTTCTCACAACTTTAGTTCTCACAACTAGAATTGTGACCTGGGGCAAGTCATCTGTCTGGGTCCCAGTTTCTTTCTATAAAATGAAGAGTTAGTCAATCTCTAAGTCTCAAGTTATTGTTCAATCTCCTACACATCATTTACATGGTCTTGTTCATTTTTGGCTTTAGAAATGATGCCTTTCCTTCTGATCTTCCTTATTCTCAAAAAGCAAACTAATGGTTTTTTTTTTTTTCAGAGAGCACATGAATTGGTTGTATATCATTCTTGCTATATGAAGAGTGAAGTTTCATTTGTATTTTCCTGTGAAGACTTCTCTAGAATGAGACTTTCTCTTGCTAGGGCTCTCTACTTCTCCACATATACCCAAGTTTGTACTTTTTTAGTATTAAAAAAATCTTCCTCTACATTTTCTTCTTCTTCATCCTTTCATCTCTTCCTCCTCCTTTTACAAATGAATGCCATGATATTATCATTTGTTCTTCATAATAACCTCTAGGACCATAATGAAGAGCAGGTTGATTTGATGCATGTCATGTATATCACTACAGAGAGAGACATTTCTAAAAGTAGGACCAGTCAGAGAGTTGGCTATTATCATTGTGTCATGAGCTAAAACCTGGGAAGGAATTGAGTGGAGAGGAAGGAGAGGGACAAAGGGAGGAGGGGATGGAGAGAGACAGAGAGGGAGGTGGAGAGACAGAGACAGACAGACAGATAGACAAATGGAGAGGCAGTGAGATGGAGAGACAGAGAGAGAAAGAGAGGCAGAGAGAGAGAGAGAGAGATGAGAGAGAGAGATGAGAGAGATGAGAGGGAGGGAGAGAGGAGAGAATAAGCGAGGGGGAGAGGGAGAGGGAGAGAGTCAGACAGAGACAGAGGAAGAGAGAGAGAGAGAGAGAGAAAGAGAGAGAGAGAGACAGAGAGAGAGACAGAGAGAGAGAGAGAGAGAAGAGAGGGAGAGACAGAGAGAGATAGAGAAAGAGGCAGAAGCAGAGATAGAGGCAGAGAGAGGGACAGAGGCAGAAGCAGAGATAGAGGCAGAGAAAGAGAGAGAGAGAAGGAAGAAGGGGAGGGAAGGGGACATGGGAGGGGTTGGAAACAGAGAGGAAGAGCACAGTATGAGCTAATACACATGACAGTGCGATGGACAGAGGGAGTGCTTAAAATAGAGAGCGCTTCTCCTGGGATTCACACCACGGGCTTTGGCAGCCATCCTGCCCTTATCAGCAGTAATTTTCAGAGTTCAAAATTGGGCACCACACCCTGGTGTTAAGCTGCTAACCTCCAGCATCAAGGCACCAGCTGCTAGGAAGAATTCCTTTTTCAAGCTGTGGCATCATAGGAGTTCTTTATCTGGATACACATATAGAAAGTGGACCTGATGATCTTTAAATGTTCCTCCCAGCCCTGGGATTCTATATATACGTATATCTCTATCTAAAGTGATACATATATATTTACATACATATTATCTATCCATTTTTATGCACACATACGTGCATATATCAGTGGCAGAAAATCCAGAGGACTAAGATATGGAAACTATAGGCTGTGTGGGAGGGATGGGTGTGTGTAACCTGTTGGGGGTGCCTCAGCAATTTTGGGGAGGGAGGGAGGACCTTTTGAATAGCCCTTCCGTTCCAGTGGATAAAGAGATGCGGAAGTTGGTGAGCATTTAGAACAAGAGCACTTAGTGAAAGCATAAGGTATCTCTGAAGGCTGGAAAGATCAGTCCAAGTTAAGGCTCCACCTTAGGTCTAAGACCCTTGAATTTCGCCATCTTTCTCCAACTTACCTTGCCTTGGAGCTGTGAACTTTTACCCGAGTCATCGGCAGAGGGCTCCCTCCACCTTGTGAGCTGGTGTTCAGAGCCAAGCAGTCTTGATGATGGTTTCTTCTTTCCAGAGAAGAAATGCAAATCTGATTCTCTGAAAAACCCGAGTGTCCCTGTGTACTTCTGGAGAGAAGAAAAGCCTAGCCTATCCCGAACTCTGGTGACTTAAACAAGAAAGTATTTGTCAGCGTTTACATTAAGCGACACTGTTTAAATTCCTAGATCAAGGTCAGCATAATGTTTATGCGCAGTGTAACACACAGCTAAGATTTTGCCAAAGAACGGAGAAGCAGGGGCAGCTGCTGTACACCCAGCTTGGGCCATCGCACTGAATGGACAAGGTAGCGCAAGGCCTGCCGGACTCTTAATCAGTCGGCAATGACTGTGCCCATTCTGGGCAAAGCATTATGGAGAATGAGAAAGAAACAAAACATAGGCCTTGACCAAAGAGAATTCTAGAACTGGAAGGTTTGCCAGAGGTCTTCTCTTTCCTCTTTGCTCGGTGAAGGAATTCCCCATGCAATCTACTCAACCCCACAGAACACACACAGGGGAAATCATCAAATATGTAGAAAGGTAATAAAAGTAGTAATAGCTAACACTTATGTAGCCTTTTAAAGTTGGCAAAGCACTTTACAACTATCATCTTATTTTATCTTCACGAAAACCCTGAGAGGTAAAGTCCTATTATAAATGCCATTTTACAGATAGGGAAACTGAGATACAGAGAAATTAAGTGACTTGTGCAAGATCACACAGCTAGAGTCAGAGATAAGTTCGAACTCAGGTTCTCCTAACTCCAGGTCCACTGTATCTACCCGATTGCTTTTTAGGTTAAATCAGTGGCTTTTTAATCTTAGCAGTCATATAATCCAGATCCATATAATCATTGGACAGGTTAGGAAATCAAAGTTTAGTGTTTTAGAACACCTACTCTAGTGACTGACCAGCAAGCACTAATATAGAAACTATATCCAAAGCTGTGCTCTGAGGCTGCCCTCTCAGAAACCTCCTGCCAGAGTCTATCAGAAAGTAAGTTCCTTGTGGGCAGGGATTCTTTTTGTCTTTCTTTCATCCTCAGTGCCCAGTGCCTGGCACATAGTAAGAAATCGTAAATGCTTGTTGACTTGTTGGCTGTCTGATTGCCTGGAATGAGGGAGGTCCCACTATCCTAATAGCCTCATAGATCTGAAGAATTGGAAGGACCTTAGAGATAAATTGATCTGCCCTGGTCCAACAGCATCTTCAGTACTCTGTTCCATTCTAGGCA
Organism: Gracilinanus agilis; assembly: GCF_016433145.1. NCBI lineage: Eukaryota > Metazoa > Chordata > Mammalia > Didelphimorphia > Didelphidae > Gracilinanus > Gracilinanus agilis. The sequence continues at coordinate 157,092,495 of NC_058132.1, read as the reverse complement.
CAATATTCTAGAAAGGACTTTGATAAGCGGGAAGGTATCCATCAGTGTTTCCTGAGAAAATCTAAAAAGGGGCAGTGAGATTCCAGATAGATCTGGAATCAGGAGGACCTGATTTCCAATCCAGCCTCAGGTATTTCTTAGCTCTGTGATCCTGGGCAAGTCATTTGCTTCTGTTTTCTCAATTGCAAATGATGATGACAATAGCACTTCCCAGAGTTTTTGTAAGGATTAAGATAATATTTATAAATTGCTTCTATGTGTAATTAGGAAAAATATTATTATGTAAAACGGTGTTTGTAAAGCACTTAGCACAGAATTTGGCACATATTAGGTATTATATAAGTGCTATCTATTATTAATAAGTATAATTAGTTTTTTGACTCTGGGAAAGTCACTAAATTCTGTTTGCCTCAGTTTCCTAGACTGCAAATGGTGATAATAAAAGCACCTACTTCCCAGAGTTCAGATAAGATAATATTGAAAATCATTTAGCTTAGTGCCTGCCATATGATTGGTAGAAGCTTAATAAATGCTTATGTTCCCCTCTTCTTTCATATTTAGATGAACCAAAATAACTAGGGATGCTTAGATTAGAGAGAAATAAAGAAATGAAAAAAAAAGCATTTATTAAATACTTCTTAAATATGAAGCAAGTACTTAGTAGATGAACTAAGTGTGCTAAGTATACAAACCATTAAAAAGTCCTTATTCTTCAGAAGTTAACATTTGTTTGGAAAGACAATATTGTATAGGCAATTTCAGCTGCAAGTCAGAGGAAGAAGCCCCTCAGTTCTTGGAGTGCAGGTATAAAACCATGTCTATCTCTTAAGGACTTTGGGGTGAGAACTTTCTTGTCAGGTCACATCTTCACAGCGGCTGTCCCTCTCAGTTATGGCTGCAAGGTCTAGAGTGAAAGCAGGACTGGTGATGTAGGGCACTGCTGTTCTAGGGGCTTTTGGGCCCAAGGTATTAGGTTATACTTCCAGGAGCCCAACTGGAGATGATGGCTGAGGGAGCAGTGGTAGTTGGACCCTCCTATCTCAGGGTGCCTTGCTGTTTTAGCTCTGTTAGTTTGCTTGTCCTGTTGGTGGCTGTTGTATAGAGGAAGGATTAGACTTATTCTTTCTAGCTCCAAAGAGCAGAACTTGGGCAAATAGGCATAAGTTATAAAGTAGATAAATTCCAACTCAATAAAAGAAAGAAAAAAACTTTCTAATAATTGTTCTTCAGTTATTTTTCAGTCACGCCTGACTCTTCATGACCCCCGTTCAGGGGTTTCTTGGCAAAGATATCGGAGTGGTTTGCCATTTCCTTCTCCACCTTATTTAATAGATGAAGAAACTGAGGCAAACAGGGTTAAGTGATTTGCCCAGGGTCACCCAGCTAGTGAGGACAGATTTGAATTCAGGGCTCCCTGATGCCCTTTTACTAATTAGAGCTGTTCAGAAACAATCAAGGAGATGGCAAGTTTCTTGCTGAATGGAGATCTTCAAGTAAGGGGGCTGCATGATGATTTATAAAGGATATCGTAAGGGAGATTCATGCTTTCAGTTTTGAACCTGGATTAGATGACCACTGAGTTCCCTTTCAGTTGTAAGATTCCATAGTTCTAAGCCCTAGCGAGACGTAAAGACATATTTCTCAGCTAGACAGAGTGAATCAGGAAAGGCTTCTCTTAGGAAACCAATGTCCCTCTCTGGGCTAGAAGGGCAAATGCTACCATCATAGAAACTTTGGAAAACCCACTTGAGGTAATTGCAGTGGGAAACTAACTCAACTCTCCTGTTTGTTCTGGCTTCTTTTGTTCAGATGTTTTTCATCAGCTATATTCAGATTAATTCCGTTTGGAAAATTCTCCTGGCAGTCTTAGTAGATGAGGCTTGGTGGCAAAATCTTTGGCATTTGTGATCTTGCCCAGGCCCTGTTCTCTCCTTGTGCAGTTGGCACTTTAGCTCTTGAGCAGGAACTGGAAAGCCAGGGGTGGCTGTTCTACAAGACCAAATGCAAAACAGAGCATTGGAATATCCTACAAAATCAAATCACTCCAAGTGGGAGGTGGGAAGGAAAGAGGAGGGAGGAAGGAAAGAGGAGGGGGGAAAGATCTGGCAGTTCCCTTAAACAGAACTGAATGATTTTTTGTGGGGAAGGTCTATACATCTCTAATTCTGGCCTTATCTTCACGTATCACCCACTAATAGAGTCAATGCTCTTGTTTTTCTGTCCCATGTGGTTTTCTATTCAGTAGCATCTATTTAAATACTAGTCCTCCACCCAAAAATGTTGGAAAAGAATCTCCATAGCTCTCTCACTTCTCTAAACATTATCACTCATACTACTACTTCCTGGCACAATCTCACTTCCACCTCTGTCCCGTTATAATCTTCTGTCACCAAATCTTTTTCTTTCAAATCTTCTTCCCTATGTGTCCATGCTAATCCCTACCACCCCAACATCTTGGCTATTCTTCTATCATTTTGATTGTACCAGTTTCTCTGGTACAACCTCTTTGTCCATCTTAGCAGTCAAGCTCAAGTTCCTGGATATTCAGTTTTCTGTCAACTAGAGGTATCCCTTTCACATTGTGGGGGGGATGTGCATGGCAGTGCCCCCATGATCTGGAAAAGTGGCGTAAAATTTTCTGGCTCTCTCTTCATACCAGAGAAATTTGAATTTTTTATTTTTCTTCTATGAGGTATTTACAGTAAAAGAAATTATGCATATTTATGATGTTAAAAGATAAAATATGTTGATATTATACAATACTATATATATTACACATTTCTGAGTTTCTAAACTTTTTTCGGTGTCATCTACTAGCCTTTGTTTGTCACCTGCAGCATCTGCAATCACCCCAAAATTCCCAATTACTTTCTTATGCCAACTTGTGATATATCACATGGAAGGGATACCTGTATTTCCAATTCTAACCTTTGCTTATCATTCTCCCTAACTTTGTCTAATTTTGACTTTTTTTTTTTTTTGGTCTATTCCTTTTCCTTTATCCCAATAACCAAAACTAAAACAAAATAGCAAAAAGGACTGTGCACATACACAAACATCACACGCTGTGGGACCTACTTGGACTAGAATGAGATATATAGACCTCAAAAATTTAGGAGTATGTCAAGTGCAGACAAAATAGGAGTATGATATGGTGGAAAGAGCACTGAGTTTGGAGGCAAAGAATCCTGACTCTGTTTGCTACTTAGGCATGACTCCTTAACTCATTGGACCTCAGTTTCCTTATCTGTAACATGAAGGGAGTTGTACTTAATGACCTATAAGGGCCTTTCTAGGTCTAAATCTATGGTTTTATGTGACATTATGAACACTTTCATTTTATCCTCTGAAACCCCTTTTAGGTGTTATACTTTTACTTTTGAGACGTGAGCCTAACATTGAAGACTTGGTTGGTCATGGAATGTTTCTGAAATAAGGTACCATCGAAGCTTTTAATTTATCAAAAGGAAGACAAAGCCTAAATAAGTGAGGTTAACAGGGGCCATAGAAGGACAGAGAAGAGAAATGCCAAGCATATTATTCAATTGGAATTTCCAACAGTAAACTAAGATAGCGTAGGGGCATAATTAGACTGGATGTCTAACAACCTTGAAACATATCTTCTGATCTGGAAGACACTTGTAGGGGTGCTTAATTTACCTAGATGTATATTTCCCATTCATAGTTACCTACTTTCAGGCTTCTTGTGGCTCTTGCTATTTTCCTACTGACTTATCAAGGCTTAAGACACCAGATGTAGAAACTGGAGTGGACACAGGCATGAAGATAATAAAGCTTTCTTAACTCACTAAAATTTTTGTGTTGGTGGTGGTAGTATTGGTAGAATGGAGCTGTTCCTCCAGGGATTTTAGGGTGAGACTCAGGGTATTGGTGAGTTTTCATGGTATGTTACCAGGGAAAAGTCTTCACTTTGGAAAAGTCTTGCATCTTATGGAAGTCAATGGGCATTATCCCAGAGGCTTTGGTTCTGGGGTGGTCCCACCCTGGTTAATATGCTATTTCTTTTCTCCTGGCCTCTTGTTAGATCTGATATAGTCACCAAGCATACAGTAACCTTTCTGGAGTCCAGATGATCTAGGGTGGCCTTTCTCAGTGTGCTCAGATATGTTCCAAGGGTGGAAAGGTCAGTTCCCTTTCCATGGAGTAGGAGTTTGACATTAGTCCCAGCCTCCTTCAACCACACAGGCAAACTTACAAAAATATCACTAGAGGCATAATGGAAAGATGGGATGATCAGGCTGAGTGTGTTAAGCGGGTCCTCAAGCATATTCCATGCTGGAAAGGTCAACAGCTGCCGGGAAAGGCCAGGTCCCAAAGGGGGCTGTCAGAGTGGAAAGAAATATTATAGACAGTGAGGTTAATGGCTGCCAAAGCCAGAGACTCAATTCTAGCTTAGTAATGTATATTATTATTTATCATATATTTTAATGGCTATATACACATACATATGTATATTTTAATTGCTGCTTCTACTAGACAGCTCTTTTCCCCTCACTTATTCCTGATGTCCCCCGATCTTCCCTTGTTTCTGTTTCTCTTTCATACCAGCCCCCGAAGCCAAGGTTTCAGTGGCACCTTTTTCATGTCTCCCTGCTATTGAGTTTGCCACGTATTTGACTGAAAGATGAATTTGTCTGTAGTTTAGATATAGCTACAGCTGAATTGGCCCCCAAGAATGTTCTGCCCTCAGTCTCATTGGGGATGTATCTGTTCCCTTCTTTTCCTCTCCCATCTTCCACTCCTATATACATGCACACAAAACTCAGAAGTCAGAATACTTACTTGCCATCAATATTACTGGTGGTGGCTTTTGCAATACATTTCATTTATTTATTCTTTATACCCTTACCTTCCAGCTTAGAATCAATAATGTCTATTGGTTCCAAAGCAGAAGAGGGGTAAAGGCTAGGCAGTGGGCATTAATTGACTTGCCCAGTGTCTTACAGCTAGGAAGTGTCCAAGGCCAGATTTGAACCCAGGAACTCCCATCTCTGGACCCAGCTCTCAAACCACTGAGCCACCTAGTTGCCCTGTTGTAATACATTGTAGATCACCCCTTGCTCAAGTTGTCATTATTTTGAAAATCACTCAGATCATGGTACTAGCTCTTGAACCATCTATCATCTCTGACTCATTTCCAATTTAAATCTTCACATTCTTTCTCTCCTCTCTCATCCCCTCATCTCAGCTCCCCTTTTCCTGCATTCTGGTCCTACATGTGGAACACACAGCATCTTTTCCTTACTTCCGGAGAAATTCATTCCACATGTGTCTGATTCATTTGTGTTTACTCTAACTTGAAATCTCTGGTGTCCAAAAAGCCTTTTAACTATTTTTTTCTTCCCTTTCTTAGAAGCAGGAAGTTGTGTTTGGCTAAGTGTAAACTCTTCCTGATCCTCCAGGGCCTTATGAGATGTTTGGAACGCGGAACCCTTGAGGTCTAAGGAGGTTTTACTGCAGTGCTCTCCACTCCCATCTCAGCCCAGCACACTCTGTTTCCGGGATAATTGTGCACTTGCCAGGGATAGACTTGGCAGCCTAGGAGTGCTGGAAGGATGGCTAGAACCTTCCTGCCTCATTTCAGTGATCTCAGGGCCTGCAAGGAGAATAGACTTTAAGAGTGACAGCCTAGAGTAGAGGGGAGTTCAGTGATCTGTGACTTTTCTTCACCCTTCCTGCATGGGTACCAGATTGCATATGCTTGGCTTTGGTTTATACAGTTTCTCTTTTCTTTTTCACTTTTCCCCCTTCTAAATTGAAACATGGTTAGCAGGACCCACTAGGAGCCCTGGTGCTGTTTATTTTGTGGGGCTGGGAAGGTTTAATAATAGGGGAGGCCAACTTCACCCTATTTAGAAAGGGAATGCTATCAGTGATATTCTTCACATGGAGGGATATGAACTAGTGAAATGTGGGGTAATCAATGAAATTTGAAAAGGGCAAAGTTGCCTTGGTAAATCTGATCAAATTAGAAGTATTTACTTAGAAAACAAAGAGATACACAGGAAAGTAATTCCTCCCTGGGACATTGCTAAGAAAGGAAAATGGCTAGGTAGCAAAAACATATAGGGAAAAGAACTGGAAATCATAATAGACTACCTGAGCATTTGTACATTAACCTCCCTATTCCTCTGTTAGTTTTTACCTGTTTTATAGATTTTCTAAATGTGAGGGAGCTCTGATATAGACATCTGTGCCCTCAATGATAGTCATGGGTTCATTGTTTTTATTATTTTTTTAAACACTGACCTTCTGTCTTAGATGTGATACTAAGTATTGGTTCCAAGGTAGAAGAGTGGTAAAGGCTAGGCAATGGGGATTAAGTGATTTGCTCAGTCAGGGTCACATAGCTGGGAAATGTCTGAGATCAGATTAGAACCCAGGACATTCTATCTCCAGACCTGGCTCTCCATCGACTGAGACATTTAGCTGCCCCATGAGTTCATTATTTGAAGGGGATGACCTTTCCCTATTTGCCATTCTCTAGTGAAAGCTACATGACTATTTTCTTCCAGGGAAGAGACTACAATTAGGTCTCTTTCTCTCTTTTGTATGATATCACAGTACCTGTAAACAACAGATGATGGATACACATGGGCAACTGAAGAATCTATCATTGACTGAGATTAGAATGGGATATACCAAGAGAGAGGCAGACCATTTTTCACCAAGATGATCATAACCACCGCTGCTCAGTTGAATAGAATAGGGGTTGAGTAATCAGTGCCACTAATTTAAGACCTGTTCAGTCAGGCTATTTCCATTGAATGTCTCCAGCTTGCCCAATAGCCTTGAACTGTTTTCTGGTCACTTGATCACAGAGGTGACTTCAGTTCATCATACTGTAGAGAGTGCAGTGTTGGGGGAATATAGGGTGAAGGTCACCAACTTTACCAGTTCTACCTAATTCTTGTTGTTCTTGCTTCTGAATTGGTTTGCTTGGCACCCAAGGGTATTATTGAGGGTGAAACAAATCGCATTCCAATTCCTTTTCGGTTTTGCTGATAGAATTCCTTATGTGGTAGAAACAATATCCTAACTCCTGCCCCAATAAAATTGGGCTTAAGCATATGTATATATATATATATATATATATATATATATATATATTTCCTCAAAATCTTCAGGCATGCTTTTAAGTGGATGGACCACTATGGTCAACTCAGGCTTGAGAGCTTTGTTTAGCCAAATTGACTTGAAGTGTTCTCCATGCAGATCCTTACTGAATATGAGACTGAGGAAGGTGATGGGAATTAAAAGGAATTTTAGATCTTAACTTAAATAAATACATGAACAGAGAAAATCTGAGCGCCATCCAGAGAAAGAATAGTTCAAAAGACAGACTTAAAAATGTCCAAGGACTTGTCTAGCTAGTAGGCTGGATGTAGCTGGCTGGGGTTTGAACTTTTATTTTTTTTAAGAGCTAAATATAGCTCTTGAGGCTATTAGTTAATAAAAGGCTAGTGGGCTCTTCCCTCTATTGGGAAGAAGCCAAATTCTGCTGACAACCAGGAGATGGAAGCAGAGAATAACACAGTGACTTTTCCAGAGGACATTAGCCCCCATCATTGGGAGCCTGAGCTGCCCTAGTCACACATGTTCCCCGGCCATATTTGTTTCCAACCACACATGAGTCCCTTCATTTGTGTCCTCTGGTTCCTTGTGTCTCCTTCACTGAGTAATGGAGAAATCTTTGTCACCTATTTTGCTTTGCCAGTTGACTAAATATCTTTTCCCATGAATTATCTCCTCTGGTTATCTTTTTTTTTTTTTTAACCCTTACCTTCCGTTTTGGAATCAATACTGTGTATTGGTTCCAAGGCAGAAGAGCGGTAAGTGCTAGGCAGTGGGGATTAAGTGTCACACAGCTGGGAAGTATCTGAGGTCAGATTTGAACCTAGGACCTCCCATCTCTAGGCCTGGCTCTCAATCCACTGAGCTACCCAGCTACCCCCAATCCTATGGTTATCTTAGTAAAAGTAAAGATATTGGTGAGGCTCAGGAGTTATGGTTTGGAATAGATGCTCACCCATAAGGATCCTTAAACCTGGAATAGCTTTCCCTGTGTCCATACGTGTAGAACCAGGTGTTACAATATAATTAAAGTTCCTCTTAGTCCTAAAGGCAGGGGGGCAATGATGTGATCATGACAATGGGTTTCTGGAATTGAAAGCTGAGGAATGAATGCTTCCTGGCCTTGAATATCTGTTGGGAATGAGTCCTCAATTTCTACTCTTAGATAGAAGGTGGTCAACCTCTAGCTTCCCAAACCATGGAAGAAAAACCTCTGATTTGATGGATTCTGAAATATGTGTCCAAATATCCTGGCACATTGCTGATGATGGGGATTTGAGTGCCTGGGGCAAGTGTTCTGGAGGTTTCCTAAATCTAATTCACACTGACCAGAAGAAATTTGGCAATTGGAAATTTTAGACTGTGTGAGGGCCTTATTGCTCCAGGATCTCTAAACCCCCAATAGTATGCAAACTGTTTAATAAAATTTTAGCAATTTAATAGTAACATAGCCTTTCTCCATCCTTGTCTTAGACCACAAGCTTAAAATAAGTCAGGACACAACTGTGATGTTTAAAAAAATAGAGCCAACATAATACTAGGAATCCTCCCACTATTCTTGGCATTAGTCATGCTTGTTTAGGAGAATGTGGAAAAACTGGAGAGAGGCCCAGAGGAGAGCAAGGAAAGTGACTAAATAGTTGGAAAACAGGGTTCAGGAATAGGCTTCATAGGGGGGGCACCCAGCTGGGTTAAAAAAAATTACAAAGGACACTGGCTGACAGGTGTATGCAGAGATTAGGATATTTAACAAGGAGATGGCTCATCACCACTGGGGAACTGTTCCTTCACCAAAGGGAAGCTGATGTGGGTGGGGGAAGAGGAATGTTGCAAGTCTTTGTAAATTTAAAAACAAAACACAACACTACCATTAAAGGCCAAGAGAGGCCTTCAGGCAGAGTTAGGGGAGCAAAGGATAGGAATTACTCTCAGGCAGAAGACTCCCTTGTAACAAGGAAGGAAAAGAGAAAAGAATCATTTGTGCCAGCAGTTTTCTTTGACATATTCAAGCAGAAGCTGTAAACCACTGGTCAGAGATGTTGCAGAGGGTTCATTCATGCATCTGGGAGGAATTCTGAGATTCTGTGATTCTAAATGCCTCTGAGATGTTCAAAGGCATTAGTCTAATGACTAGCTTCCCAAACAAGGCCCCTAAGGATTTCCTGTTATGAAACACTCATACCAACATCCATTTGGACTTAAACTTGGAGAATGGGCAATTTCCGCACAGTAAGAGTGAGTGCATAGAAAGTACCCTGCTGAAGAGCACACCCATCATCCCTTCCCCTCCTCTGCAAGGGGCGGGTGGTGGTTAGTTCAGGGTAACAATGGAACGTTCTCCCTTTTTAGATCTGTTCTTTGTGAGCCTCTGAGCCACAGCTGTTGGGTTTCCAGACACAAATAAGCATTTATCCTGTTAGCCCTGCTGAGCCCACACAGTGAGGGGAAAGCCAAGTTGGATTCCATTCTGCTTTGCACATCATCAGCCCCACTGCCAGCTGAATTCCAGGGGCAGAATCTGTGATTGGTAATGATGTAGGGAGCAGAGATGCCTCAGCTGGACCAGTGTGAACGAGTCAAGAAAACATCCCACCATGACTGGTTCAGGGGGATTGATCTGAGAGTTTGGGTGAATGACCAAAAATCTATCTAGGTGCATTTTTGCTACTGTCACTCAGGTAGCACTGTCATCTATCTATCTATCTATCTATCTATCTATCTATCTATCTATCTAGCAGCTTTGGCATTTTTGTTTTCAATGTTTTGCACATGTTGGTTAATGTAAATCTGGTTTTCTACTGTACACCTAAAAAAGGGGAACAGAGTGGATTGAATGTTCTTTCTAGAAAGCAAGCAGAGTTATGAGCAGTCAGTCTACTCTCTGTCTGTGCTTTGGGAAAAAGAAGGCGGAGGAAAAGAGAGTCAAAGATTAGGAGATAAGGAAGCTGCAGGATGGAAACAGACTGTTATGGTTTTCTCCCCTCTTCTGAATGTTATTTCTTAACTTTGCTTATCTTTGTTGCTTCTCACCCACTCATAATCATTGATTTAGGGCCCCTTATGTTAGGAGTGAATGGCAATGAGCCAGGAGGCTCATGTTGGAGCCAAAATAAGGAAAAGAGAGGACATAGATGACTCTGAGAACATTGGCTGGCCTTCACTTGGTCCCTAGGCTGCTAGATAGAGAATGCTATTCTGTGCAAATACATGCAGGGAAGGAAGGGTCGGATATGAGGTCTATAGCTCTCCTTTCAGACAATTTTTGGATTCGACTGTTTCCCCCTTCAGCCTCCCAACTCTGAGGAACCCATAGACTTAAATGAGGCTGCTAAATGCGGGGAAAGAGATACAAGGATGGAGGCTGAGTGTGTGTGTAGGATAGGACATAACCAGTTAAAATGATTAGCCTTGGAGTGTCACATAGGTGATTGATAGGTTGAATATGAAGCATTCTAAACCAGTTTAGGTGAACTGTTGCCACTGTGCCTCAGATTCAACTGTCAGATTCAGCATCTGAACCAGGAAACCTTTTGCTCTTTTCTTTGGTTAGTTGTCCTGAGAGACCTGGGAAAGTTCAACTGGACAAGAATAGAGTTGGAACGGCTCTTAGAAGGCATCTCTTCCAACCCCCTTCTTTTACAAGTGAGGAAACTAAGACTCATGGAGGGGAGGTGATTTGTCCAAAGATGTTGGCTTCTCTCTGTGCATGCTCAAATGAAACCATGGGGAGAGGCAGCCCCATCCATCAGCTCTGCTTCCCTCACCCCTTCCAAGGAAATAATGAACCAGATCAAGCTAATTATATTAGTACAAGATCACACTTTAGTCCGACACACATTTGCATAAATACTTGAAAAGGATCTCTTGCCTTCAGACAGATGCTTTGAGAACATCTGGCCACCTACTTTCCCTTATTACTTGTAGTCTTTCAGTCAATGGAGTTTTAATACTGAGGATATCATTGTCATCTTTTTAAAGACAGCTCAAAGGATATATTTAATGTCCCTTATTCTGAAAGAGCTTTTCTTTCCCTTCCCTTTCCACTATTTCTTTTTCCCCTTTGAGGTAGATTATCTATTGGGGAAACCAAACAGACAGCACTTTGTTCTTCCTCCTTGAACATTTTTAGTCTGCTATAGTCCTTTGAAAATAGGTCAACACCAAGTCTATACTTAGGTCAGTAAGTGCGTTTTTGCCTTTAAACCTATACCCTCTATTTGAACACAAGCAAGGTCCATTCAACAGCCTTTATGATCTGTCCCTTTTCCCTCCTCTCATTTTTCATTTTTGTAGTCCCCAGGGGGTTGTGACAATAGGACGCCTGGTTGGGATGCATTGCCCCAACTAATGTTGTTATTGTAGGTGGCTGCCCTTGTCCATGCCCCAGTACCATGTCCATGAGCATGAGGACCATAGACCTCTACTGGGTCACAGAGGGCAGGGTCGATTCCCACAGGGCTTGGAGTCCTCTGGCTTCAGAGCTTTGTTGCAGGTAGATGAGGCTTGGCCAGAGGGGTCCCTGCACTCCACTGTCCGCCTCTGCCAACCAGACCCACAGGTACTAGAGCATTCAGTCCAGTCCCCCATGACCCACTGCACATTTAGCAGGGGTTGGATAATGTTGGTGCTTGTCTTCTCTTTTCCCTTTGGTTTGAAGGGTACATCCTTTGGAATAAAGAAGGTGTACTTGACTTTGGGGTGAAAGACCTCACTGGAAACAGTTAGTAGCTGGACGGTCAAGGGCTCTGGCAGAGGTCGGAAGCTCTGGAGTCTTTCGAGGGTAGCAATAGAGCCGCTGTACTTAAGGATGGTTCCCTTTAGGAGGATGTCCTGTTCCATGGCTGAGATGGCTAGGTCTCCATTGAGTAGATACCGCCCATCGGCAGTCTTTAAGGCCAAATAGTTGCCATCATTCCGAACTCCCCCATGACTCCGCTGTTTCACATCAATGTTGGTGGCCCCCGCTGGAATGGTGACTATGTCATTGTAGCCATATCTAAAGGGAGAGAAGGACACTTAGGGTAGTAGCTAGAGATCCTAGGCTATGATCATGGCCTGGGAATTACAATGCTTGTGACTTCTGGGAAAACATTTTCTCTCATACAAGGTTGGAGATGAGAGAAGAAAGCGAGGAGTTTAGAAATGGCTAAGAAAGTCCTAAAGAAATCAGCTCCTACAGCAGACAGAAATGCTTGCCATTCACTTTTTAAAGCTTTTTGCTTAATCTGGAAATTATGTTCCAAATGACTGGGTTGAAATTTTAGATATGTCTATCTCTACATTAGCCCAGAGAGTAGGAGAGGAAGCCCAAAGAGCTTTGAGAAGCATTTTGGTGTTGCCAAACCTGTCACCTCTCAGTTTAAATGAGCTCTCAAATAAATTCAGTTCAGTGTACTAGTATTAAACTTTGTTTGGCCACCTCAGCACATAGAGCTCAAACCCACATGGAAAAATCAGTTCCAGAGAACCATTCCAGAACCCTGCAAAGATGGAAATCTCATTCCACCTCTGGATCAGTCTGCTACTAGAGTTGGATGGTGTCCACTTGGTTAATATTGTTCCAGGACAGGAACTAGTGAGATAAAACTTTCTTATGAACTGGCCTGGCTAGCATGACAGGAGGTAGGTATTTCTTGGGTGACATGATAACCCTCTGAGAAAATGTAGGAAAAAAATGTGGAGGTGTAGAACTTGAGGTAGGATGGATTAGAGTTGGGACCTTTGTTACCTTTCTCCTACTTTCATCCTTTGAGGAAAGGAGAGAAAGGAGGATGAGGGATGAGAAACTATTTCAATTCTCTGTCTTTCTAGCTTAGAGAGGTTTTGGAGTGTTGGTGAAATGGGTTGTTTAATCTAGGCCCCTCTGGTCCTTTGGTTTCTATGATTAAGGACCAAAAAAAATCATACAGCAGGATTTAAAAACATTGCCAGGGAAAGCAAAAAATCTTTTGCTTCAGCTTTCAAATTCCCTTTGGGCTTAGAAATATGAAGAAACTCTTGAGCATGTTTGTTTAGGCAGATTATGTTCTCTAAGTGTAGTGAAATGGGAGAATGGGATGGGATGGAGTGGGAGCAAGTGTAAATTTGCTAAGCAGGATATCTTTAAATGCTTCTCAAAGACTCGTTCATTGAGGACAACTAAATGAATGCTTATTTAGCACCAATTTTCCTAAGTCAACTGATTATCTTACTGGATCTTGAGTCAGTGTGGCATGTGAAGGGTATGACACACATCTCAAAAATCAAGTATCAGCATTCTTTCCATCAAGTTACCTGGCATACTGATAATTTTTAACTCCTCCAAATGCAAACTAGAAGGAACTACAGATCCATGAACTACCAGGAAACTTGTGTTCTACTCCTGGCTCTGTCATTAGCAAGCTGATCTTAGTTAGGTAAGTCACTTAATTTCTCTTTGTTTTATTTCCTTCATCTCAGAAATGGGCATAATACCTACCTTACAGAATTATTTTGAGAGTTAAATGAGACAGTAGAAATGAACCTTAAATATTGTATCAAGCATTGTACAAATGTGAGGTATTACTATATGTGAGTAAAGTGGTTAGAATTCTTAGAAGAGGACCAAAAGGAAGTATCTTTTGAGTTCTGATGAAATGAAGGGTCTTAAGCAAAAAGAATAGGATTCTCCATGCCGAGGATAGGACTTTCTTCCAAAAAAAATATTTGGAAAAATCCTCAGATTGCTAGGCCACTAGGTAGAGTGTCCAGGGGCTCAGGTTATGTTGTTCTCTCCCACTTAGAAGTATAAAAAAAAGAAAAACTAGGTCATTCTAGGGAAATGTCTTTCAAAGGGACTCCAGTTCTTCCTTTGACCAAATTTCCCCACCTGGCCATCAATCTTAGGTATGAGGGTGTTGGAGAGACTTACTTGGAGTGGTTGAGCGAGCCTGAGACCTTTCTGCATGAAGAGCCACTACCCCCACACACACCACACTTGTCTAGTTTCCGAGGGGAGTCTACCACGTGATCACAGCCTGCCTTAACACATTGGCCATGGACACAGATGGACAGAGTCTCTGGCCCACACAGGGTTCCATCGATCACCTGAAGTGAGGAGAGGCAAAAAAAAAAAAAAAAAAAAAAAAAGCAGAATTGGTTGTAAGTTCAATGGAAGCCAGGTTAAGGGTGGGGAGGTTAAGTTCATTTTCCTTCTGAATTCTGAGTCTGAGGATTCTTACTTTGGTTTCGAATACTTTGAACTCACTCCTTCCTCGAGCTCTGCAGAATAGTTTGCATCGGTCCCGGGGAGACACCCCTGCATACTTGGGGACCCACTGAAGGAGATTCCCATTATTGTCAGTGAAGTTGTAGGCATTATACTTCTCACATTGCTGTTCTCTGAAACTCTTCCCTAAAAAAGCAAGAGGAAAGTAGAGATGCCATACCGTACCCAGATAGGATTATAGTTTTTTGAACAATACCAGTGGAGTAGGGGGAGACCCTAGTGAGAGGAAAGTCCGTGTTCTTTCTTGGTTCTAGTCCAGCCCTGAGGAGGAAGATCCAGTTTGAGGTAGCCTCGGCAATCTTCTGGGCCCAAACACACTATGACTACACTGGCCTAGGCTCATGTATGTGACTCTTTCCTTAAAGAGAAATGTAGGAGTAGAGAAGAAAGGATTCATTGGGTTTGGATGCTGAAGAAGATGTGGAATTCTAAAAACTTTTAGAGAGGATGAAAAACTTTAAGGCTAAATGGCCACTTGGATACTACTGGTGGGATTCATACTTTGGGTAACGGACAGTCTAGAAGACCTCTGAAATCTTTTCCATCTTTATAATTCTACAATTCTATGAAATAGAAGAGAATCCCTGCTCCATGACCCGTTTCTCCCCTCTTCCCCCCAAACCTCTCCCCCACCCCCAGTCTCAATTGAAAGAGTACTCAACACAGCCTTGTTTATTAACGACTTTGGGAAGATCTTCATTATTTCCTTTTTTCAGATGAATAAGTTGACACAAAGTTCAAGTCCCACCTCTCAATTATGACCCATGTGATCTTAGTCAAGTCAGCCTTTCTAGACCTCAGTTTCTCCTTATGTAAAATGGGGGAAGCATTGAACTAATTGGATTCTAAGTTCATTTTAACTTTAAATCTATGATTTTATAATCTTAAGGAATGCAAAGCCAAATCTGAGAGTATATTACAAACCAAGAAGGTTCTCTCAGAACAGAAGATTGCTCTAGTTTTTGTCCTCTATTTTTTCTCTATACAGTTACTCTCTTGGTTTCTTGATCTGTTCTCATGGCTTCAACTAGCACCTCTATGTCAATAATTCTTCACACTATATCTTTTGTCCTGGCCTTTTCTGCAACTCCAATATTTCCAACTATATATAGGACACCTCTTTTTATACTATACTGAACTTTAGATTCAATATATCTAGATCATTTACCTATTTCTGAATAAACATCTTCTTTGGTACTCTTTTGTGTCATTTGTTAAATGAGGGCATTGTACTGGATGACTTCTAAGATACATTCCAGTTTTAATATTTCCATTAGATGATGGTATTGGTAGAATGGAAAGAGAAATGTCACTGTGAACAAAAGGTCTGAGTTCAAACTCTACCTTGGACCCTTTTTTTTGTAATCTTGAGCAAATCATTTATCGTCCTTGGACCTCAGTTTTCTCAACTATAAAATTAAGGCGTTGGATTAGGTAGTCTCTGAAGTTCCTTCCAGCTAT
Source organism: Gracilinanus agilis (assembly GCF_016433145.1). Taxonomy (NCBI): domain Eukaryota; kingdom Metazoa; phylum Chordata; class Mammalia; order Didelphimorphia; family Didelphidae; genus Gracilinanus; species Gracilinanus agilis. The sequence goes on along the minus strand of NC_058132.1, from coordinate 157,076,693 downwards.
AAATCAATGATCATAGGACTGTGAACTCAATGTGTTTAAAACTAACATGCTCCCCTTCACAGTCCTCATTTCTATTCATGGAACTACTATTTTTCCAGTTTTCAAAGCTGAAAAGCTTGAGCTATCTTTGAATTTTTCCTCTCATTTATCCTTCTCATTCCATCTGTTGAGAAACAGCATGGCATAATGAATAGAGGACCAGCTTTTGAAGTGGGAACAATTGAGTGTAAGTTCTGCATCTGATATGTGGACAGATGTCACTGTAGGCAATTTGCTCTTAGTCCCCCAGGCAACCCTCTAAAACTATAAGTTATGTATGACTTGATGGAGGAATTTTCAGCACCAGGAATTTCTAGTGTAGATAGAATCACAGATTATGGACCTCTTCCCTCTCACCATATCTTGAATTTGCTCTTTTTCACTGCCACCACCCTAAGTACAGGTCCTCATCACCACATACCTGAATAATTGTAATAATTTCTGAACTGGCCCTTCTTTCTCTAGTTTCCTTCAACCCACTTTGTATATTCTTCCTTAAGATTATTCTTCCTAAATAATAATAATTTAAAATTTTAATTAAATTATTTAATTTATTAAAAAAACAAATAAATAATAAATAAGATTATTCTTCCTAAAATACTGCTTTCATTATGTTATTACCCAGTAGATAAAGACCACAATTTTCTATTGCCAGCCACTTCATTTCCAAAATTCTTCTTATAAAAATAGTATGTGATATAGCCTTGAAACTCCATTTCTCCTCGACAAAGCTAATGTCTTTAATGTATTCCATACTCATTCCCACCTCCATGTTAATTCCTGTTCCATTCTCTCTCGCCTGGAAAGTCTTTCCTCACATCTCTACCTGTCAAAATGGTACCTATTTGCCTAGGCTCATCTCAAGTCCAACGTGCAGAACACATTGTTAGGAGCTGAGAGAGACAAAAAGATTAAACATTCCATGGTGCTTGTGGTTGTAAAGCTCAGAGTTAGCACCTAGTAAATGCTTGTTGACTGATGAACTCATAGTCTAGTATATTATGGGATTAAAAGACTTTAACAAAAATTCCTTGGTCATAGAATGAGGGAACATCATGCTATGTAATATTGGATAATTGTTTAGCAGGGCACAAAACAAGTGCTATGTCAGGTCTGGGGTGGAGAGGGATCTTTATTGATTGGGGGCATCATGGAAAAGATGGCTTCCTTTAACAAAGAGTCCCTTGTCTATTCCTGCCCACAATATGGTCTCCTTTTTCTGAATACCAACTGCCCTTAGAATCCATACCAAACAGTTCCCTCTTCGTCATGTATGTTGCATCATATTTCTCCTACTAGGGAAAGGCAGGGTCCATGTCTTGCATTTCTTCTCTGTCCCCCATAATACCTAGCACAGTACTGGGCACAAAATATATGTTCAATACCTGCTGATTGATATGGCAACAGAAATATTCATCTGACCTGCTCCTCAGGCTACTTCCCACTCCCTACTCTCTCTCTCTCTCTCTCTCTCTCTCTCTCTCTCTCTCTCTCTCTCTCTCTCTCTCTCTCTCTCTCTTTTTCTGCATAGGATTAGGTACATTCCACATATCAGGCCAAACAAATCTCCACAATGCCAGGCTACTGGCCAGAGATTCTAAGAGTAAAGGTCACCGACAAACCCTCCTCCCTCTCACAAAAATCCAAAACAATGTAGCAGGCAGATGATGGATTGCTTTGGGAGACAATCCCTTTTTACCTTTTGTACTCAGGTAAATCAATTATAAAGTTCTATCTATCTTTTCATGTCTGACAATATTTCTAGGAAATCAAGAAGGAGGTGAATTGGACTATGGGGAAAAGAGCTGACTTTTTCTCTCTCTCCCTTTCTCTTGCTCTTGTCCTTTAGTACTATTTCTTCAGTCAAGTATACTTCTGTGATTCTCTGTACCCCCCCCCCCCCCGCTCCCATCGGGTACCAAGAATAGGAATGTGTTCAGGAGAGGTAGATTACCTCTGCATTGGAAGATGCAATCAGGTCCATGCCATGGACCTAAGGGAAGGAAGATGGTCAACTATTCTCAGCAAGAATGTGAGTGAGAGTCAGACTCAGAAAGCTTCCCTCTGCCCTGGCCTGACATTAGACCCTGGTTAGCCATTGAGGCTTTGGCTCTGATTCCTCTTTGGAAAGTCCTTCCAAATATACAGAGGGGAATTTGGCAGCTGCAAGACGGGCTACTATCCTAGCCACTGGAGTGCTCCTTTCTCCGCAAGAACAGCTGGGGTTTGGAGTGACCTTGTCTGGCCAGTTTTTCAATACCCAAGGCAATCTTCCCCTCACTCTTTTATTAGATGTTTTCAGAGCAAAGTCAGTTCTGAGAAATTGGATTTCTCAGGTTCTCTGCAGCCTGTCTCCATACTTGGTGTTTTGCTGAATCTACTGGTGTCAGGACAAAGAATCCTTTCATCTCAGGCTCAGAACCCTATTTCTGGAGACTTGTCCCCATTGCTCTCTTAGTAATATGTAGCCCCAGCAGCAACCCCTGCTATAATGTAGCATTGCCTGGAAGTAGCCAATTACCATCAGGTGGACATTCCTCAGTGTGGCATGACTGATACTTGGCTCGCTGGCCCACACAGTACTGGCCTCCATTCTGTGGCACAGGGTCCTTGCAGTCTCGGTAGGAGAATTGCACTCCTCCTCCACATGTTCGGGAACATTCTCCCCATGGTCCCCATGGGGCCCAGCCTCCATCCACCACAAGCTGCAACACAGGATACCTTAGTGAGTTAGTACAGAGGCAAGAAACTTGAATTCTGTGCACTAGGTCACATACCTAGCATGGGCATGAGGTCTCTTGAGTCTCAGTCTAGTTCCCTGGGAAATCTGGCATCTAAGCTTCCCCTAGTGGAAGGATCACTCTGATGGATATTCTGGGAACTGTTAATAGGGGGAATGGTGCATTTACAAATGTTTCCAATTGAATTGTTGGCTTCTGAGACTAAACACTTGTGTGCATCTAAAAGAACTAGTCTTAATACAATCTGACCTCTAACTGTTTGGAGGCTGGTAGTCTGGAATTCAAACGTGAAAAGCCAAATGAATCTTCATAAGGTCAAGTCACTGATCAAAATTTCCAGGGATTCTTTTAGGATGGAGCATTTAACCTTCACAAAATTGCGCAAGAGAATAAGTCTATGGGATTGTTGGGGGCAAAGAAGTAGATAAGTAGCCAAAGTAGGGAGGAAAAAGTAGGATTAGGAAATTATGTGAAATAGCTTGACTAAATTAGGTGGGTGAAGCTTCATCCTTCTGGGTTTTCCTATGCTATTCCTTTTAGATCAGTGTCTAGAGCTAAGATGTAAACCTTACTGGGTGTTGAATGATGAAAGGAACCAATTCCGTAAACTCCAAAAAGGTCTTGGGAAGAAATTTAGTAAGCACAGCAGACATTTGTATAGTTCTTTGAGTTTTACAGACTTTAATAAAGAGGTTGGCCCAAAAGTCTTATTGTAGTCTGAAGCTATTAGACCTTTGGACTACCCTGTATTATTTCTGAATAATTCTGAAAACTGAATCCTTACAACAACTTTGTAAAATATGTTCTAGAGGCATTATCATCCCTGTTTTTCAGATGAGGATCTAGAAATCTACTGGCTTGCCCAAGATCACATACCTAGGAACTTATCATATGAGGGCTTCAAAGTCAAGTCTCCAGGGTTCGACTCTAATGTTTTTGTTTTATTTTTTCTTTTTTTCATATGCCACAGCTGCCTTCCAAATGTAATAAACCTCACTATCCTAAGGTAGAAGAAACCTTGAAAGGAATAAAGAAATTTAAAAGACTCATTACTCCTCAGGAAAATGTATCTTTCAAGTTTAGGTAGTTCTGGAGGCCTACCTTCTCTAAGCCATCATAGAATGTCTAGAAAGCCTTTTTTTCTTCCTTACATGATCCTATTCTCTTTCCTTCTACTGCAGTTAGGAAACTTCCTTGATGCAGATAACATCCATTTATGTGTAGGTTTGACACTTCTGTTCTAACTGCAGGATTACTGTCTTACATCATAAGTGCTTAGCAGATAGGGATTATGTCTTTGTGATTATCTTAATATTGTATATGAGCAATCAGATGCTGTAGGATAATGGAAAAAATATGCTATATGGAAAGAGAGTTGGTCTCAGAGGTTCAAGATGGATTCAAGTCCTGCCTCTTTTACTTACTAACTTTGTAAGTTTGAGTGAGTCTCTAGATTTTCTGTAGAGGCCACTAGGTGAACAGAACTCAGGACTTGGATTCAGGAAGACTAAAAGGTAAAATCAGAAAATAGCTGTGTGATTGAACAAATCACTTAGCTTCTGTTTCTTCATCTGTACAGGCAAGGATCATAATAGTGCCTACCTTCCAGGGTTGTGAAACTCAAATGAGCTAATGTGCAAAGTGCTTTGCAAATCTTAAAGTGCATTATAAAGTTTAGCTATTATTATCAGACTTTATTCTCTGAGCCTTGGTTTTTCTCATCTGAAAAATGGAGCTAAGACTACTCATACTACCTATCTCAAACTCTGTAAATCCTAAAATGCTTTAAGTATGTGGGTTATGATTCCCTGGAAACATCTGTACGCCCACCTTCTTTTACTAACGTGATCTTATGCAGCCTCATTACTCACCTTAGGTCTCGTTACTTCTTCTTCAGGTAGACAGTTACCATCCCAACAGAGGTGGCCATCTCTACAGGGTGTTCCATCAGCCCAGGGCAGACTACCATTTTTGGTGTGGCAGAGGGGTTCAGCAGCATCTGTGCGACACCAGAGTTGGGCACAGATATCCTGGACAGAGGTGTTGGGGCAGTGGCGGAACCCTGGTCCAAAGATCTGCTGGCATTGCCGGTCTAGCTCATAGAGGGACTCACGACCTGGGAGGTCGGAGGGTAGAGGGATTTCAGAAGTCGGGGCATCTAGTAGGCAGTGACCTGATTGGAAGAGAAAGGAACGAGCCTTCAATAATTCCCTATCACTTCTATGTTAAATCCAAATTCCTAACTGTGGGCTTCCTGGACTCTTTATTACCAACAACCTGTTCTTTCTTATCCTGTACAATTGAATTAATACCAATTTTTGATCATCTGCATGCATATCGTCTACTTCTTTGGATCAGCAGTAAAGTCATATTTTGAGTTGACTTTCTTCTACTTACAGACAATTCTCAGTCATGTTCCTGCCTCCTCATTATTCCTTATCCCTTCCCAACCATTGTACACCTAGGTAATAAAAGGTAATATTAAATACATTTAATATTCTTTAAACTTAAAGGGACCCAAGGTTTTCTCCAAAGATGCCAATCTCAAAACCTCTTATGCCTTATTTAGCAAATTGTGTCCTTGAGGGACTCCAAAACCAAACCGAATCCAACAGATCCTCAAACCCCTCATGTGATGATGGCTAGCCTTTTGGTGATCTGAGCCAACCTTCAACTTCTTTGAAGTTGGCTTGGTGCTCATATGATAGTCATTTGACCCTCTCAGCTTGGAAGACTCTTTCTAGAACTTATCCTCCACTGGATGGGGAACTTGGTCTCACTTTCTTGGAGAATTTGTAATCACCTTGCCATAAATTAGGATTGGAGTAGGACTTGAGTGGAAGAATATTAATCTTAGTAAAAAATAACAAATATAATCTGCCAGGAAAAATTAAGTCAGACATCTCAAAGTCAAAGAAATATGACATTTGGATAATTAGGAAATCAGTGTCATTGTTCTCCTCTATTAGGGTAGAGAATCTAAGGTTAATTATGTCCTCATTTCTTTTTACCTGTTTGAATTCTTTACTCACTCACAAAAACCTTCTCCCTATCTCCATGACTTTCCCTATTTCATATTCCCATGGCTTCATTCAAGACATGGGCTATTACCCCAACTTGGATTACTCTTTCACCTGGTCATCTTTCCTCCCATCCTTCAAACTCTGTTAAATAATTACCTCCTCCAGCGAGTTTTTCTGGACTAATTTCACCTATATCTTCATTAGTGATGGAGTTTGAAATGCTAGGAGAGAAGGCTAACTAGACAGCAGGCTAGTAATAGCTCTGTGGAGGGTGGGAGGGAAGCACAATTTGATTCAGATCCCCTCAAAATTCAAAATTATATGATTTTGTGACTCCAGGAAAAAGTCAAGTAGAAGGCTTCCCTTTACAGGATGGATTCTAAGTGTTGCTAGCTCAGAAGAAAAGAGAGGAAGTCCAAGTGAGGCTTACCATGTCCCCCATCCAGGAACTCTGTGATATATTTGGCACTGCAAGGAGACCAGGGTAGTGTCTTGTTCAGGTGGACAAAGAGAGGAGCCATCATGTGGTGCTTGCCCATGGGCCCAAACAGTCGCTCACAGGTTTTGGAGTCATCATGAGGCATACTAAGGACATGTCCTAGGGAAGGAAAAACATATTATTTTTAAAATCCATACTTTCTCTCTTTGAAGCAATACTAAATATTGGTTCCAAGGAAGAAGAATGGTAAAGGGCTAAGCAATGGAGGATAAGCGACTTTCCCGTGATCACACAGCTGGTCCCAGGACCTCCCGTTTCCAGGCTTGGCTCTCTATCCACTGAGCCACTTAGCTGCCCTGACACATTTGATTATTAACATGCTAGTTTCCCAACTTCCATCCCTCTTCTGTCCCAGATCTACACATCTGACCTTAGGTCCTCCACTTCATCAACTCTGTGCAAAGCCGTCAAAGGAGCTGAGCTTACTGGAAAGCTTGTTCATCAGTTTTCCAACTAGTGTTCTTACTACATTAGACAGTGATCTCCTTGAGAGCCAGGGCTGTTTTTATGTCATTCTTTGTATCCCCAGCACTTAGCATGCTGCCTTGAATGTAGTAGGTGTCTAATAAGTGCCTCTTGACTAATTAACTGACTTGTTATCCCTGTCTCATGAATAAGTTCATCCCTTTCTTTTCCTGTCTCTTATGCTATTTTCTGGTAACACCATCATCCTAGAATGTTTTTTCCTAGCCAGGTTGATAGCAGATCCTGAGATACTACTTACTTTTTTTGCTTTTTATTTATGTCCTTAGAGCAATAGAATTGTTATGAATATATAGTTTTCAGGGGATAGTTGTTTTTTTTTGTTTTAATTAGAGCTAGAAGAGACCTTAGAAATTATCCAGGGGACATGTGGGTGGCTCAGTGGATTGAGAGATGGGAAGTTTTGGATCTGGCCACAGACACTTCCTAGCTGTGGGACCCTGGGCAAGTCACTTCACCCCCATTGCCTAGTCCTTACCACTCTTCGGTTTTGGAACGAATACACAGAATTGATTCTAAGGTGAAGTGTGATATTGGAAATTTGGGGGTCCTTGATCTAATTTTGAGTTAGATCAGGGATGATCTAAACTTCCTGTGGACATTTAGGGCTCTTTCAAACTACATTTCCCATGATCCAACTGGCTTCCTTTCTTATGTGGTGATGTAAGACAGTTATGTAATAACATAAACAGAAGGATAAATAGTGAGTGCCTGGGTTGGTCCTTCGTCTTTTCTGCCTTGGGAGCAGGAGCCAGGATGGGAGGAGGAGGCAACAGGGCATGACTTTCAAACTGACTCTTAACAGGCACGTGGCTTTATTTTTCTAATGGATACCAATAAATCCTTTAAAACCATAATATTTTTAATTAATATCCTTTTATATCCATTTTATTTTTTACATTAAGTAAAGGTTTTTTTTTAAAGAATTTATCCAGGTGTTAGATGTGATGGCACACATCTATAATTCTTGCTACTGGGATTGTTTGAGCTCCAGAATTCTGAGTTGCCATGTAATTGGGTCTCTGCATTAAGTCTGACACAAATTTGGTGAGCCTCTGGGAGTGGAAAACCATTAGGCTTCCTAGGAAAAGGCAAACTGGGCTAGGTCAGAAACAGAATAAATCAAAGCTTTAGGCCAATGAGCAATGGAACTGGGTTTCTGAGTGGCGATTAAAGTCCAGTCTCAAAAAAAAAAGGGGGAAAGAAAAGAAAAAAGTAAAAAAATATCAAGTTAACTTCTTCCTTTTACAGATGAGAAAACTGAAGCTTAGAGGTGAATAATGTGCTAAAGATCACACAACTGGTTAATCATGGAGCTGGGATTCAAACCTAGGTCTTGGCCTTTCTACTGATTCTTTCTAGTAGAACGTACTGCCTTTCAAGACATATGTATATGTATTTATGTTTTTTCATATTAGTGTTTTGGTCTTAGACTTAACCTGGAGTAAGTATAAAATATAAATATATATTTTGATAAAAATGTTTAAATATAGTTGGTTTCCTTTGTGTTGTTTGTTTAGTCATTTTCCAGTCATGCCCAACTCTTTGTGAATCCATTTGGGGTTTTCTTGGCAAAGAAACTAGAGTGGTTTGCTATTTCCTTCTTCAGTTTATTTTATAGATGACAAAACTGAAGCAAACAGGGTTAAGTGACTTGCCCAGGGTCTCATAAGTAGTGTCTGAGGCCAGATTTGAACTCAGGAAGATGAGTCTTCCTGACTTGTTTGGTCCTGGAACTCTAGCTACTGCTCCACTTACATACCCTTTGGTTTTCTTTGTGATCCTATACATCTTATTTTATACATGTAAGAATATTCTTAATTGTCCAGAAGGAAACCAAAAGGGGTTCATAAAACTTTGCCAAACTACCAGAGAGATCCATGACATTAAAAAAAGTTTAAGAACCTTTGTCTTAGACTGAGGCCTTTAAGTGATTTGTGCTCCTTAAGCACATCTCCTTGATTTAAAAAATGCCCACCAGAGAACCACATGCAAATATGTATCCTGAATTCCCTGATGATGATAATCTAGTTGTGGCTGATCAGATTGTCTGTGATTTCCTCAGAACCTAGGAGAGAAGATATGGACCAGGAAGTTTCTATTGGTGTAGTCTTCACTTTTGGACAAGAAAAACTCACCTAATTCATGAGCTAGAGTATAGGCAGCCTGGAGCCCCTCATCCTCAATCACAGAACAGCTCTTGTCAGGGTCACAGATAGTTCCGATGTCTGCCACACCTAGGGTGTCACAGCTTTGTTGGCCACAGAAGTCCTGTTTGGAGGGAAGGAAGACGGTCTCACAGAGGGTCAACCAGAAGCTTTTTGCCTTTTAGTTCCTTTCACTGTCCTCCTTTAGGGCTCAATTAATCTAGAGTAGACTTGCCCATTGATTGATAGAACAACTTGTATTTTCAAAACCATGCTCATAGAATAGAAGTTGAAGAATATCAGTAGCCTATTATTCCTAACTTTTCTACCTACTTTCATCTTATGATAGAATCTGAGATTTAGAGTTAGATGGGTGCCCCTCAGAGAAATAAGGGTCTTCATCAAGGCTCCATCACAGTCAATGCAGATGGCAGAGCCCTGCACTGATCCCTGTTGTCTGAAAATCAGGCCACAGGATGGAGGGATAACCCAGTCATACCCCTTTGTGTGACTCTCTTCTGATCAACACTTTTTATTATTGAAATTATTATAATCTATATTTTTAGGATAGCCTCAAGTTATGTAGTATAGATATAAAATTCCTTTATAGAAATCCCCTAATTACTCTATAATAAACCAGCATTTAATGAGTTAATAGTTCATACCTCAGTAAAATAGCAGAAGCTGCTTTAATCTTTCTCTCTCTGTCTTAAGAGTTTGAAGGACACAGTATGAATAAACCAAAATATTCTCATACTTCACTACTTTCCCACGTTAAACTTGTCCCCCCGAATTTGAGAGTTCTCACACTTTAATCTGCTTTTGAAATATGTTGAAGGTTCTTTTTATTAAAATAAAACTTAGATAAAGTAGGGTTTTGGTAGCTTTGAAGACTGTTTAGACTAGGTATAATCTATATGTAGAAATATGTTCAGTGTGCCAACTCTTTTGTAACTGGTATAACCTTGAGTTCTTCTATGTTTTGATTTTGAAATGTAAATTTTCCCAGCATTTGTGTGACTGTGAGAGAAAGGTATAAAAAATAAAGATTCATAGGAAGTTCTCAGAATAGCTTCTGGAAATCCACTGTATCTCTGACTCTCTTCTTTCTCACCTAAATCATACACCTTCCCAGACCCCCTAGAGCTGTTGGCTGGCTTCCAGTAGATGGGAACTTACAGGTCATTTAATTCAAGTCCTTCATTTTTACAGATGAGGAAACGAAGACTCAGAGAGATTAAGTAATTTGCCAGTTAATGGAAGAGCCGGGATTAGAATCTGCTCTGTGGTGTTTTCCCTATTATGCTCAAATTTCTGATATTTCCCACTAGGGATTCATCAATCATCAAAATGTGGAAGGTGATAGATTTTGGGGTGATTAAGAGATGATCCAAAGATTTCTACTCCTTCTTGAAGAAGCTAAGGGGCCTGGCACAATTCTTTTAAAAAATTTACAATTCTAATTTTTTCATGATTATGTCTATACAATTTTAAATATTTGTTTTCTGATTGTTTTCCAATCTATATTTTCTCCCTCCCTATTATACCTCCCTCAACACCAAAAAGACAGGTAATATGATATATAGGTCGTACATATATTATCATATAATATATATATTTCCCTGTTCACGATGGCATGAAACCAGACACATATTGCTTACAGTCGAGAAAAATTCACGGGGGGAAAGAAAGTGAAGAATGGTATCTTTCAATCTGCATTCAGGTCTGTCTGCTCCTATGATTGTGGATATCCATTTTTATTCATTTTGAAAAGTGAAATCCTTGGATTTCTTGATCACTATAGTTGCAATGACTAAAAATGGAGATCAGTTCCTTTTTCAGAGTGCCTCTGAATTGGAAAGGACATCAATAACCATCTAGTCTGATCTACACTTGGACAAAGTTGTTCTTTCCCATATATCTGACAAATAGACATTTAGCTTCTATTTGATTACATCCAATGAAGGAAAACCCACTACCACTCATGGTATCTCATTCTATTTTTGGTCAGCTTTAAGTGTGAGAACATTTTTTTTTTTTTTTTACGTTAAGTCTAAATCTGCTTCTTTGCGTCTTTCACTCATTGTTCTTAGTTCAGGCTCACAGGGTCAAGCTGAATATAAATCTAATTACTATTCCACATAAAAGCCCTTCAAATAATTGAAAACAGTTATTACGTCACTTATCCCAGACATTATTGCTATCTATAGCCTGAGATTGATATAGCTTTTTGAGTTGCCTTTATTAAGTTAATAAGACATTGAAACTCCTAAATGTTTTCTTCATAGGAGTGGGTGTCTAGTCACATCATTCCTGCTTTTTACCTGGGAAGTTGACTTTTCAGCTCAAGATTTTAAATTTATTTCTATTGCATTTTGGCCTAGAGTTGACCCAGTGTTCAGATTGGTTGAGATTTTTTTTTTTTTTAACCTGAATTTGTCTCACCCACAAATGCCATCTATATATTAGTCTGTCATTGACAAAAACGTTAAATAGTATAGGGCCAAATACAGATGCCTAAAGGCACTCTACTTGGAAAATCTCATAGTTGATATTAAACTACTAATGACTACTTTTTGAATATGGGCATTCAGTTAATTCAGAATTAGCCCAGCTATATTATTAGTGGGTAGTAGCCAGAAGACCTGGGATCAAATCCAGACACTACCACTTATCTTTATAATTTTGGCAAGTTACTTAACTTCTTTAGGCCTCATTTTCTCATCTGCAAAAATAGAGAGGGTTTGAGTAGATGTCTTTTGAGGTTCTTTCTAGTCTAAAATCATCTCTGATCCTGTGTCATAGCCCATAATGTTATAAGAACAACAAAAATTATTTGTTAAATACTTTGTTAATAACTAAGTGATATATTTATATATTACATGAGCCTCTCTCTCTCTCTCTTTCTTTCTCTCTCTCTCTCTCTCTCTCTCTCTCATTTCTCTCATTATTTTGATCTACCAGTCTAATACTTTAATTTTTGATCTTATCACCATGGGCACTCCCTCAAGCATACTGTGCATCTCTTGTCCATGTCTTTCTGTGTGTCTTCCTTTGTGTGATCATCTAATATGCTACAGACTTACAGGAAACAGGCCCCCAGGAAGCCTTCCTATAGATTTCTTGACATTACATAGGTACCAGTGAAGCACACAGGCTGTCTGTTACTTATCCCTTGTTCATTATACATAACTGGTCTTACTTTTCTTATGGAAGATTTCTTTGATGATAATTTTTGATTTGTGCTTTTTCATTAGTAATATACTAAAGCCCATTTATTCACCCTTCTCTATTGCCTTTTGGGTGACCCACAAATTTAGTTCTTCAAAGACTATGGTATTCTGTGATTAAACATCTTATAAGATTACCAGAAGAATATTGGTGTTGGTAAAAAGATGAGCCTTTGTCTTAGGGAGAAGATTAGCATTGTTAAAAGGCACCACAGAATGTTGTCAATGCAATCCAACTCATTTCCTCCCTCCTTTTTAATTCTGACCAATGTAGATGTCCTTGTGGACCAGCTCTAAGATCATCCATCCAGCCAAACATCAGAACATTTGAACAAGAAGTATTTTTAATTTACTTGCTTTTTCCTTTGTGGATAGTTAGAACTTTCTGGAATGATTATAGATCTCATTTAGGAAGCAAAATACTAATATCTGATGGAAGCACTACAATGCCAGCCATCAACAGGAACATCTGAAAACTTTAATGTCTTCAGGAAATTTCTCTTTGATATAGTCTGTGTAGATAACCTCCACGACAGTGATCAATTATCTTGTCTACCTTTGGTAGGCAAACATTTCCCTGTTTGATGACCTACCTCATATCAACAATCAGAGGACTGTTGATCAAAGTTATCTCTGTTGTTGCATCTCCATATTAAAAATAGGCAAATAGAAGGCAAGTATAATCTTTAGCCCCAAGTAGGAGAGTGAAATCTATATAGATTGTCATTGACAAATACATTAAATAGTATAGGCCAAATATAGATGCCTAAAGGTACAACATTAGTAATTTAGTAACTAATCTAGTAAATGTCAAAAAAAAGGAAATAAGGTAAATCTTTCATAACTTGTTCTTTTATTTTCTTTTTAAAATCTTACTTTCTGACTTAGTATCAGTTCTAAAGCAAAAGAGCAACAAGGCCTAGGCAATCAGTTAAGTAACTTGTCCACGGTCACACAGCCAGGAAGTATGTGAGGTCACATTTGAATCTAGGTCCTCCAGACTCCAGGCTTGGAGCTCTATCTACTTTGCTACCTTCATGACCTGTTCTTGATGAAGTCATTGTGTTTTTTGGGGATTACCATTTCCTTTTCTAGATGTTCACTAACCATCTTTTTAATAATGCTTTCTAAAGTTTTGTCAGGAATTGAAGGCAAGGTCATTGTTCTGTAGTCTACAGACTCTATTCTTCCTTTTTTTTCCTTAAAAAAGAAAAATCAAGAAATTTTCTTTTCTCCAATCCTTCAGTATCTATTCCATTTCCCGCAATCTTTCAAAGGTGTCTTACAGTAAGTGCCAATAGTTATAGCTGCCAGTTCTTTCAGAAACCAAAGATGTAGTTTGCCTGGTCTTGGCAACATAAACTTATCAAGGGAAGATATGTGATTTCCTCCTGTCTCATTTCTTATCTTGATCATCAGTTCCTTATTAGTCACTTTGTTTTGCCCTTTCTTGGGCTGTATTCTCCTCTAGATTTTTAAATGATTGGACATTACCTATCCTTTCCCCTGAAATCTCTGAAACCTGCTCTTTCCATATATAAAGTACATGAGTAGCAATGACCAATTTTCTTCTGCTCTACCACAACCACCAAGAAGAAGTGGTCAATTTCTCTTAAGATTCCCCCAATTCTACCTCAGCAGTCAAGTCCTTTTTGTTGGTATGAATCAGGTTCAGAATAGCAGTTCTTTTTGGTTCTTCTACCTTTTGAAGTATGAAATTATCATTGAAGTAAGCCAAGAAAGTGTTAGCTGTTCTGCCTTTTATTTTTTTGAGGGTGAGGAAGATGAGTCAGAGAGTGAGAGAATGAGACAGAGTATAGGAAAAAAGGATGAGAAAGAGAACAAGACAGAGATGGAGAAAGAATGAGACAGGAAGTTCCAGGTGTCTGGATAACTGAAGTCTTGTCACTATTACATCATAACTTAGTGCCAGGCTTGAGATCTATCTCTTGGACTTATTTCCTTTTCTTCTCCAGTTGGAAATGTTTTTTTCTTCCCCCTCTGAATTTAGAGTATCTGTGGGCTAGAATGTACCTCTGATGGTCCTTTAATAACCTCATTTGCCTTCAGGTGGGAATGCATTTAAGCCACACTAGACACCAGCATTTCTCCTAATTTTATAAGGTTATAGACAAGATCCCTTGCCTACCTGTTTCTATGTTTAACAATCATCTCTGGTAGAAATTGTTTGTAGTAAGGACTTGAGGGGATAGCCAGTCCCCAAATAAGACCAAGCCCCAAATAAGAACCTTCCTGAGACTCCTTTTCTTTCCAAATACCCTACACCCAGAAGTCTGCCCTAATTCTTCCTAATCATGGGACTTCTGGTTTTGGATTAGACCAGAAGGGAGAGCTTTCCCTCAACTGGGTAGGCCTATGGGAGCTCCCTTTGATCCGCTTTCTCCCTGTTCCCCTTTGAGCCCCAGGGCTTCTAGAAGCCAGGACCACACACCTGTCTGGTGAGCAGAATGGCGGTATCATAGTGGTCAGGGTGACGGTCGCTGGTGGGATTGAAGCGCTGTTGCCAATTGCAGAAATTGCGAAGGGTGAGTCCCCCGTTGTCTGACACTTCTGGCCCCCACTTCTCATCTTCCACCACCAACACCTTGACCACGACCAGGTTGATAGAGTTCTTTAGACTGTGGTGCTTGTAAATCCGAGCTGCCACTGACATCAGTGTCAGAATGTGATTCTGCCAGGAGGAAAGGACACCGGGAGAAAACAAAGGTTAAATGCTGTGACTAGAAATCAAGAATACTATACAATATACAGAATGTTTTACCCATATTACTTCCTTACATTGGCAAACAATCCAATGACATAATGAGAAAACTAAAGCAGACAGAGGTGATGTGAATTGTCCAAGGTCACACAGCTAGTGGTCTTCCTGACTCCATGCCCAGTGTTCTCTCCACTTGGCCATGCTGCTTCTCAGCTAATAGGACTAATTATTTTATTATTTTTTAAACTATACCTTCTACATAGTATTGTTTCTACATAGTATTGATTCTAAGACAGAAGATTGGTAAGGGCTGGGCTAAGTGACTTACTCAAGGTCATACAACTAGGAAGTGTCTGAAGCCAGATCTTTAAAAAAAAAATCACTCAATTAATTAATTAATTTAGAATGTTTTTCCATGCTTACTTGATTCATGTTCTTTTCCTCCTTTCCTCCTTCCCCCTTCCAGTAGACAATGGGCAATTCCACTGGGTTTTACATGTATCATTTATCAAAACCTATTTCTATATTATTTGAAGCCAGATTTGAACCTAGGACCAGGCTTTTTGTATTGGTGAGCCACACTGGAGGAGGAAACTCTTCCCCTGTATACTGCGTTGGCTTGTGGTGGTGACTGGAGTGATTCCTTCCTTAGTTCTTTGGTGAGGAGACCCTCCCTGCTCATTGGTGCTTTGGTGGGTTGCTCCCTTCAGTGTGAGTTCTGGTGAGATTCTTGGTGGTCTTAGACTCTATTGTATTGAAGGTTCTCAGTGGATTCTTTAGCATAACCTGGTTCTTTGGATTTCAGCTTCCTAATTAGGACTTTGGATTCTGGTGAGAATTTTGGGTTCGTATTTGCAGTCTGGAGACATTAGGTTTAAACTTAGGATATTTTGTAGCTAGGCAGTACTTTCTGTCTCTTTATCTACATTTTTCCACTTTTACTCTTTCCACCTCTTGGTAAATAAAGCTGCTAAAAGTCATTTTGACTTAAGCTGTAATATTTTTAAATCAGTGACTACAATATTACTTTAGAATTCTCATATTTAGCATAAAACCTAAATTTAATTTCTTACACCTGTCTTTAGGCTGGGCTCTCTATCCACTATGCCACATAGGTGCCTCCTTGCCTAATTATCTTTAAAATAAATTTTGATTGCTTTTTGACCAATGTTTGCTTCCTTTCACCCTTCCCTGATCAGAGAGCCACCCCTTATAACAAAGAGGAAAAGAAAAGCTACATTAGTAAAACTAACCAACACATCAAAGAAGTCTGACATTACATTTAGTACTCTATATCTGTCAGTCCTTATAAGAAGAGCTTCCTTCTTTGAGGCGAAGCTTATCATCTCTTCTAACCCCTTTCCCTGGCACAGGCATTTTTCTTAGAAAAGCAACTGATCTTGTATCCAAGACAAGTTGAGGTTCTTCTATTCCCCCCACCACCAAAAAAAAAAAAAAAAAAAAAAAAGAAAGAAAGAAAGAAAGAAAACTGCCAGATGGTATATGCAGTGACTTGTTCTTTTCAGGAAAGAAGGGGCAACCTTGTGCTGCTGACATTGGAGACTGCCTACCTGGTGTCCTGGTATCATGAGCTTGAGAATCTGCTCAGGTCTTAAAAGAAGTGACTGGGTCTAATGAGAATCAGGCAGCTCAGACTCACACCTGCTTTCAGTTCCTCTCAGGGAAAACTGAAGGCACAGAGATCTTAGTTTGGCCACAGTCCAATTCTCTCATGGCCAATTGCTTCCATGCTGGATTCCAAGGGTTTGAGAACAGGCCAGATTCCCCCGTGTCTTTTCCTTTCTCAGCATTTTATTCAAGCTGGCCCTCTTAGACCATTTGACATATGGAGAGGGAAGGGACAGAGTGGGAGAGTCTAGAGATATCTGGGGGATAGGACCTTGGCTCTCTATCATCCAGCCTGGTCAGCATCCTATATCCTCTGGGTCATATAACCCTGTCTGCCTTCTCTTCTGTGGTAAGGAAGGTAGGAGTGTGTTGAGGACAGCAGAGGAAAATCTGGAACGGGACATTCCACAGGCTCGGGCCATGTGTGGGAGTTCCAGAAGAATCCCATTATTTGTGAATGGGATTTGTCTGTGCACCTCTTGGGCCCGGAGCCAGGTATTTGGACAGCCCCACAGACGTGGGGTTGGGAGGTTACTTAGCACGTCAAGCACTCCAGCAATGTTTAGGCTGATGTAAACATCTTATCAGCAAAGCTAGAACTTGGCATTGGCTCTTGGAGTCAGATTCATGAGAAAAAAGGCAATTATTATGCAACTCTAGGGCAAGGGTTCAAGGCAGCAGCTACCAAAGGCTCATTCCCAGACAAGGTCCTCTTTCTAGAGGTTATTCAGAGGGATAAAAAGAGCCATTTACCTTATGGAGACTGGGAGTAGAGGGTCTGACAGAGCAAGAACAACTCCCTATGGTTTTTATACAGTTTTTTGAAGCTGATTATTCCTAAATGATTAGGTTTTTTTCTGGATCTCATTTTCTCAAGTCCTGAGTTCAAATGTGGTCACAGACACTTACTAGCCCTATGTGACCCTGAGCAAGTTACCTAACCTCTCTTTGTCTCAACTGTAAAATGGGTATAAAAATATCACTTCCCTCCCTACCAGGATCATTGAAAGGATCAAATTTTAAATTGCTTAGCATAGTACCTGGCACAATTAGCACTGTATTAGAGGTAGTTAATTAAAAAATTGGCTAATATTATTAATCTGTAAATATATATAGCTAATAATGTAAATGTAAATAGCTAATATTATTATCTGTAAAGTAGAGATGATGACTTCTTTCATAGGAGTTGTAAGGATAAAGGAGGTCCTTGCTATTCAGTCATTTTCAGTCCTGTCCAGCTTTTTGTGATCTTATTTGGTATTTTACTGGAAAAGACACTGGAACAGTTTGCCATTTTATTCTCCAGCTCATTTTACATATAAGGAAACTGAGGGAGACACGGTAAAGTGATTTGCCTAGGGTAACACAGTTAGTGTCTGAGGCTAGATCAGGCTTTCCTGAGCTAAGTCGGGCACTCCATCCATTCTGCTACAAAGCAGATGCCAATTGTTTAGTGCTAGTCACAGTGGTCCAGCATATGGTATTAATGGCTAAATTTGGGACATAATAATAGTCCCCCCCCCCCCAACAAAAAACACACACAGGACTGAAAGTCAAGCAATAGTTTTCATTGAAGAAAATATAGATGGCTACTTCTGAGGGCAGGAGGGAATGGTGTTTAGTTCCAACGGGAAGGAAAGGGGCCAGACTTTGGGAAGAACTTTCTGTCAATAAAAACCTTAAGATATTCAAACACAAATAAAGTCCTTAGAACTTCAAGTTTATCTGGAGGTGGAAGATTGGACTCTGTAATAAAAACTCACATTTTGTATAGCAATTTACAAAGTATCTTCATCACAACAACTCTATGAGGTAAGTATTATAAAGAGTTTTTCCCCCCCCAATTCTCCCAGACCTGTGATTTCATCAGTACAGGAGCAACTGGTGAGGAAACTCCCTCTACTGGGGCATCTCTACAACTGTCCTGCAATTAATGGTCTTGGGGCAGCCAGTATATTTCAGTGGTAGGATTTGAACCTAGGTCATCCTGACTCTTAAGTCCAATCTTTTATATACTATCAGTATAAGCTTTATCATTCCCGTTTTACATGTAAGAAAAACTGTGGCTCAGAAAGTTCAGTTTGCTCAGTCATATAGCTAGCATCAGAGCTGGAATTTGAACTCAAGTCTTCTGGATTCAAGTCGAATATACTTTCCCACTATAGCATATTGCTTCATAACAATATGCTACCTTAAGGTCTCTATTACCTTTTCACAATTTCTAGAGATTATCTTTTAAAATCCAAAGCCCGAAACTTATTTCTGTTTATTGAATTCACCTTCCTTCTATGTCACTTGTCACTGGTTCTTTTTTAGCTTTCTTCTTTCATTCTTCCTTTTTTAGAAATCAAATTAACCAATGGTTTATCAATTTTATTGTTTTTCCCCCAATGAAATCAGCTCCTTGTCTTATTTATTGTTTTGGTAGTTTTCTTACTTTCAATTTTATTAATCTCTCTTTTGATTTTTAGGATTTCAATTTGGCCCTTAATTGGGGATTTTCAATTTGTTCTTTTTCTAGTTTTTTAGTTTCATACCCAGTTTATTGATCTGTACTTTCTCTATTTTTTTTATGTGTTTAGAGATATAAATTTTCCTCTAAGTACTGTTTTGGCTCTATTGCATAAAATTTGGTTATGTTGTCTCCTTTCTTTCTTAGCATTTTTTAAAAAACCCTTACTTTCTGTCCTAGCAACAACTCTAAGAGAGAAAGGTAAGGACTAGGCAAATGGGGTTAAGTGACTTGCTCAGGGTCACACAGCTAGGAAGTGCCTAAAGTCAAATTTGAATCCAGATCCTCCTGGCTCCAGGTCTGTTACTTTATGGACTTCACTACGTAGCTGCCCCACTTTCTTAGCTTTGACTTTTCTTAGCATGGATATTTAAACCATCCTCATGGAGAGAGGCCTTTGGGAAGAAGGATTAAGAAAATATAGAACAGAAGGAGCTTAGGCAGCTGTGGTGAAGGCACCTAGAGGCAGGGGAACATCCAGGTTCTGGCTAATTCTTTGGGTCTAGGACCATGCTTGACTTAGAAAGCTACCTTAGGAAGGGAGGCTTAGCAACTGG
Organism: Gracilinanus agilis; assembly: GCF_016433145.1. Classification (NCBI taxonomy): domain Eukaryota; kingdom Metazoa; phylum Chordata; class Mammalia; order Didelphimorphia; family Didelphidae; genus Gracilinanus; species Gracilinanus agilis. The sequence goes on along the minus strand of NC_058132.1, from coordinate 157,057,111 downwards.
CCAAGGAAAAGATCAAGGTCACTTGCTCTACCATCTGGTATCTATTTATACTTATCCTGCTTATGGAATAAGGACATGCTGCTGAGGAATGGACAAGATTCTACCTTCCTGGGCTGGTTGTGGCCCCAGCAGGTCACCCAGGGGGTGAAGAAGAAGAGATGGAAGGAGCTTGGATAGATGGAATAAAACACCAATGGCTTGACCAATTCTTGGGAAGCTGCCTCTGTGCCTTGGCCCTCTTACCTACGTGGCATCCTTGATCACAGATTCTCAGAGTTGGAAGGCTTTAGTGGCTATTTAGAGGACTTCGGTAGTCTTGACCAGAATCTGATCAAGAATCCCTTCTTAACATCCCTGAGAAATAGGCCCTTTGTGGTTTTGGTTTTTTATGAATAGTCTCTTACAAAAATGACCAATATGGAAGTATGCTTTGCATGATAATACATGTATAATCCAGATCAATCGGCTTACTATCTCTGAGAGGTGGGAAGGAAGGGAGGGAAGGAGACAATTTGAATCTTATAATTTTGGAAAATGTATATTTAAAATTGTTATTGCATGTAATTGGGGGGGAAATGCCTTCGAATAAAAAAAATAATTCCTTTGCATCCCATGAAGACCGTAAGTGAGAGAGGAACTTCACTGTATCCAAGGTAGGCAGCCCATCCTACTTTTGGAATGCCTTTAATTAGAATTTTTTTTCTTATATTAAGCATGAAGAAAGCCAAACCAAATGCCATGACACCCTGCTACTTGGCAGTGTTTACAGGTGTCACGGGTACCTATGATGGGCTGAATTAGAACATTTCAGTCTCAAGACACTTCAGGGAATGATTTGGTATCCAGATGGATCCCCTCCATTTGGTGTTCCTAGGGTTTGGGAATGACCTTGACCCCTCCAGTGGACTACTTTGGACATAACCTGTCCTTTGATCCCTTTCGTCACCAGAAAGGAAATCTACTAACAGAGCCAAGTGACAGCCAAAGCAAATGGTGAGTAGCATCCCTTGATAAACTGGATTCCATGGGCCTAAGATGGGTTGAAAAACAGAAACTTTTTTTGGTTTCAGTCCTGGATTCATCCCTGTAGTTGGACCCCTAGCACCTGAAATAATTCATAAGAATAAGGTAGCAGTGGGGCTGTAGGAAGAACAGAGTGATTAAAGGAAGAGGAGATATAGAAAGAACTGGTTTTATCCTTCCCTCCTCATGAGTTTAAAGGTTTTTAGACCTTTGAGACATCCTTAGCCAGGACAAAGGGAGACTACCTCCTTAAAGCAGGTTATTTTAATAACAATAATAGCTAGCATTCATATAGTGCAAAAAACTTTATATGCCATCTCATTTCACATCTCATATAATTCCTTGAAGGAGGTACTGTTATTATCCCCATTTCACAGATGAAGAAACTGAGGCAGAGATTAATTAAGTAACTTTCCCAGGATCATGCAGCTAGTAAGTATCTGAGGCTGGAAGCAGCTTGGACACCAGAGGATGATCCCTAAATATCCCTTCAATATCACATATCTGTGCTAGGGGAAATACAAGCTATTGCACAGAGCATGGCACAAGTTTATTCCTTTCTGTTGGAACTCCTTCCTGAACCATTTGAGATATGGCAAAGTTTAAAAAATAATAGCTAATCATCTATGGGTTTGTGCCTTTGAAATAGAATTATTTCAGTACCCACAGGCGGCAGCCAACTTTCCTAAGCAACAGCACCTGTCAGAAATCAAAACCTATCAAAAAAAAAGAAATCAAAATCTGTCTCCTCTTATTATTAAAATATATTATGATTGCTCTCCAATGAAGAGGAAAGAATATTGGATTTAGGATCCAGAAGCCTGGGTTTAAAATGCAGATCTAGAACTAGATAGCTAGTAAATCATTTAAACTCAGTTTCAGTTTTCTTATTTGTAAGTTGAGGACAAAAATGCTTAACACTATGTAAGGCTGCCTTGAGGAAAAGCATTATATAAATGTGAGTTATTTTGTGGTCTTATCCTTTCTTTTAAGACAGGATTGCTTTCAAACCATTGTAGGCAATTATCTCAAGAGGAAGAGATCATTGATCTTCTTCCTGTTGTTGGTTCTTACTGTTCAAAAGTTCTCCCTATTATCTGATCACAATTCTTTCTATTGTAACTTGGGACCACTTTCTATGGAATTTATTTGTTTTCTTTAACTAAAAGAAACTTTTGCTTCATTCTCACTTTTAAGCTATGTGAAATTAGGAAAGCTATTTCACTTGTAGAAGCCTCATTTTTCATCTGTAAAATAGGTATAGTATTTGTATTGTCTACCTCAGAGGCTTATTCTAAGGAAGGATCCTAGTGAATTCTAAAGTGCTATGGAAATATGTCATTATCCTAATTAAGAAAGAGATGGTAGGCATGTTTGGGGTAAGCAGTTGGAGGAGAAAAGAGCTAAACACTGGGTAATTAATTAAGATACTTTCCCTGGGAAAGTTCCCTTGACTTTTTTTTTTTTAAACCCTTACCTTACAATACTGTGTATTGACTCCAAGGCAGAAGAGTGGTAAGGGTAGGCAATGAAGGTCAAGTGACTTGCCCAGGGTCACACAGCTGGGAAGTGTCTGAGGCCAGATTTGAACCTAGGACCTCCCATCTCTAGGCCTGGCTCTCAATCCACTGAGCTACCCAGCTGCCCCCATCCCTTGACTTTTGACTGTGCTGATTTGAGCAACTGTATCTGACAGCTTAGGACAGGGTGTAGAAAAGAGTAGTAGGCAGAATGTCATTTACAACTTAAAGCAGGGGATCTTAACTTTTTGTTTGTTACATGGCCCTCTGGCAATCTGTTGAAATCTATGAACCCCTTCTCAGAATGATATATAAGATAAAATATGTAGAGTTACAAAAGGAACCAATTATATGGAAATACAGTTATCAAAACATTAAAAAAAAGTTCATGGATCCCAGATTAAGAACTCCTGTTTTAAAGGATACCCTACTTTCTCCCAGGTTGACTTAGATTGTCATCAGAGAATTGGAAGCATTTGTTTCAGGTTTTATCTGGTAGCTGGTTGGCACTTCTTTCCTGGAGGATAAGCAGGATGGGGAAGGGAAACATCAGTGGCCTGCCCCTAGAAACAATCTGGTGGTGGTTAGACATCAAGAGATTAGCTCCCTCTGCTTTGGAGAGGTTTTCCAACTCCAACTCTATGCCTGAGGGCTCTTCAAAAGGACAGAAGAGAATTCAGAAGATCAGGATTATTGAAGATACAATGACAAGCTGGAGTCTCACCTAAGGGTTCCCATGCTGAAAGACTTGGGAAGGGGGGCACCAATCGATCTGCCACCCAGTTCTTTCTTGCTCCAGTTTCATCTGGGATCACAATTAGCAGGAGCCGGATATAGCCAGAGTTAATTGAATCTTCCAAGGTGGTCCCCTCCCTTTCAGAAAGACCCTTTGTTAGAGCCCCTTAACTCTGAAATCAGATAAGAAGGTGGGAGGCAGGGGGCCCCTTTTGTCAAAGGATTAAGTGAACTCAATTGCATGAGTTCTGGAAAACTTCATAGGCGCCTGACAGAGAGACCTGTTCTGGGCAAGTTTAATTCCTCCCTCTCTCATCCTTGAGGGGTAACTTTTTCAGAAGAGGGTTGAGGAGCAAAGCAGTGGTTTACAGGAGCTTCCCATGAGGATAAAAGCCTGGACATGGACTTTGTGGCATGTTAGGCGTAATTGTCCATTCCCATAAGAGAAGACACCGTATTCAGACATTATTTGCAAGTAGAGGGCTAATGTAACCTGCAGCCCTTCCTTTTCATATATCCAGATGCTCACTTCTCTTAGGACAGGAACTGGGCTTCCAAAGACAGGATTGCTCTCAGAAGTAAAATGAGAAATTAGGATAAATGGCAGAAAATTAGGGCTAGAACTCAGGTCGCTCAGCTTGTAATTCTGTGTTTTTCATGCTCTACCATTCAACTTATCATTAATGGAAGAAGTCTCTGGGAAACTGCTTGAAGAGGTATGTTATATTTTTAAAAGTGCCTGTATGCAAAGGGGATGTTCTGGCCATGGGAATGACCCTGTGACCAAAGCCACATGGGGTTCTATTAATCTTTTCTCTTCTTTGTCCTGCGATCCTAGCTAAGTTTTCATTTATTCTTCTGGGAGGGGCTTGGGAGGGGTGGAAAGTAGGGAAAAGGCACTGAGCACCACATATTCAAGTCTGTTGTGTTCTGCACAACATCAGCTTGGTTCTGTAGGATCTCCACAGCCAGGGAGGACATCAGACAGAGAGGCCAGTAGGCGGCCATGGGAACAGCTGTGCCTCAGTCCTTGGTCTCCTTCTCCTGCCCCCAGATTCACCAAAGTGGTGACAGAAGAGGAGGAGATACTCCTTGATATAATGAGATCAAGGTGGAGACAAGAGGGACTAGTGGAGTTGAAAAGTTTCTCTCCTTTTAGGATTAACTTCAGACACAGCCCCAGAAATGGTTAGACTGATCCAAAGAGAGGAGATATGCTTCCTCAGGTGACATTAATGCTTTTTCTCATAAGTTTCCCTGTACCACTGGGTGTGTGTGCCTAGGCCAGTGTGTCCAGAAGGGCCTGTGTATAATGTGGAGGACAGAGAGAGATAGAGATAGAGAAAATGTGTATATACCGAAGTGTTGAATGAGAACCTAATGGGTTAGGTCACTTAGGCCATGCTCACAAAGAGCTGAAATCCTATTGGCAGGCATTGTCAGTGAGACAGTGAGCACATCAGACACTTTAGCCTTCCTTTGACTTTCTGTAATGGGCTTGAAGATAAGGGCTCCAAGGGCATTAATGCTAGCCTAGTGAGAAAAGGCCACGGGAAAGGAGCTAAGCTTCATCTCTTTTTCACCCAAACTTTCTATCCATTTTGTTGCCAATTGAATTTTCTTCAATCTAGGAAACACAAGGGCTAAAAAACTCATTTTAATTTACTTTCTTGAAAGCATTTGGAACTTGTGGACTAGAAACTGAAGCTATCTGTTTCTGGTCAGCTATAATGCCCAGTGCTGACAGGTATTTGTTAAAAATAAGACCTTGAAGCTTCAATTTGGCTATAAAGACCCCTAGATTAGATCTGCTTTTCCTGTTTTCTTCTCATTTTTCAAAGGGCTTCTTTCCCCTCTCCTCTTCTCTTTATTATTACTATTTTGCTATATAAGCCAGAAGCTGGCCTTGGGGGTGGGTGGGGAAAAATGTGTTCAGAGTGAACCTATTCTCTTTTCTTTACAGGTAAGGGCTCCCAGGACAGAAGTACCTGAAAAGAGGGAGGGAAAGCAGCAGTTCCCTTAAGCGTATTTCTGGTATCTACTCTCTGGAGCCTTCTTTCTGTGGGAATTAGAGGAAGGAGGTAGGTTGACTGAACAAGCCGGCACCTGCCTCTGATTCCATGACCAGTGTGGAAAATGTAAGTAACATAGACCCAAACCCAACCCATGTGGATAGACTGCCTGGGTGAGGTAAAGCTGCCTACCTGTGCTGTAGAAGAAATCAGTAGCAAGGGAGAGAGCAGATTTAAGTGGCTGAGGCTTAGCTAGGGTTTTTGTAGTAATCAGAAGTATCAGATAGAACTCTTATCCCCCTAATACTCCATATGACAATCAGGCTTGAATGAATTTCTTAGTGACAAGAGGGAATGGGAAGGTGGGTGAGGAAGTGGAAGGTAAGCTTATTTCCTTTCCCCTAGCTGCTTTCCCTTAGGCTGTCATTGGTACCCTAGGCCTCTTAGCTTCTTGCCTACTCTGAAGGGCACCGAATGAGGTCACTGTGATTCTGGATTGATTGGCAGCCCATAGATGCCCTTCCTTTGGAATTGATTTCTCTGGCTCAGTGCTCCAAGAGACTTAGATCCAGAAGGCAGATCAGTTTCTCCCTTCCTGGCACAGGCCTGGTTCTATTTTTCTCTGGGAGCAGGGAGAGGATAGCTATCTCCTGTCTCTGGCACCCTCTCTACCAACTTGGGTCCTACATACCTTGGGAAGGTGGTAAGTCTGAGGGAAAAACAGATACATCCTGTGTTATCCACTCTGACTACAAGTGGTTTGGGTACAATTTACTTACATCTTGGGTTACTTCCTGCTCCCCACTTGAACATGACTATGTATGTGATCTGAGATCAGCAACAACCCACAAACTACAAGGTTTTAGAAAGCTTATACTATATGCATATGCACACAGACAGATACATATCCCCTTCCAAAGGGTTAACACTCAACTTTCTTCTTCCCTCCCTTTTCCACTAAAGCTCTAGTTTCCAGAGTAGAGTTTCCCACCCTGCCAGGCACACAATCCTCAGGCAGAAGTCCCATTCTCCTCCCATCTCATGTTGGTTGTGGGCACAACCCAGTTTTGCTGGGGCTATGATCCAGGTTGGTAAATATGTTCTATGACACCCCCTTCCCCCATCAGATTCAGCTGAGCAGATAGAGAATTTGGGTTACTACTCTTCTCCTCAAATGTCCCCTTTCCTTAATACAATCAGAGTTCTAGCCTTAGGTTGAGAAACTATAGCTGTTTCTTCCTTCCTCTCTTTATTCCCTTTAGTCCTTCTCAAAGGATTGAGGAAGAAGGGATGCCCTCACAAGATACTCTAGGTCAACCTGCATAAGGAGGAGACATTGAGAGGAGCCCAGGAGGCAATTCACCCAAACAACAACTTTGCAGGTGCTTCCAGGATTTCAGAATGAGTGGTATGAGGACCAAAAGAAGAAAAAAAAGGTGTTTCCAGGAACTTTATAAGTGAAACTGGTGATGAAATTAATGAGGGGTAAGATATGGTCCAATGTGGGAGAGTGAAGACAGAAAGGGTTAACATTTGCCTGCGTAAAGGAGAGATGGAATAAATAAAGGCGAAAAGTGTATATACGGTTAAAAATAAAAGGGCAGTGAGAGTCAAGTAGAAAGTTCTTCCTCAGGGAAGAGGGGAAGGAGCTGAAGTTTGTGTGGGGATGCAGGCTTACGTAGTAAGGGAAGGAGTTAGGAGCCTTTGGTTAAGTACCAGGAGTGCGCTCCTTACCTTCAAATCCGATCCATAGAAGCGGGCCATCGAGGCGTCAGCCACCAGCAGCGTCTCCACGTATCGCGCCTCGGACACAAAGCGCTTGGTCCTGCTGGTGGCCCCCAGGGGCGGCGGGGACTCGCTGGCTCCTTCTGCTTCTTCCTCTTCCTCCTCCTCCTCTTCCTCTTGGGGGTCTCCCTCCTGCGTCTCTCGCTCGCGCCCCAGCGGTAGAGGGGTTCCTTCTGGGGAGCTCAACCCCTGGAGACTAGCACGCTCCTCCTGCCCCCCGCGCAGCAATCTGTGTGGCTGGGTCAGGGGGTCTCCGGCTCCCGCAGGGCCCGTGGGCTGCACGGTGAACTCTTCGCCGTCCAGCAGGAAGGAGCCACTCAGCCCTCCGCACAGGCTGACGGCCACCAACGAATCGGGATGCCCATTGACTGTGCCCGAGTAAAAGCAGCTCCGCAGCCCCTCCTCGCCTCGGGCCAGCCCCCCCGCCCCGCCCAGGTGCTCGATCTTGAACTTGGGGGCCAGGAAGCTGGCGTCTGGAGCCAGGCGCAGGAGGAAAGCCTTCCCGAAGGCAAACAGGTGGAGAGCAATCTCTCCCTCACTGCCCAGCAACCTCGTGGGCACCACCAGCTCATGGGCCTCCTCCCCCGGACTGGGCAGGGCCAGGGAGCTCGAGAACAGCAGCGGCAGCAGCAGCAGCAGCGGCGGCGGCGGCAGCAGCGGTGACCACGGCCAGGGGGAGGCGGCAGGGCCCCGGGGCAGGGCGGGGAAGGGTGAGGGCATGGGTAACTTCGGGGTGCGACTGGCACAGGAAGAGAGAAGCCCGGCCAGGGCAGTGGGGCAGGTGCTGGGCACCGCTATAGGACGGACCTGAAAGGTCTGTCACCTCAGAAGAACCCCAATCAACTCGGTGAAATCAGTCGAAGGGGCAGCGAGGGGACAGAGAAGGGAGGCAGGCAGCCCAGGGCTGGGACTCTGAGAACAATGCAAGAGGCCAAGCCGAAGGGCAAAGGGAGGGAGAAAGACCCTGAGCTCCGGGCTTCCTCTGGCGGCTCTGTGGCTCAGCCCGTTTCCCTCTTTGCGGAGATCCTGCCTCCCGGAGCAGCAGCGAGCTGGGGAGCCGGCTGAGCGGGAGCAGCTGCCTCTGTGGCCCAGGCGTGGGATCCGTCCTCCGCCCCTTCCCCCGGACTCTGCCTTGCCTGTTGAGCCTCCGCCTCCCTCTACCCTGGGAAGCACCCGAGTGGGCTGCCGAGCCCTCCGTATTTATACTTCCTTCCCGGCTTTGACATAAGAGGTTTATTTTTGATCTCTCACTATTCCAGTTTCCCCTCCCCTGGGATCCTAGAGAGAAGCTGAAAAGAGGGAGAGGGGAAAAAAAAAAGTTTTGGACGAAATTTAAAGCCAATCAGGAGTTAGCGAGACCCGCCTCCCCGCCCTCCCGCCCCCACCCCCCTTTAAGTGTCAACTCCAACTTTTTTTTTCCTTTCCCCCTTTTCCGCTTTCCCGTATTAACCCTTACAATGCTGGGCTGGCATTCAAGGGATTGTGTTTATAGACACCCCTGCCCCTCCCTCCTTGAGGACAGCAGCTCAGGTAAGTCCCCTTCTCTGGCCAGAGCAACATTACCCAGATCCCAGCACGGTCTGGGGTGTCGCCACAGAGATGCCTCCAGCTTTTATTCCTGGGGCCCAGGGAAGGGGGATTCCAGGATTTCAATTGTCAAACCCAAAGTAGGAGGCAGAGAAGGGATCTACACAGTCAGCTCAACATGATAACAACCTTATTCTCATCCCAAATCAAAGATCCTGGAAAATCCCTCCCCAGCCAGTTTCACTAATCACAATGGACATTGCAACCTGGGTGGAGAAACAGGCAGAGGGCCACATTTCCACCGGGCAAATGCTTCCTTCCCTGTGGAGGGAGGAAAGATGGGAGCAAAGTGGGACCACCCCAGAAGATAATTAAGAAAAAAATCAGCCAGTAGTTTTTGGACTTCTTCTTTGGAAAGGAAGGTGCTCTTCAGGAGCAGCACTGGCTGGAAGCCCTGAAAACTCTTCCTTCAAGTCTGGCATGGTGTAAATTGCCTGACCTGCTTTTTTGAAAGTTGGATTCTCCGACCTACCCACACCTCTTGGCCCCCTTTCCTCCCTCTTTTTTTTGTCCCTATGGTGTTTCCTACACCCTAATTATAAAGGTGGGAGGGTCTTCTCAACTTCAGCCACTCCTTGACACCAAACCTGATTAGGTGAAAGGAGTAAGGCTTGGGTACAGCAGTTGAATAAAGTCCTTTGATTCAGCCCTCTCTTCCTCAAGGGATCCACAGAATAGATTTTGAAGATGCTCATTTTGGTTAGGGGCTCCCTTCTCTTCCCTTTTTCCAGTTCCTAGATGGTTAGGATCCATTAGGGGCCAATACTTAGGAAAACTGGAGAAATTAGAAGCCCCCTTCACTTTCTGCGTCCCCTCCCCCTTCCCCCTGAAAGCCCAGGGAAAGCTGAAGCTTGAGGTCATTTCTGCTTCTCATTAGCAGTTGATTCCATGCAGTAGCCAGGATTGTTTGTAGCTCATATGAAGCTCTCAGGGCTAGTTAAATTCAAAGAGGAGACTATCACAACAACAACAAAAACACATTTGCAGCAGCTGAATCCAGGGTCAGATCCTCCCTTGGGTTTTAGGGGGGAAATTTTAAAGTAAGCACCTCTTTCTAGGGTCAGACCTTTCCTTGAGATTCAAGGGAAATTGTACAGCAATCATCCACTTCTATGGCTTACTTCCTTTAACAAACCAGCTGTTAGACCCACAAGTGACTTTAGAAGTCTAGTAGCCTAACTCATTTATTTGACAGGTGAGAAAACTGGGACTGGACAAATGATTTGCCTTGGTCAAAATTAGTAAGGAAGTAATAAGAGCAAGACTAGTGTTCTAAGTCTTTCGGGTCTTTTCTCCATGCGGGTTCCAAGTTAGACAGATGGAAGAACTTTCCAACTCAGAGCATTATGGAGTTGACCCAGGGGGGTCTTCTTGACATTTTTCTGGATAGAAAAAACTTGTGCTTGTCTAGGATGCTTTAGAGGAAATTTTCTGGGAGGCAATGAGATGGATGGAAGTGGCTCCTCTAATTCCCTTCCAGCCTGAGAACTCCATCATTTGTGAGGAACAAAATGAACAAGATACCTCATTTCCACACAAGCAGTTTAAATGGTCTGGGGACAAGCTGACCTGGGAAAAAGGACAATGAGTAATCATTCTTTGCTCTGGGTAGTTACTAAGTTTCTGACATCAACCTTTGCTCCTTAAAGCCCCTCATTCAGCATTTCCCAGACTCCTTGTCTTTAAGAGTAAAATTCTTGCATTTAAAAAGCCACTGGACTTTATAGCTTCCCTCTCTAGGTTCTCCTTGTCCTTGGAAATTGCTATTAAATTTCCTAGGGCTTTAGAGGGACTAGAGTAGCAGAATCTATTACTCGTCCCAACCCCTATCCCCACATCCTATTTCCCTCAGTCTCCACTTTTTAAAAAGTAGTAGGCAGCAAGACAAGAGGAGGCCTTTACTGATGACTTATAAACAAAACAATGAAAGTTTCAAATCTTCATGGAGCCTTCAGCTCTTTTGAGGGAAGAAACTATTTACTTTCCCTTCTTTTTTTAATGGAAAGTCTTTTTGTATTTTCTTTGAGATGCTAGATATTTGGAAATCTTAGATTTGTCTTCTTTCCTCCTTTAAAAACAAAATAAGATAATATTGCTGGCTGAGTCCATGCTTTGGTGAGTTAACATCTTCATTATGCTGTCAATACTGCTCCATCCTTGAGATTCAGCAAACTCGTCCCTGGGGGAAGAAAGGAAAAGAAAACAAAAATGCTTAGTGGCAGTTGCTACTTCTGAATCAACCACAAGATGTCAGACTTGCCTCAGTTAATAGTTTCAGGCACCTCTGGGCACGTACCCAAGTCTTCCTCATGAAAGATAGAACCAGTACAATTCAATTGAATAAATGTTTAAACATTTTCTTAGGCAACGAGCTCCTTGAGACCATGGGCTGTCTTTTGCCTTTCTATGTATCCCCCACTGATGAACACAGTGTTTGGCACATAGTAGGCACTTGTTGACTTGACTTCTACAGGCAATTCATTGTTAGATGAAAAAAGCCCACATGTGTCCCTGTCCTAAGGAAGCTTATATTCTTAGAGGGATAAAACTATGTAGAAATGAGAAAACAAATTAAAGTACCTAGAAATATTCTGGTAGGTTTGCTACCAATTATATTATATATATTATATATATCACATATATTATATCCTTATTCTTGTCATAGTCATAATTTCTATCTTCACCATTAATATGTGTAGAATCATATATTATGATAAAGTCTTGTGAAACTGAGGTTAATAAACTTGAAATCTGTTATCACAACATTATAGTTGAGTATTATTAAAAAAAAACTTAAATAATTTCCTTTTCAGTGAATTTTTAGCATCTGGTTCAAGAGCAAAGTTCTATCTAATGAGTAATAGTTCTATCTAAATAAGTAACAAATAAAATCTTTGTCCAGTAGCTCCCATAAAAGACTTTCATGTTCATGATGATTATAATATCGTGCAGGCTTATTAATAAGAATGTAAGTTTTCCATTAACATCTCTAATTCTACTGAATAGTTTCAATTAATCTCTTGGTTTAATTTATGTTCTATGTACTATAGGCCCACAGATTGTTGTTGATGAAAGAGACGCTGGTGAATACCTAGTCCAGTGGTTCCTAGACTGTTAGACTCAAAATACCTTTATAGTCTTGAAATTATTGAGGACCTCCTAAAGACCTTTCATTTATGTAGTTTCCATCTGTCAATACCATATTAGATATTAAAATGTCAAAAATTTTTGCCTAATAGACTTCTTGAATGGGTCTTAGGAACCTCAAAGTATTCCCAGACCAAAGTTTGAGAACCGCTGATCTAGTCCAATTCCAGAACTCCATAATACAAATGAATGAATGGACATTTTTGAGCACTTACTATGTGCAAAGTTCTGAGCAAAATATTGAGAATATAAATAGAAAAACAAGACAGTCTATGTTTTCTAGGAGCTTGAATTCTAATTTGGGGAAACAGATGCATGCAAGAAGTTTCAGCTGCAGGTCAGAAAAATACTATTGTACTACCTTGTAATAATAACTTACTTGCTTCAATGAAAGGTTTCTATTGGGGTTGGGTAAGGGGGATGATTTAATGGGATGTGATAGAAATAAAAAATCAGTAAAATATTTTAAAATATACCAAAAAAACCCAAATCAAAGTTCAGAAAGGAAGAAAGGACATGCAAACAGGGTAATTTTGTTACTACCTTGTTAACTTTATTGTTATTGTTGTTCATCCTTCATTCTCAAAGAGGACCAATGACATGATGGCGTGATGTCTTGACTTGTCCATGGATTGGATTTAAGTGAGGCAGAGTTGCATAAAGTCATCAGCCTCATTCTCTCTTCCAGAGTCATTCAAGTACAGTGGCAAGACGAAAGTCAGGATGCTGGTGATGGCTGGGATACAATGGATGACCTTGGTATCTTTGATGTTTGACCAAGCTCTAAGTGCTCCACAGCACCATTATGTAATGTTTTATGTATAAACTATATATTAAATAATAGTTCAGGGTTTTGTATGTACTCTGATTTTTTTGTTCTTCACATATTGTAGTATTTGTGGTATATTGTAACATTTGTTGATGATCGTTAAGTTGATTTAAAGAAAAACTGAAGCTGAAACAGGTTAATTGAACAAAGACTAGATCCCAGGTTTTATGACTCTTAGATTTTTTCCCCCTCATCATACTCTATTGTCTCATGATAAAATGGTTGTTCTGTCATTTCAATTGTGACTGACTCTTTTGAAAGTTTTCTTGGCAGAGAGATTAGAGTGGCTTGCCATTTCCCTCTCCAGTTCATTTTAAAGATGAGGAAACTGAGGCAAACAAGGTTAAGCGACTTGGCCAGAATCATATAGCTGGTGTCTGAGGTCAGATTTGAACTTGGGAAGATGAGTGTTCCTGACTCCAAGTCTGGCATTCTATCCATTGAACCACCTAGCTGCCCATACATACTATGTTAAATATAATAGGTAGTATTTAAATATGTAGTATTGATACTCTTGTGGTACTTAGAAGCCCTCTTTTCTATCTCTCTCTGGCCATAGTGGCAAACTGTAAATTATTGCATTTTGTCAGATTCTTAAACCTTATTATCATCAGTTGCAGTGTGTTGGTGACACTAGTGATTTACAGAGGTTAGAAGAAGGGCTGGGCAACAATTTTGGGGGAAATGGTCCACGTATTGTGTAAACATAGCACCATTCATTTAAAACTGATGCCATTTAATTGTAAAGATTTCTAAATAGGATAGTTCTGGGGTGTGTGCGTGTGTGTG
>NC_058132.1:156981307-157043288 GCF_016433145.1 Gracilinanus agilis | reverse complement strand
AGAGAGAGAGAGAGAGAGAGAGAGAGAGAGAGAGAGAGAGAGAGATTTTCCCACAAATCTTCCTTAAGTGGAGTACATGTAATAATCTCACCCCAGCTCACCTTTAGGCTGGGTTCCAAGACTTTAAGTCATCCTATTACCTTCCATCATGAATAATGGAGGTGAAAGGGTTCATTGTAAATAGAGCTCTTGAGCTTCTTTCATGTAGGACTGTTGATTTCCATGAAAGAACAAGTATCTGATCTTAAGAGCTGCCTGCTGCTGACTGCATATTAATATAATCACGTCCTCACAAATGCTTAGGGAGTAGAATGAAAGCTTTTCTGAAGGGGAAGTAATACACTGGATTAACTTTTCTTTGGGGGTGAATCAAGGATTGAGTCATTGAAAGTAACTTTAGAGACCATCTAGTACAATCTCCTGCCTTCAGGTAGACAGATGGTAGATGATTCCTTGTATATGATCTCTAGATTGAGAATCTGTATATCAATTTAAGAAGTCTGTGAAAGACTTTGAATGCATCTTCAATACTTCAAGGATCCATAATTTAAAAAGTGTAAGTGCTTTGTCTGCTGATTGAGGTCACTATTCTATCACTTAGAAGATGGTCTTTTATAGTTGTTGTGAACAAAAAAATCAGTCACACCCATTCTAAACTTCAAATAACAATAGGAAATTCTTTATAAATTCTAATCTCAATTGCTTTTGTTCTTATAAATCCAACCTTATAAAGTTCTTGCTCTTCAGGATATGGTTTTATCTAATACTTACTACAGAGAATTTCTTGGTTTTCATATGTTCCTCTCCTTCTTGTTCTTCTTCTTCATCATCCTCTTCTTCTTTCTTCTTCACTGAATGGCTATTCTATTTACTTGTCATCTTTGATTTCCAGATCTTTTTTTTTTTTGTTTGAACCTGCTTCTGTCCAATTATCCCCAAACTTTTATATATGTAATTACTTATTGGTCCCATGGAAATTTCATTCTGTTAAATTGATACTTCTCTAAGATGTTGAATTCACTATAAACATTAGAGTGATCATTTAAGAATCAACATCCCTGATCATATCCCTATCGAACTATGTGATGAATCAAATGTTTTTTTTTTCTGTGTTTCTACTCCCACAGTTCTTTCTCTGGATGTGGATAGCGTCCTTTCTCACAAATCCCTCAGAATTGTCCTGAATCACTGCATTGCTGCTAGTAGAGAAGACCATTATGTTTGATTGTGCCACAGTGTATCAGTCTCAGTGTACAACATTCTCCTGGTTCTTTATCTAATTTCATATTTGATAGTTTAAAATAATAAATAATTTAAAAAATAGAAATTTAGCATCAAATTCTTATTTAAATTGATTCAGAGAACTTCGTGGTGCCTTAGAATTCAGTTTAGGAATGTGTTGTGATATTGACATGGACACTGAGCTGAAAGTGATTGTTGGTTTTATTTGCTAATGAAATTTTTTTCTTTTAAAAATATTTTTCTATTTTTCCATATTTTGTTTTCTTTCCCTTCTCTCTTCACTTCCTGTTCCCAGATCCAATAAGCACTTCTACTGGGTTATACAAATGTTATCACTTATATCTATTTCCTTATTATCCATTTTTTCAATAAAGCAGTCTTTTAAAATAAAACCCCCAAATCATATATCCATATAAACAAATGATAAGTCATCTGTTTTTCTTCTGTGTTTCTACTCCCATAGTTCTTTCTCTTGATATGGATAGCATTCTTTCTCATAAGTCCCTTGGGATTGCCTTGTATTAGCAAAGTCCATTACATTGTATTGTTCTACAGTGTTTTAATTTCTGTGTATAATGTTCTCTTGGTTCTGCTCATTTCACCTGCTCATTTCACTCTGTAGTTCTTGGAGGTTCTTCCAGTTCATATAGAAATCTTCCAGTTCATCATTCCTTACAGCATAGTAGTATTCTATCACCATCATATACTACAATTTATTCAGCCATTCCTCAATTGAGGGATACCCCCTTATTTCCCAATTCTTTGCCACCACAAAGAGCATGGTTATGAATATTTTTGTATGAACATTTTTCTTTATTATCTCTTTAGGGTACAAACCTAGTAGTAGTATTGCTGAATCAAAGGGTATGGATTCTTTTAAAGCCCTTTGGACATAGTTCCAAATTGCCTTCCAGAATGGTTGGATTAATTCACCAGCAATGCATTAGTGTCCCATTTTGCCATAACCCCTCCAACATTTATTCTTCTTCTTTACTGTCATATTAGCCAATCTGCTAGGTATAAGGTGGTACCTCAGAGTTGTTTTAATTTGCATTTCTCTAATTATGAGAGATTTAGAACACTTTTTGTGCTTATCGATAGTTTTGATTTCTTTATCTGAAAATAGCCTATTATCATGTCCCTTGACCATTTGTTAATTTGGGAATGATTTTTTTGTACAATTGACTTAGTTCCCTGTATTGAGAAATTAGACCTTTGTCAGAGGTTTCTGTTATAAAAAATTTCCTCAATTTGTTGCTTCCCTTCGAATTTTGGTTGCAATTGCTTTTGTTCGTACAAACCTTTTTCAATTTAATGTAATCAAAATTATTTATTTTACATTTTGTAATCGTTTTTATCTCTTGCTTGGTCTTAAATTCTTTCCTTTTTCATAGACAGGTATACTATTCTATGTTCACCTAATTTACTTCTAATTTCCCTCTTTCTATTTAAGTCATTTACCCATTCTGAATTTATCTTGGTATAGGGTATGAGATGTTGATCTAAACCTAGTCTCACCCATATTGTTTTCCAATTTTCCCAGCAGTTTTTGTCAAATAGTTGGTTCTTGTCCTCAAAGCTGGGATTTTTGGGTTTATTGAACATTATCTTGCTGAGGTTATTTATCCTGAGTCTATTCCATTGATCCACCCTTTTATCTCTTAGCTAATACTATATTGTTTTGATGATCAATATTTTATAGTACTGTTTAAGATCTGGTACTGTCTCCATCCTCCACTTTTTCCCCATTAGGTCCCTTGATATTCTTAATCTTTCCAAATGAACTTTGTTATAATTTTTTCAAATTCTATAAAAAAGTGTTTTGGTAGTGTGATAGTATGGCACTGAATAAGTAAATTAGTTTGGGTAGGATTGTCATTTTTATTATATTAGCTCATCCTACCCATTAGCAATTAATGTTTTTCCAATTGTTTAGATCTAGTTTTATTTGTGTGAAGTGTTTTGTAGTTGTGTTCATATAATTCCCGAGTTTGGCTTGGCAGATAGATTCCCAAATATTTTATATTACCTAGAGTGATTTTAAATGGAGTTTCTCTTTCTAACTATTGATGCTGATTTTTATTGGAAATAAATAGAAATGCTGATGATTTATGTGGATTTATTTTGTATCCTGCAACTTTGCTAAAATTATTCATTATTTCCACTTTGCTAATGAAATTTTAAACCACAGTAATAACTCCTTTTTCTTTAGTACTTTCAGATTTCCAGAATATTTTCCCCATACAACAAGCCTGTGAGGAATATAGTGCAAGTGTTATTATCCTTATTTTACAGATGAGGAAGCTGAAACTCACAGAGATGAAACAACCTGTCCACGGTCACAAAGGTTGCTAGTATCTGAGAACTGATTCAAATCTTGGCATCCTTTGTCCAAATCCAGTGGGTTTTCCATGTTGAACATACACATACTGAAAAAACTCTTTCTCTATTCTGGTCACTTACAGTTGCATATGTGGGGATTGTTTAGAGTGCCATTTTGAAAGCCTCTCTGACTAGCAACTAACAGCTGTTTTTAACACTGGGAACATTTTTTTTAGTATATATTAATGAACAATGGCTATAGCAATATGAGGTCAGGTATCGAGTGTAGTGATGAGATTGAGTATCCTGGTTACTTTATGATGGGAAGGTATCTCTGCTAAAGTGTGCCATTTATACACAAGTATATCTCTTGAAGAAACAGCTAGGTGGCTCAGTGGCGAGATTGCTGGGCCAGAAGTCAGGAAGATGAGTTCAAATCCAGCCTCAGACACTTAGTAACTGTGTGATCCTGGCCAGGGCACTAAACCTCTATTTACCTTAATCTACTGGAGAAAGGAATGACAAACAACTCCAGTATCTTTGCTAAGAAAATTGCATGAGCAGTATGGTCCATGGGCTTATGAAGAGTTGGACATGACTGAACAACAACAGGAAGTCATTAGTAACTGTAGAACCAAAACCAAAAACTATACTCTCTGCCCCCAGAGCACTTACATCCTAATGAGGAGTTAAAAAAAAAAAAAAAAAGCAGAACACATGCAAAAAATCCTGGAAGATCAGGGAAGGCTTCACAGAGGAGGCATCATCACTCTAGAAGTAACCAATTCTCCTATTTTGAGCACAGTGGATGGAGTGACAGACCTGGAATCAGGAAGGCTCATCTTTCTGAGTTCAAATTTGACCTCTGACATTTACTAGGTGACCCTGGGTGAGTCGCTTAACCCTGTTTGCCTCAGTTTCCTCATCTATAAAATGAATTGGAGAAGGAAATGGTAAACCGCTCCAGTATCATGGCCAAGAAAGCCCCAGATGGGATCACGAAGAGTCAGGCACAACTGAAAAATGACTGTATAATAAACAAATGTCTCTTGATCTCTGTTAAAGACAGCTACTTTCCCAAGAAAAGGGGAGTACTATAATAGTGACATAAAATTGTAAATACCCTAAACAGCTGTTATTCAAAGTCTATAGTGTGTCCCAAAAGTTTTAGTGCAGTTTTAATTTATAAAAATCTATGGGAGGCGGGGGCAGCTGGGTAGCTCAGTGGATTGAGAGCCAGGCCTAGAGACGGGAGGTCCTAGGTTCCAATCCGGCCTCAGACACTTCCCAGCTGTGTGACCCTGGGCAAGTCACTTGACCCCCATTGCCTACCCTTACCAACCTTCCACCTATAAATCAATACACAGAAGTTAAGGGTTTAAAAATTAAAAAAAAATCTATGGGAGGCAGCTGGGTGGCTCAGTGGATTGAGAGCCAGTCTCAGAGCCAGGAGGTCCTAGGTTCAAATTTGTCCTCAGACACTTCCCAGCTGTGTGACCCTGGGCAGGTCACTTGACCCCTATTGCCTAGCCCTAACCACTCTTTTGCCTTGGAAGCAATATGTAGTATTGATTCCAAGATGGAAGGTAAGGGTTTAAAAAAATCTATGAAAGTTTTAAGTTATAAAAGCTTAAAACTGCACTAAATATTTTGGGACAACCTGTATAATAAAAAGTCAGTCCTTTTTCATATGAGCCAAATCTCATAGCAGGTGGTTTCTGAGTCATTAACCTCTAATTTGAGAGGCTATAATGGTATAGTGGAAAGAGTGCTGGATTTGTATTTTGGAGATCTCTTCAAATCTTGGCTCTGCTACCTTTGTGGCTACTTCTCTGTTGCTTGCTCTCTGAATCAAAGTTTCTTTATTTCTAAAATGAGATGCTAATACTTGTCCACCTCCACCTCCCAGAGAGTTACTTTGAAGAAGGCATTTGGGAAATGGCGGAATATTATACAAATATGAACAACTATCCTAACCTAGGAACATAATTATGTAGGCATACTTTCATCTATGATGAAAACATTTGGAGAGGGAGGAGGCTGGTTGATGGAGACAATTTGACTAAAAGTCTAGTAGGGGTCATTTGGAAGGGCAAAGAACAGTTGGAGGTGAATGATTCAAGGCTAAGCATCTGCTGATCACACCGAGAAGTCACAAAAGTGAGAAGGGGCAGCTTAGAATCAGTGAACTGTCTTCTGTTTTTGAAACCACATCTTCCCATTCCTCTGAGGCACAGCTCTAAATGTCCTATCCTACTTATTTCTCACCCTTCCCTCTATCTCTTGTTTCACTTACTTCCTCCTTATAGACATCTTCTTACAATTTAAACTAGGAGGAGACTGGAAAAAGTGGCAGAGACAAGGTCTTTGGCTAAATCATTTCAGTAAACTCAGTAGTTATTAACCCACCAAAAAAAAGAATTTTTCCAAAAACTTTATTACTTGTACTAGCCACCAGATGGAAGTCTTGTCCCACAGACCTTTATTTTTAGTTAAAGGAGGTTTGGAAATACCTCTGAGGTGGCTCAGAAATTTAGAGAGATGGAACTTTAGAGACTACTTAGTTGTTACAACTCCCTTATTTTATATATTGATGCTAAAGGCTGAGATATGAGAGACTTTCCTAAGATTATGTAAATATTAAATTGCAGAGTCAGAATTTGAATCCAGGATCTCTGGTTCTAAATCTAGTATTCTTGCCACAATACCTTAGCTGCCTCCCCAAATTAGCATTTTTACTATCTCAAAGTAACTTATTTCCTTGCTTTCCCTATATGTATGTCCTTATCTGTATCATTTCTATAATCTTCATTTATTTAGCTCTATCTACCTACCTATGTCTGTCTGTCTATCTATCTATCTATCTATCTATCTATCTATCTATCATCTATCTATCTCTGACATAGACTACTCAATGACCTTAGGCAGAGCAGGTCTAACTGCCTTCTTACTTTCCTCACACATAGAATTTTATATCTTCCCTGGCCATCCTCAAAGCCTGGTCTGCACTCTCTCTTGCCTTTTAGAATTCCTAGAGACCTTCAGAGCTCAACTCCAGTGCCACCTTTAAGAGGATACCTTTCCTCATCCCTTCTAGCTGTGAGTACTCCCTTCCCCTTATCTCCTATCTAGATGTTAGGGATATACCATTGTATGTACATGTTAACTTACTAAATTATTAACTCCTTGAGGGCAAGGATTGTTTCATTTTTGTTTTTATTATCCCCTGTGCTCAGCACAGATACCTGGTAAAAAAGATGTCATTGTGGGTAGCAAGATGGTTCAGTGGATCGAGAACCAGGCAGAGGCAGGAAGTCCTGGGTTTAAATCTGGCCTCAGGTACTTCCTACCTGGGTGACCCTGGGCAAGTCACTTAACCCCAGTTTCCTGGCCTTTAACACTCTTCTGCCTTAGGACCAATACACAGTATTGATTCTATAAGATTCTAAGTATAAGATTCTAAGATGGAAGGTAAGGGTTTGATTAAAAACCCTTTGATTAAAAAAAAGGGTTAATGAGTACTTAGGATTCAATGATGAACTTCATTTGTCAGCTAAGTTTTAGGCAAAATCTATAAGACATGCAGCTGAGCGGTGAGTGGATAGAATGTTGAAACTGGAATCAGGAAGACTCACCTTGCCGAGTTCAAACTTGGCCTTAGACATTTACTAGTTGTGTGATCCTAGGCAAGTCACTTAATCCTGTTTGCCTCAGTTCCTCATCTGTAAAATGAGCTGGAGAAGGAGAATGACAAATCCCTCCAGTGTCTTTGCTAAGAAATCCCCAATGAGCTCATGAAGAACCAGATGTGACTGAAACAACTGAATGATAACAAAACAAGACACTGCAGCATGGTGACCCTGGTGGGTAGAGATCTTTCTGAGTTCAAATCTGGCCTTAGACCCTTACCACCTATGTGACCCTGGCCAAATCACTTCATGCTGTTTGCCTTAATTTCCTCATCTGAAAAATGAGCTAGAGAAAGAAAAGGGTAAACCACTCCAGTATCTCTCTCTGCCAAGGAAGCCCCAAATGGGGTCACAAAGAATTAAACACAATTGAACAAAAACAGTAACATAAGACACTAAGTTACCAAGTTACCAAGGACTTACTTGTCCACATTAGGAGTTTCCAGAATGTTAAAATCACAGTTCAGGGCTAAACATGTACAAGTGACAGTGTGGCCAGTTGGACAGAGAGTTGGCTTTAGATTCGGGAAGCACTGCCTGTATGTGCTCTCATAATTAGATCAACTTGTAACATCTCAATCCATTTCTCTTCATGCCATCTTGGTGAGTGAGGCAGAACATGAGATGAACTGGGGAAATTCAGGTTTGGAATAGCTGATTTACTTAAAGTGGCTAGGCAACCAATCCAGGATTAGTAACGGAAAGTTTGGCCTCCAGGCTTTGTGGCTGTATACATATTTAGGTACACTCCTAAAACACATTTTGTTAACTGGCTCCTTGAAAATACGATGTTAGGTGGAACTATGCAAAGTTTATGTGTGAGGGGAAGGTGGCGATGGAGCAGTTAATTCCATAATAATGCTGTTATAAACAGGCACCAAGGCTAAAAGATAGCATTTTAAAGTGACTTTTTTTGAGTGGTTTGGTTATAATGTACTAATGATGTTATTGCAAAATGATATCGTTTGTGAAAACCTCATGTGGGGAGCGTCTGTGAATGACATTCAGGTTTTATTTACTTGGTACTCTGTGTTCATAAAAGAGTCAGTGAGGTAATAATGGATAGAGAGCTGACCTCAATACCTCAACTCAAGCACTGCTTCTTGGGCCAGGCAAATCATTTTAACCTTTTAGTGCCCTTGGAAACTCTCTAAAAAGAACAATTGCAGAATAGTGCTACTCTTTAGTGATGGAAGGAGTCTCTTCACTTGGCAGTTTCTTATACCTTTTGAAATCAATTTGTCTGGACCAGTGTGTTCATTTTTGTGCCTCTGTCTCCTCTGGAGTAGTGCTGATTGGAGGGAAAGTTGGCAAAGAGGCAGATTATGATTTGGATGCCCCTCATTCCTATTGTTTTCCTTTTCCTTTTCTCCTGGAAAGGGGGTGTTAGGCTGGATCTAATAAATCATTTATAACCTAGTTTAATGCCTAACCCTCCCAGGAGTATTTGCAGGATTTTCAAATCCTGAATGGAAGGAGAAAAAGCCAGATTGATGAATTTGGAATCATAAGATCTCCATTCAAATCTAAATTCTGCCAACTATATGGAATTAGGCAAGTCATATGGCTGTTGTGTCTCATTTCTGATTTTAAAAAATAGGGACCGGTTAGACTAGAACCATGATGGTGAACTTATGGCATCCATACAAAAGAAGGCACACAGAGTGCTCTCTGGGAACATGTGCCAGAGTTCGTTACTAGAAAGGCAGAGGGACTTGGACAGAGCTGCACCCTTCCTCCTCTCCACCATGCCTACAGACATTTTTTTACATCCCTCGCCCTTCTACCCAGTAGCCCAATGGGAGCTCATAGGGTGGGCAGCTCACAGGCAGCAGAGCTGGAGGGGAGTGGAGAGCTTGGGCCACTCCCCTCCCGCTCTCTACACTTGCTGAGGACATTCCTCACTTCACCCACCCCTCTGCCCAATAGCCCAATGGAAATGCTTCCTCCTTCCCCTGTGTGGTATAAGGGGGGATGTCATGTGTGGCATTTGGTTTGGGGTGGGGCATGACATGGCACATGGTCTCTAAAAGGCTCACCATCACTGAACTAGAAGATGTCTAAGGTCTTGTCCAACTCTAAATCTATGGTCTTGCCATATTAAATACTCATTTTTTTTATAAAACCCATACCTTCTGTCTTAGAATCAATATTAAGTATCAGTTCCAAAGCAGAAGAGTGGCAAAGGCTAGGCAATTGAGTTAACTGACTTATCCAGAGTCATACAGCTAGGAAGTGTCACTGGCTAGATTTGAAACTAGTGCCTCCTTATCTCTAAGCCTGACTTTCTATCCACTGAGCAACCAACTGCTGCCTAAGGATTCTTCTAATAGTGAAATTTCAAACATTGTGACTCTCAGTTGGGAGAAGTTTTTTTTTTTTTTTGAGATGGGTTGAGAGGGGCTTTATGGAAGTAGTGAATCCTCCATTACTAAAAATATTCAAATAAAAGATGGGGTTGTTGCAAAATAGAAGTTCTTAACTTTTTGTATGTGTGTGTTGTGATGGTCCTGAACAGTCTGGTGAAGCCTATGGATCTTTCTCTGAATAAAGTTTTATTAAATGTATGAAATAGAATGCATAGGAATTACATAGGAGTAAGGAAAACGAGTAGGAAAATACAAAGAAAGCTGATTTCATTGAAATATAGATGGGTTTTTTTCTCCTCCAAGTTTGTAATCTGTAGGTCCTTGGTGGGAGGCATCTATAGATTCTATGTTAAGAACATAGTTAAGAACTATGTTAAACAAGAGGTGGTTTCTAAATTGAGAGGAAGAAGAGATCTTAAAGATTACGTGGACAAGGGTCCTTATATTTTTAGGTGCAGAACTGAGGACCCAGAGAGGCTGAGTAACAAGTTGGTGAATGGTTGAAGAAGTAGATAGTGTGTCAGACTTAGCAGCAGGAAGACCCAGATGCAAATTTTCTCTCTGCCCCCTTACTGAGCAACTATGGGTAAACCTCTGAGACTTAATATCCTTATTTGCAAAGTGGAGATAATACTAATGCCCATTGTACCTATTTTATGGCATTGTTTTGAGGTTAAAAAGAAATAATAGATATATGAAGAGCTATATAAATGTTAGCTGTTATGTTTAAGGTCACATAGCTAGTTTACTTCAGAACTGGGAATGGAACCCAAATCTCCTGCCTCTCAGTGCATTCAGGAACCACAACTTTTCTACCATAAGGACCTGATGGTACAGGAGATAGAGCACTGGGCCTGCGGGCAGGAAATCTGATTTCAAATCTTGCCTCAGATACCTCCCAGCTGTGTGATCCTGGGTAAGCCACTTAATTTTTGGCTGCCTTAGTTTCTTCATCTGTAAAATGGAGATAATAATAGCATCTTCCTCCCAGGGCTGTTGTAAAGATCAAATGAGATTATATTCATAAAGTGCTTAGCATAATACCTGGCATGTAGTTGCCTCTATATCAATGCTAGCTATTATTAATTGATCATTTACACCTTTCATCAGTCACTAATACCTTTGTGTGAACAAAGACTCTGGAAGTGCTGTTGTTTAGTCATGTCTGATTCTCTGTGACTTCATTTGGGGTTTTCTTGGAAAGATTTGCCATTTTCTTCTTCAGCTCATTTTCCAGATGAAGAAACTGGAGCAAACAGGGTTAAATGACTTGTCCACAGTCACATAGCGAGTAAATGTCAGAGGCCAGATTTGAACTTGGGAAGATGAGACTCCACATCTGGCATTCTATCCACTGTGCCACCTAGGTGCCATGATCCAAGAGCACTTGGTCATAAGAGGCAAAGGAAGGAGAGAACATGATTTGAGCACATAATAGCTGTCTTCAAGCATTTGGAGCTTTTGAGTTATGGTACTTGGCTTAGGAAAGCAGAAACTTAGAGCAGTAGGCAGAGATGAGACAGATTTTGGTCTTATGTAAGGAAAAACTTCCTGAAAATTAGACCTGTGCAAAAGTTGACTACACTGGCCTTAAGAGGAGTTCCTCTTCTTGAAGGTCTTCAAGTAAACACTAGATGAACATTTGTCAGGATGGTTTGGGAGAGGATTTATATTTAAGTCTTTAAGTCTTAGTGACTTATTTCAAAGCTTTCCTCCTTCAAATTTCTTCTTTCCCCTAACAAAATAGCCTTCTATTAAAAGAAAGCAATGAAAAAATTAAATTGGACAAGTTAAGTAGGCTCCAATGTGATGCAGTGTGACAAACTACGTATTATGAGGTTACGAAAGTCTCCTCTCTTTACATCTAAAAATAGCATAAATGCATAACGAATCAGAAAAAGTCTTGTAGAGGCTGGGTGTTGAGAGCAGATTGTTAAAAAGGAAGAAGAAGAAAGCACCAAGGACTGGCAGATGGAAAACCTTTAAACAGTAGTATTGAAAACTTTGAGGAGTCTTTCTGGTTTTACTTTTCTTTTCTTTTTTCTTGGGTAAGGAATGGGGACAGTCTTCTCTTTCCTTTTTCCCTCTTGTCATCTCTGTGTCTCATTCTCTAGTGCTCAATTCTTTGCTTCTCTTTCTGAAAGTTAACTTACTTCTCTTCCTTCAGTTCCTTTGTCATTTAGGTCCTCAGTAAGACAATCACACAAAGGGTAGCCAAGTGGTTCAATGGATAGAGTTAGGCCTGAATATGGAAGGTCTTGGATTCAAATCTGGCCTCAGACACTTGGGCAAGTCACTTAACCCCCATTGCCTAGCTCTTTGCCCTACTTCTTTCTTAGAACTGATACTTAGTATAGATTCTAAGTCGGAAGGTAAGGGTTAAAAAAAAAAAGAGACCCACACATGTCTGTTAAGCACCCGGTAAATGAAGGTAATGATGCTGTTAAAACATAGTTTATTTATTTATTATTATTTTTAACAACCTTTTCCTTCTATTTTAGAATCAATACTGTGCATTAGTTCCAAGGCAGAAAAATGATAAGAGATAGGCAATAAGGGTAAAATGACTTACCCAGAGTCATACAGTTAGGAAATATCTGAGGGCAGATTTGAACTGAGGACCTTCCATCTTTGGTCCCAGCTTTTAATCCACTGAACCCCCTAGATGCTACCCATAGTTTAGATAAAACATAATCCCTGTTCTCAAGAGTTTTCAGTGGAGTAGGAAAAGAAATGAACACAGACAAGAGACAAGATTACATGATGAATGCAATAGGAGTTCTGTGAGTTCTTAGAAGGAAGAATGTTACTAATGGGGGATCAGACAAAGCTCCAGTGGAATGTAATCTCCTTGAAGACAGGAGCTATTCATTTTGTCTTTCTCTTCTCAGTGTCTAGCACAGTGGCTTCCACATGGGAAGAAAATTTTTAAATGCTTCTTGAATGAAAACATTTCTCTTGAGAGGTGATATTTGAATTGGTTTTAATGGATGGTTGGAAGATCAGGAAGTCAAGAAAGGGAGGGAGAGTATTCCAGGCATAAAGAAGAACTGAACAATGACACAGAACTGGGAGAGCCCAGTAGGATAATTGTTCATTTCCGTTTCTGCAGAAAATTATCAAAATTACAAATGCTCATAGATGTTCATAAATACATGCCCAAAACACAAAATCAATTATAATCTTTATATTCACCATAAAAGATAAAGGCCTTTCTAGGTAGTCTGTTGATTATTTCAAAACATAAGGCTGTGGAAGAAAAGGGAAAGGAGAGGTACAATAGTAGAGAATCCCTGTGAGCATCTAGAGGGCAGGGACTGTTTTTTTGCCCTTACGTTTTCCCAGCTTTTCGGCACAATTCTTGACTTAACACTGAATAAATGTTTATTGATTGACTTTACTACTGGAAACCAACCATCATTGCTTGAAGGCCTTAGACAACTAGAAAGAGGCTGCTGCTGGGTTGGCTAAGAAATGGACATAACGGGATTTCATAATTTCTTGGCTTTTGATCTGTGGATAGTGAGCCTTCCTAGAGGCACAAGGAGGTAGAGGCAATGGAAATTAAGGTGTGAAAAGTCTCTATGAAGGAGACCATATCATACTTTTATTTAGGCCTTTGTAGAGTGTAGAGCATGAAGATAGCAGACATTTCTTCAGGAAATTCTCTCTTCCATAGACTCTCCTCTGCTTGTCCATCCCTTTCAGTTTAAAATGCTGAGACAGGTGTCTAAGAAGAGCTCAAGGATGCCTTCGTTTGTACAGTTGTTGGGAGTGATAATGAGGAATGGAAGTAGGTAGTCAACAAAATGTTTTCTTCCAAGATCAGAAAGTTTAAGATGGAAAAATTAAAAGCCTTTGTCTAAATTTGGAGAGCCATTCCTTCTCAGATGATTTGAATCTGGTACAGGAAGAAGGAGAGATCCAGGAAAAGTCCTACACAAAATTAGGAAATGATTTAAGGAAGAAGAGAAAGGTTATGAGGGTGGTATCTGAGTTGGCTCTTGAAGGAAAGTTGTGATTTCACTGAGCAGAGATTGGGGACAAAGCAGTGCCTGAAAAAGGATGAGAGAAAAGTAAGGGGGAAGGAATGGAGAATGAAGAGTTGTCTAGATTGGATGGGATAGAGATTATGTATGAAAAGGGGAGTAGCATTAGATAAGGATGTAAAGGTAAGCTGGATCCATGCTATGAAGGACCTAGAGTGTCAACATCAGAAATTTATGCTTTATTATTTATTTACTACTTGTACTTCATTATATGATTTACCTAATTAAGAGATTCGTTGAAGGTATTTAGTTAGAGGAGTGAAATGAAAAAAGGCTTCATTAGGAAGGTGAAGAAGGCAGTAATAAGGAATTGGGGATATGCACATGAATTGATGGTAGGGTGAAAACTACTACCTATACTTCTCATTAATTTTGCATGATGGAATGAACCACATGGATTATAGACTTCTCCAGGCAGAGCTCATGTCTAAATCTTACTTTGTAAACATAAGAGTCTAATAAAGTGCTGTGTACCCTAGGAGTTCAATCAGTCTTTATTGATGATTCTGACAATGTTCTATTTCATTTGGAAAAAAGAAATGATTGCTTCAAAAGATAAAGTCATTTGCCTAGTAGCACAAAAAAAGTCATTAGGAAGAAGAGTGGGCTTTGGCTTCCTATTCTGAAATTTTGTCCATAGAGATGTTACTCCTTCTTTCCTATCTTCTCTTTGCAAAAAGAACTGAGATTCTTGCCAAAATGGTTCAGGTCTTGGCTCTCTCTCACTCAGGTCTCGACTCCTATTCTTGAGTCTTGCAAAAGGTCAGCCATTCTGTTTTAGATGAAAATTCATTTCTCTGGGTGTGAGCAAAGTCTTCTGTGCAGGATACCAGTGAGGGAGTATCTCTTGTTTCTGAGAAGAGGGAGGGATTTCAAGTGAAAATTAATGCAGCATTTTTGTTTATGGCGATGGGGGTGTATCTGGACATGTGATTTCTTTAGAGTAGTAGCACTCCAAGTGTGGAAATTCTTTCCATTGATGAAGATTTGGCACCTCTCTGTAACCTCTAGTCTTGGAAGCAGTGAAGAATTAAATGACTTGCCAATGGCCACACAGGTGTCATTGGCAGGTGAGGACTTCATCTTTTTGGTTTCAGGACCGACCTTCTATCCACTCTGCCATGTTGCCTTGCTAACTTTAGCAATATGCAGATTTTTCTTTTCTTTTCTTTTTTTTGTAAACTTTTATGTTCTGTCTTAGTAACACTTTAAGACATTAGGGCAAGGGTTAGGCAAATGGGGTTAAATGACTTGCCCAGGGTCACACAGCTAGGAAGTGTCTAAAATCACATTTGAGCCCAGGTCCTCCCAACTCTAGGCCTGGTGCTCTCTCCACTATACCACCTTGCTGACCTACAGATCAAAATTTTAACTTCTAAAACTGACTCTTGTTTCTCATAAAAACTGTCCAGAGACAGCAGAACTGAATACTTTTGGGGATCACAAAGTGAACCAGAGACTTAGCACAGATCTAGTTTAGAGTCACTGGATCTTGGTAAACTATTTTAAAAGTTCTATAGGAATGGGTATGCATTTTGAAAAGAGTGATTTCACAGTCCTCCTCCTCATATTCTCTCTTCCAAAGTGGCTAATTTGCTGTTTCTGGCACAGAACATTCTATCTCCTCTTTGCACAGATTTCTCTGACCTCCTCCCCATTACCTGGAATGATCTTCCTCCTTATTTCTGCTGCTTGGAAACCCTAGTTCCATTCAAGACTTAAGTGTTACCTCCTACATAAAGCCTTTCCTAACTCTCCCCCCAACCCCACCCCTTTCTTCTCCAACCTTCTCCAAGATTACTTTGTATTTCATTATCTATGTACCTGTATCCTGACTCATCTCTTTGGGGTTGGTTATTTTTGGTCTTTGTATTCCAACTCCTAGCATGTAGTAGGTTCTTAATAAGTGCCTGTTGATTGAATGGAGTTATGGAGGGAGGGGAGTGAAAGAGAGATTTAAAGTTTTATGTAATTTTTAGGATAATAATGAGGTTGGTTTGTATGCTAGGGAAAGTCAAGAACAGAGGAGCTCACTCCCCAAAAGATTTTTTGACTTGATTGCAAAAGGTATTAGTCTTCTGTTTTCCAAAGCTTAGCCCAAAAACCAGCTCCCCTAGAATCATTTGATTTCTGCTTGGCAGAATTCCAGGATGCTCAGGATATCATGGCATGTACTATGTTCCCTTTCTGACTGGGCCTTTGATTCTCAGGTCTTTGCCATCATGTCTCTTACTCTAGGACTTCCTCAGCATTTGGGATCTTCTTGCCCTGTTCTCTCCAGCTCCCTTCTTCTACTGAGTTCCTTACTGGGTCTCCATTTTGGGGACTAGATCTGCCATGCTTTAAATTTCCTCCAGGCTCTGCTTTGGTTTTTTCAGGATTTTACCCTCACGCTTCCTCTCTCTTGAAATCTTTACATTCCTTTTTGCATGTTTTCTCTATTAGAAAGTAAGCTCCTTGAGGGCAGGGATTGCCTGTCTTTTTTCATGAATTTGTATTTTAAGATTAAGAACAGTGCCTGCCCCATAGTAGGTGCTTCATAAATACTTCTTGCTCTGATCTTATATTTGGACAGTGGATAAATGCCCCAGAGTGATGTAAGAAATAAAATTAATGTAGAGTGATAAAATTAAAAATATCCTGGTTTCAAAGGGTTTATTGAAAGCCATTTAGAAAAATGAAGCCATGTGCCTGTTGAGTTATTTTAAAGGGACCTGCCATTTACCTGCTCCACAATCACAAAAGAGGAAGTATCAATGCCATCCTCAGTCTTTATACTCCTGGTTACATAATTAAACTTCCTGCCCACTTGATTACACAAGAGGAATTATGGGAAATGTAGTTTGAAAGAGATCTAAATGTCCACAGGAAATTTAGATCAGGGACCTTAAAATTAGTTCAAGGACCCCCAAATTTTCAATATCACATTCTCCCCTGATGATCTTTGGGTGTCTAGTCACCCCAAGTGAACCAGCAGAGTTCCTTCAGGTCCCATTCACAAACCAGAAGTCCCAGCTCAGCTGACTGAGGTCTCTTTTTAAAGGGGCCTCTTTTGTGTCACTTCCTGTGGCCTCCTCTTAGTTCACATGCCCAATCACAACAGACGCTTTTCTTAGGACTGCTCATGGGGCAGTCAGTAATTTTTGATTTGTTACTCTAACACATGTGGGTTACAGACCACCCAAAAATGGAGATGCTTTCACCTTTGGTGATTAAATCTAAAGATGGGCAGTGTAGATTTAATCCAATTATCACAGTGATAGCCTTTGAGAAAAAGTAAAACAAAATATAAACTTGTGTTTAGCTTTTAAAGCCTCTCACAATCTTGCTCCAAACCATCTTTTCCACCTCCCTGTAGTTTACTACTCCTCTCTGAATCTCAGTCCTCACCCCCTACATCCAGTCAAATTGAACTTCTCTCTGTTCCTCATACATGTGCTTAATCTCTGGTCTTCATGTCTTTGCACTTTTCACTGCTTTACAGAATCTTTCTCTTTCTTTAAGATTCAGCTCAACTTCTACATGAAACTTTCCCTTGTGCCCTGAGTTGTTAGTATTTTCATTCCCTCCTAAACTACCGTATAGGCAACAATTTTCTATTTATTTTGTATGTACTTAGGACAGTATGTATCTAGGGCAGCTAGTCATGGGTAGTAAAAAGAGTGCTGTATCTAGAGTCAAGAAGACCTGAATTCAAATCTAGTCTGAGACTAGTTGTGCGACCCTGCTAGAATCCCTTAACCCTGTTTGCCTCAGTTTTCTCATCTGTAAAATGAACTACTCCAGTGTCTTTGCCAAAAAAACTCCAAATGGGGTCATGAAGAGTCAGACATGACTGAAACAATTGAACAACACCTGAATATCTATACATATACATGTGTGCATATAAGCATTGCACACATATGTACATATATGTAACATGTGCATTCTGGGTCCCCCTTCTTGAATCACATTGCTATATCTACCTCCCAGGGTTTCCTGGGATAACTCTGAGGGGTTGGAATGTTTCTCTACTATACCACCACCAGCTTGAGCTCCCACTGGCTGTTTTCCCCACTCTCCTTTTTTCAGGGACCTGTAATTAACCTTCCAGTTCCATTTGACCACTTAACATCAATTACCTTTTACAAAGAGAAATTTACTTTGAAGCTATAGCAAGAACAAAGTACCCCACTTCCCATTTCCAATACCTCAGAGGCAAACTCTCTCTAATTCTACCCCAATCTCTGCATGTGTAGGCTCAAAATTGAGTTCAATTATTACAGAATTTTGATCCCATTCAGTTCATGTCCAAAAAGGCATCGCTGCTGGATGTGTCCTGGTCTCAGCTCTCTCTGGATTATGGTTTCAAAGGTCATTCCTTGCTCTTTGAGGCATTGAGGCTACAAAGCTATGGACTCTGGAATACTGGAGAATGGAAACACCCTCTGGACTCTTCAGCCTTTTGACCCACAATTAAAAAGAGCAAACATAAAGGCTAATGGCCAAGGCCCTTCTCAGACTATAGATCAGTGGTTCCCAAACTTTTTTGGCCTACCGCCCCCTTTCCAGAAAAAATATTACTTAGCCCCCTGGAAATTAATTAAAAAAATTTTTAATAGCAATTAATAGGAAAGATAAATGCACCTGTGGCTATCACTGCTTCCTGGATCACTGCAGCACCCACCAGGGGGCAGTGGCGCCCACTTTGGGAATCATTGCTCTAGAGTCTCAGAGGGGAAGTCCTAAATCTCATCCCCTTGTGGCAGACACCACAAGTGAAAGTCACCAAGATACTCTGAGCAACTGAGGCAAAAGGGGAGGTGGCTGGTATGCTGAAATGTCCCTGGTTGTTTTCAGTGTTCCTGAAGCTGATTAAAGAGCTTTTGCTTCACCAAGTGGTTAGTCAATTGGAACCAGTTATGGAATATTTGTGCACGTTCACAGTCTCTCCAAGGCATCCTCTTAGATGTCATCATCATGCTGGAAGAAAAATCCTTCAGATCTTCCAAGATTCCATCAGGCAAGCAAGCTGATGATGTTGGTGCATGAGGCAAAACCTTTATATACCCACACACGTATGCATATACATGTAGATGCGTAGATATATATTTATATTTATACATATAAAACAGATAAATGAGTATTTATATCTATGTATATGTGTGTGTATATGTGTAATATGTCAAAGGTAGAAAAAGAGGCTTAATAGATAATGGAAATATATCCACATGTGCACATATATGTATACGCACACATATAATTATACACACAATGTAAATATAGAGAAAAGGAAATTTGCATATACACATGCTTATATACAGACACATGTATATGTATAAATATAATGATAAAGATAGAGAGAATGCTATAATGGCATAGGTAGTCACATGTGTATGCATATATGTACATGTGTATATACATGTATATTTATACTTACATATGGAGAGAATGGCATAAATATAGAAAAGAAATGTATATAAACACATATATTCATACATGTACATATGTATAGATAGGTATAAAGAGGTAAAGGTAAGAATATATATAGTAAATGTATAAATATTTATGTGCATATGTATATAAAGATAATGATAAAGGTATAAATGTAGATAAATGAAACATATAGACATGCCACACACATGTAAATGTGCATACATACATGTACAAAGATAAGGCTATAAAGGGAATGTGTGTATACTCACATACATACACACACATAGGGACATGTGTCCATTAGGACATAAGCTACTTATGAAAAGAAATTACCTAATTCATTTTTGGGGGGTATCCCCAGCACACAGCACAGTGCCAGGCATATAGAAGATACTTAATAAATGCTTGATGACTGACTGATAGGAGACAAATGAAATAATAATAAAAGGCTGATTTTTCCATCCGCTTCTTCCCTGTCCATTGGCATTCTTGAATTCTATATATAAAATTATTTTTTTGTTTAAATGGGAAATGTTCTCCATTTTAAAAAATTTCCAAACCTTTTGCATGTAGACTGGTTGAGGGAGGGATGCTTAGTACTGAGAGAGACTGCCCTGAACCTAATTATCTCTCATTGATGAATGCTCCCCTCCCCACAGGGTTCAGTTGGGGAACTTCTGTGCCAAACTTCCATTTTCTACAAAAACAAGTCCAACCATTTCTTTCTAGCATAAAGTTCTAGAGTATCATTTCTTTAAACACAAAGACCCAGAGAATATAAAAGGCTGGGTGGCTGGGCCAGAAAAGACAGAGTTAAACATTTTCTCTGACCAGCGGCCCAGGTTTATAATTCATGAGGCCTCTGCAGGGTCTCTAGTTGCTCCAGCTGCTTCCACATCTGGAAGAATATGAGCTAGGAGCTCAGCCAGTAGTAATGGTTGATAATGTAATTGGAGGGCAAGGTAGTCCCTTGAATTCCCAGGCTACTCCCTAAAATCTGAAGTTTCACATGCTTTTTTTAAAAATTAAAAAGCAAAACAAAACAACCAACCCTTATCTTCTGTCTTAGAATCAATAAGTTCTAGGAATCACGCTCTTGGTAATAGTTAATTTGAAAAAATGTACCTCAGTTGAAGATAGATTCTTAATCATATGTTGTGTTATTATGTAGGGCCCAATGTAAATTCCCATAGGGTAGATACATGAAATAAAATTATTTATCTTGGTTAGGACTCCTTTTGGGTACTGCTCTCATTACTCTCTACATTATTCTGTCTTAACCCTCACAAACAACCCTAGAGAAAGCTCCTTAATATTTCTTGATTCCTTTCTCTTGCATTATTCTTTCATTCTCTCTGTCTTTAAGGATATTGGGATCTTTCAGTTGGAATGAACATGGATCAAAGAGAAACCTCTTTGGAAGGAGTGTGGATGAGAAGGCTGGATGCTAGGGAAGAGGGGAAAAGGCACAGTTATGGAAAAGTGAAAATTAAAAACTTGGAAGAGTAGAAGGTAGAAAGTAAAATAATTGGCTTTTCAGACACCTGATTTGGCTAAACCAGTTGCAATCCAGTTTGTTTCTTTTCAGAAAACAAAAGCAGATCCCCTCAGGGTATTTAGATTTCTAGAGAACTCTTAGGCAGGAAGATCAGGATGGAGAGAAGTTGACTGTGGGGTAAGAATAGGAGGTAAAGAAGAGGGCTCAAAAATGTCATTCCTTTGAAGAACTGTCCATATTGGCAAGAGAATAGTAGTGATAAAAATATTTACATTTTTGTAATTCAAGAAATTTGCATGCATATCCACTATTATTGCTGTTCTTTGGTATTTGACTCTTTATCATCCCATGAACTTATTCATGGGGTTTTCTTGGCAAAGATTCTGGAATGGTTTTGCCATTTCTTTTTTTTAGTGTGTCCCTATTTTTACAAATAAGGAAGTTAAGTGACTTTGCCCAGGGTCACACTACTAACAACTGTCTGGAGGTCAGACTTGAATTTAGATCTTCCTGACTCCAGAACTGGTGCTCTAACCATTGTATCACCTAACTGTCCTCATACCCACTCTTACCCCCTATTATAAATGAGTATAAAATAGCACTAGTCTTGGCACTAGAAGTCCTAGATTATTGCAATAGCTTTTTGGCTGGCATTCCTTCTTCCAAATCTCTCCCCATTCCAATCTATCTCTATTCAGCTATCAAAGTGATCTTCCTAAAACACCTCATTATTCAATAACTCTAATGGCTCCCTATCATTTCCAGGATGAGCTTGACCCCTTCCTACTTTCTAATTTCTACAACTTATTCCCTTCCACATTCTATGAGATCCAGTAACACTGATCTCCTTGCCTCCATTTCTCAATCCCTTCATCTTTGGAATTTTCTCCCTTCTCATCTCCATTTCCTAGCTTCCCTGAAGTCTCAGTTAGTCTTACCTTCTACAGGAAGACCTTCCCAGGCCTTCCTAATTTTAGTGCCTTCCTTCTGAGATTATCACAGAATCTCAGAGGTAGATGAGATTTCTGAAATCATTGAATTCAACCCATACCAGAACCAAAACCCAACTATGTGACCCACTAAACAGGTTGACATCCAGGCTATCTGAAGAGCTCTGATGAGGAGTCCACTCCCTCTCAAGGCAGTTTATTCCATTCAGAATCCCTGAATCTGAATTCACCTGGCTCCTATGTGAGTTTGTGCTCAAAAGTGAGAGTAGGCTGTAGGAGAGGGAGGGGAATTAGGGCACTTGGGTCAGGGTCTTCCTTTTCCTGGGGCTACTGTCTTGGTTCACTTTTCCAGAGGCACTGCCAAACTCCAGTAAATCCCAGCAATAGGAAAATTTCTTTGGAAACTTTATAACCTACCATTAAAACAATTGGGTGTAGGAAAGCAATCGTTTGCCCTAAATAAGTGACTTATGACTGCCCTTGGTACTCTGGATTTCTTTTTAATTATAGGTCTTTTTAAAATATGCAAACATATAGGGCCTTTGTAATCTTAAAACTCCTCTTTTGCATAGATTAATGCTCTTGAAGACACATGCTCTTTTTCAATCTCTCCCCTTCCCCCCCACCCCAATCTCTCTTTTTGTCTCTCATTTATAACATGTAAACAGTGTAGTCTCTTATTAGATTTCAGCCTCTTCTCCTAGAATCAAGATAAATCACAGATCTTCTTTTTCTTTACCAGGCCTCATAGAATTAGTATTTTTCATATTTAGGTTCCTTTAATGATAGAACTTATTGAGGAAAAAGCTTCCTTGTCTAGTGAGCTAGTGAAATCTCTGCTTTCCCTTTCCCATCCAGGTGTGCATAAAAGCAGACACAGTAGGAACATTATGAAGCCTTTGTGGTTATTTTGCACTCCTACCTCTAATGCCTTTCCCATGCCTTCTATTCTGTGCAGAAGCATTGTCCTTTATCTTTCTTGCTCTTAATCAGTGTTTTGGCATTCATGAATCATTTCAGAAGCCATCTACTTTCCAGAAGACTATTTAGGCATCATGGACACTAGTTCCAATATTTCCTTTCTTTCCTTTTCTTTTTCCTAGACTGGTCTACAAATGATGGTCAATTCCAGGAGCAGAGAGATGACTTTAGGAACTGATCTCTGAAACTAGGATTTTCCTGGCCATTTCTGGTTCAGATGAGACTCCCACAATGATTTATTATTCCTACTACATAAATAGATTTATCTCCATTTTACCAATATTCTTAAAATGTAGTTGCTACTCTAGACTGAATATAATATTTCAAATGTATTCTGAGGAGGGAAGATGACAGAAGAACAATCATTGTTACCCAAGCACACAACCTTCTGCCACTGTTCTGGAAAGGAGGAATACAATAGTTTTCCTTCTCTCTTGGTTGGTGTCTTCTCTCTTCCTGTTTTTCTTCATTTCCATGGTTTCAAGAAGATATTATTGGTTTAGGACCATGGTATGTGTGTGCGTATGTGTGAAGCCAAGAAGAAAGAAAGACATAATTTGAGTAAGAGACATATAAATAGGGAAACAGACACAGAGACAGTCCTTTTCTTGTAATCTCTGAACCTACTTGGTAAAGGTCACCTACAGGAGGGAAACCCATAACACAGAAGCCTCAGTTTTGATTGGGAGCTTCTAGAGGAATGCCCCCAAAGCTCAGGAAATGCTATTCTATGGCAGAAGTGAAATACTTACCAGAGTCTAGTGGGCTATTATCTAGGGAAGATGGGAGTTAAGACAGCATCATAGCAACCAACTAATTTACCCCTCGTTCATGCTTCCTGCTAATTCCCTCCCCCCCCCCCCCCCTTCCTCCCCGTAGAAAATAACAGGCCAAGAGATTCTCGGCTGTGTAGGCGGAGTCCAGTTCTTCAGTCGCCCCAGGAAGCTTGAGGGCTGCAAGGGAGAGGAGGAAAGGGGAGGGGCGCAAGAGCTTAATCCGGAGTTGTGCGGCCCCTTTAAGAGGGCTCGCCCTGTGCCGCGCCGCCAGGGTCTGCCCCTCTACGAGTGGCTGTAAAGGCTCCAATAAGCGTCCCAGCGCCTCCCCGCCAGGCCCTGGGCCACAAATCTTAGTCTTCTGCACTTGACAGCGATTGTATATAAAGCTCCCTGTGCGCGCGCTGCTTCGGGAGACACAGGTAGGAGACGGGGGAACGCAGTGTGCGCTCGCTGCCTAGGGAGCATTTTAACCCCGCTCTTCCTTTACCAGTCTCGAAGCTGTTATCCCTTCAGCTGGGTGCAGCCATACCAGCGTGCCCAGCAGCAGGGCAGTGCTCCTTTCTGAGAGCCCTTCTGTGCACAGCCCCTGGCGCCATGCTCTTGTTAGGCATCCTTGCCTTAGTTCTCGCTGGGGCCCCTGCTTGCGGTTCGGACCCTGAACAGGAGATTGTGGTTCCCATCCGGCTGGACCCAGACATCAACGGGCGCCACTATTACAGGCGGGGTCCCGAGGACTCCGGGGACCAGAGACTCATTTTTCAGATCACTGCCTTCCAGGAGGACTTCTACTTACACCTGGCTCCTGATGCCCAGTTTCTAGCGCCTGCGTTTGCCACTCAGCATCTGGGTGTCTTCCAGGCCGGAGTATCGGGGGGCTCTCCTGACCTCCGCCGCTGCTTCTACTCAGGAGATGTGAATGCCGAGCGGGACTCATTTGCAGCTCTGAGCCTATGCGGAGGTCTTCGTGGTGCCTTTGGCTATCGGGGCGCAGAGTATGTCATTAGTCCCCTGCCCAACGTCAGCGCGCCTGAAGCGCAGCGCAACAGCCAAGGTGCACACCTTCTCCAGCGTAGGGGCGCCCCTGGCCGGCCACCTGGGGACCCGACCTCCCGCTGCGGGGTGGCCTCGGGATGGAATCCAGCCATCCTACGTGCCCTGGACCCCTATAAATCCCTTCGGGCAGGCTCTGGTGAGAGCCGGTCACCTCGACGAGCTGGGCGAGCCAAACGTTTTGTGTCCATCCCGCGCTATGTAGAAACACTAGTGGTGGCCGATGAGTCTATGGTGAAGTTCCACGGTCCGGACCTAGAACATTACCTACTGACACTACTGGCCACCGCCGCGAGGCTCTACCGTCATCCCAGCATCCTCAATCCCATCAACATCGCTGTGGTCAAGGTGCTGGTCCTCGCGGACAGAGACAAGGGACCCAAGGTCACAGGCAACGCAGCGATGACCTTGCGCAACTTTTGCGCCTGGCAGAAGAAACTTAATAAAGTAAGCGACAAGCACCCTGAATACTGGGACACTGCCATCCTTTTCACTAGGCAGGTGAGTACAGCAGGCTCCTCCTTAATCACATATATTTTCATTACCTTGGGGCTAGTGCAAATTTCTTTTAATTTCCTTTTTTTTTTTTTTAAATTTTTACATTTGAACTTTGGGTATTCCACCTCTCTTCCCCTCTCCTCCCCACCCTCCATTTAACAAATTCATTTCTGCTATTTGCATAAAGTTTTACTATTAGTGACCCTATCCAAAGCTCTCTTGTTCAGTTTACAGCCACATAATCCCAAAGGGATGGGGGAGGAGAAAAGGGAAGAAAGGGATTTCCGTTTATTTCTGAATCTTGCCACAACCTTAGTTCCTACTGTGCCTCCGCCCTCCAACTAGGTTGAGTCCCCAGGTCACGTTTTGGCAACGCGCTTTAGGGAGAGTTGATGCTTTAGGGGTGTTGCCCCAAGTGGCCAATCAGCATTGGAGCAAACCGGGAACCTCGTGGGCTGGAATTTGGGAAAACTTCTGGCTAGTTTCCAATTCTCACTAAGGCCGAGAGGAGGCGCTCTGAGGATGGTTGGTGGAGCACTTTCAAGTGCTGGAGATATTAAAGTGGGGGTGCAAAAGTCCTTTCCCTGGCAGATCTCTTTCCATTGGTCAAAAGACTGGAGAGTGACAGCCTCAGTTTCAGCAAGTTGGGCCCTTTGCAATGTTGGGGTTAGTGGGGCATCCTACCTGCATAGGATTTCGATGAAAAGAGCTGCTGCCATCCTTTGTACCTTCTGGGCCCCAATCAGTGCAAAGGTGATTCCTTTCTGGGGCTCTGGGAACCCTCTCAGGCTCATCTCTTTTGCTACTGCCTTTTCTGACTTGGCCTTTTGTGGGTGAGTGTTTCTTTCTCTAAAGGATGTGTCTTGCTTAGAGCAGAAGGTCTAGTTAAGACACCTGCTTCTGGAGTCCCGAGGCTCTGTTTCAGGATCCCATTTGCAGTGGAAGTTGGAGAGGTTCCATCTGATGAGTATTCACCTCTGTGGCAAGTTCAGCTCTGACCTTGGCTCTGCAGGGCATGGTAATTGATATCTGTTTCCCATTGAAACCCTTTAGTCCTGCTATAACATCAAAGCCAAAAAAGTTACTGCCTTTGTTTGCACCAGTATTTGAAGTGGACAGAGAGGCAGGAAAAAAAAAAATTGTTTGGGAAGGTATAGTTGGGGGGAAGGGGAGAGAACTTCCTGAAAGGGAGCAGAAATACTTGCAGGTCAGGAAAGTGGTTTTGTAACTTAGAGCTATTTGGTTTTGGACTTTGAAATCCCCAGGCTAGCTAAGGGTTGTGCATCCCTTCTACTGGTATCTTCAGGGAGCAATAATCAGAACTAAGTGTCCTTACATCTCTGATGCTTGCAAGAACCCAGCTCTTTCTTACAGATTCCCATATACTGCGGACTAACTCAGGTCTTCTGTCTGTTGCAGTCTTTGGGCAGTGACTTTCCCATTGCTAATATTTTTCACACTTCCTATAGAAATACTTTTTTTTGTTTGGACCTGTGATTTCACTGCTATATGGCAACTCCCAAGTGATGAAATTTTCTGTATGGGAAATTCCCTCTAGCAGTTCAAGAACTAGTAACTGTTGTCTAGTCTTCAGTATTAGAGAGTTGCCCTGGGGGGCGCCGAGAAGTTCTTACACATAGGCCAGTAAGGATCAGAAAGTAGATATGAATGTGTTTTCCTGACTTCTCATGGCCAGAATATTTGAGCAGAAGAACAATTCTTTTAGCTTCCTCCTCCCACCACCTGGTTTCTCTTGGGGACTGCTTGGATTGTGGTAGTTGTTTTACCCTAATTCTTCTATGCTAGGGAAGTCTATATGCTGCCTCTGGTGGGCTCCTACAGTACTGACTAGTTTTGGGAGACCATATGGGCAATGTATGTGAACCATTTGTAAAACTCAACTCTGCTCTCGGTTCGGTGAGAAATAAAGTACAGGTTAACAATAGGAAGCCTAAAATGCACCAAGCAGCTATGTTACTTTTGCTTCTGTACCTCTGACTCATTAAGTCTTGGTGCCCCCTGTGGAGGTCGGTCATACATACCTCCTAAAGCAACGGAGATGCTTCTCTGTAGTTCAGAGCCAAACCAGATTTTTTGCGAACAATTTAGAGAGCACAAGTCCCTCTGGGAATTTACACTATGCAAGACAGAGGGATCCTGTTCTTTGAAGGAAAAGAAATCAAACTGAATGGATTGAGGGCTTCTCAGTGATGTGTTACACCCATGACTTGACCTCAGGATGTCATGTTGACCTTGCATAATGAATACAAGATGCATGACCACTTTGGTTTAAAGCTGTAGCTTACAAGTGTATGTGGTTTTCCAAAGCTGCCTTTCCTCAGGAGTCTTAGAGGACAGGGCAAGAGAGTGAAGAGGCTCCCTCGGCTGGTCAATGATCAAGGTATGTGCTTGAGACAAAAGTAAGCCCCTTCCCAGCAAATATGCAGGGGCCTGTTGCATTCTAAAGGCCTTCCCAAGCCCCTCATTCCTGAACCCCCCCAGGGCAAGTACAGTATGAGATGAGAGCTCATACCAAACACAGCTGTGCTTTCTGGACTCTGGCAGCCAAAGTCTCCAGAAACTAGAGGATTGAGCCTACTACGAAAAATACTCCAATATAAAAAAGAGGTGGGACTTAATGTTTTCCTTTGTAAGGAACACTTGCATTGCTCAAGTCAGATGGACTCGGTCTCTATTTCAGTACTCTAGTCCCTCTTTGGGCTCTTTTTGTGGTCTTTGCAGTATATTTGGATGAATTTCTTTTCTTTTTTTCTTTTTCTTTCCTTTTTAAGATAACTTGGTCTTCAATACTAACTCTTCTAAATGTTTTGTATTTTTTCTCTTGTAATTTTACCCATCTAGATAGGAACAGCTGATCAAAGCATATCTGATGGAGCTGAATATAAAGCATAGTCCAACCCTCCTTGCTTAGAATTGCCACATTGATGGTGAATCCTCTTTTGGCCAAGGAAATTAAAAAGCTGCTTAGAGACCCTTATTTATTTTGAGAGGGGTCAGTGAAGTGACTAGCATGTAGAGTGCATGCCTTTCTCTTGTAAAAGAAGATGTGGGTAGCATCTAGTGAACTCCTGAGTACGAGAGATGGTTGATTAAATTATGATTTGTTTGTAGTAGGAGTTTCTCTTGAATAAAAGCCAAAACCTCTGTATCTAAACAGGAGAGAGTGAGTATCTGAGCAGAGGCTATTGTCTTTTTGGGCTGTGTATAGAATAAGTACTAGGAAGAGAAAACCTTGGAAGAATCTGGAGATATTTTGAATGATTGATTATGGAAGAAACATATCAGCAGATGATGAAGCATATTAAGATGATTAAGTGAAGACAGCTTGGTGGACAAATGTCATGCATCTGATGTTGCAGAAGGAACCACAGATGTTCTCTTTGAGGTTACCCTCTCAGAACTAACTTTTCCCTGTTTTCACAGTAACTAAAGACAGTGTGGGGTCATCCTCTGAGTTGGACCAAGTGAGGAGTAGAGCTGCAGTCATTCTGGATGAAAATTCTTCCAAGGGGAGAGAGGTTTTCAATGTCTCTTTGGTGCAATGGAAGGTGTGAAATCATTGTTGACTCGGCTTAACCTGCTTCTCTGTCTTCTCCTTTTACCTCAGGCTAAACAATAATCTAATGACACACAGGTAGGCTGTTATTAAAGCCAGGTATCTATCACTGGACTCTGTTGACTTTGGATATAGCTACGGAAAGCATGTACTAAAGGGGTGGGCAGCAGGACATGTTGTGCTTCCCTGGTTGCTTGTTGGGAATGGGGGAAGGGAGTAAGAATTTATAGAGCACCTACTGTGTGCCAGTCACTGTGCTAAGCATTTTTTACAAATATTATCTCATATGATCCTCACAACAATCCTGAGAGGTAAGTGTTCTTATAATCCCCATTTCAGTGGTGTGGAAACTGAGGCAAATAGAAATTGTGACTTGCCCAGAGACACAAAGCTAGTAAGTGTCTGAGGCCAGATTTAAACTCAGGTCTTCCTCATTCCAGGCCCGGTGCTCTATCCATTGTGCAATTAGCTACTTATCTTGGGTCCTCCAATGGGAAGGAAAAGAATTTCTCTACTTTATTGGGAAATGTTTAGGTTTGGTCCTTCTCTCTTCCTTTTACCCCAAACAGTGCTGTTATTCTGTTAGTGCCAATTCTTGCTTAGGATTGGCATCCTTTATCAGGTATTTTTGTGTTCTTGTAGATCTCAGGTTTTCTATTTATTCCTTATTTTCTTTTCTTAGATCGCTCAATATAATCTTCTGTCCCCTCTCCTTTCCTCTCCTTTCCTCTTCTCTTCTCTCCTCTTCTCTCTTCTCCTCTCCTCTCCTCTCTTCCCCTCTCTCCTCTGTTTTTTTTGAACCTGGTTCTTTTTATTTTGCCTAGGTTTAGAAGTGCAGTGGCCACCTAGGAGTCTGACCTCACTGCTGATCAGCATAGAAGCTTTGATCTGCATTGTTTCTGACCTGGGACTATTTGCTTCTCCTTGTTGTCTCCTATTTTTAGGGGCTCACTATATTACTTTAGGACTTAATTTGGATGCTGGGTTGACTTTCATCCTCTGAAGCTCAGAACTCCCAAACCCAAGCAATCCATCAGCCTTAGCCTCCCTAGGATCAGGAGCTACAGGCATGTGCTACCATATCCAGCAATATCATTTATTTTTCCCTTCATAATATCTCACCTTTCCTTTTCCCCTCCTTCCTTCTTTCTTCTTTTTTTAATCCTCTTTTCATCTTCCCATTTTCCTATACCTTTCTTTCTTTGCTAATTTGTTTATTCATTCTCTCTTCCATTCATTCATTCATTCATTCATTACCTGCTCCAGACTAGAGCTAATCTCTTCAATTACCATAGTAGGGTTTTGGTCAGATTTTTATATGACATTATTATTTTTATATATGTACATATATATCTCAAATATCACCTAGTGCTATGGCTATCTGTGTTGTTTATTTGTTTTCAGTCAAGTGAGACTCTTCATGTCCTGATTTGGGGTTTTCTTGGCAAAGATACTAGAGTAGTTTACTATTTCTTTCTACAACTCATTTGACATATAAGGAAACTGAGGCAAACTGGATTGAGTAACTTGCCTAAGGTCACACAGGTAGTAGGGCAGATCATTGGATCAAGTGTCTGGCCTAGAGTCAGGAAGACTCATCTTCATGAGTTCAAGTCTGGTTTCAAATATGTACTAGCTGTGTGACCCTGGTCAAGTCACTTAACTTTGTTTCCCTTCATTTTCCTATCAATTGAATGATCTGGAAAAGGAAATGGTAAACCACTTCAGGATCTTTGCCAAGGAAACCCCAAATGGGATCATGAAAAGTTGGATATGACTATAATGACTGAATAGCTATACTACTTCAAGGGCTCTTTTGCTGTGTATATATTTTGATATATATATATATATATATATGTATACACTTCCTTCACCAATGCTAAACCACAGGGGAGGAGAAACAAAAATTCAGGAAGTAGTAATGGTCTTCCACTGACTCTTGCTTCAGGGCCTTATAAATGAAGTGGTGAGTTCATGAGTTCAATTCAATCAACACTCAACTTCACTCAGCAACCCAGAACAACTGAAATTAATCTTTCAAAGGTGGCCAATGATCTCATCTTTCAATTGGATTGCATTTTCTCAGGCCTTCTCCTATATGTCCTCTCACCA
The DNA here is from genome assembly GCF_016433145.1 of Gracilinanus agilis. NCBI lineage: Eukaryota > Metazoa > Chordata > Mammalia > Didelphimorphia > Didelphidae > Gracilinanus > Gracilinanus agilis. Next base: position 157,012,760 of record NC_058132.1, on the reverse strand, counting down.
GTTCTTGACATCCTCAGTACTCCCTCTTCTTCTGGGCTTCTGTGATTCTGTTCCCTCCAGATTTTCAGTTTCAGTCTCACTGCTGGGCATGTTGCTGCCTGTGTGTGGTCCCTGTTGCTGCTAGGGATGAAGCTGGTGGATTGCTTGAGTTCAGGAGTTCTAAATTGTAATAGGGCTAAAGATGGTCATGTGTCTGCATTAAGGTTTGAAACTAATTTCATGATCTCCCAGGAGTGGAGAGCCACCAGGCCACCTAAAAAGGGGCAAATTAGTTCAGAATGGAAAAAAGAGAACAGGCTAAAGCTTCTATGGCAATTGATATTGAAATTGAGCCTGAGAGCAACCACTGTACTTCCATCCTAGGCAAGACAGGAAGACCCAGTCTCAAAAAAAATTGCCTTGTTAAGACATAGTTGTGAACATGCCACTGTTCTGCTCTAAGACCTTTAGTGGAACTCTGTTGCCTCTAAGGTAAAATGCACATTCCTTACCTTGGCAACTCTACAATTTGCCATCTTTAGTCCAAATGGGACTGTATGCTCTTTCCTTCATTGGACATTCCATTTCCTGCTCCTTTGTGTTCACATATGCCATTCTCCATTCTTTGAATGAACTCTCTTCGTCTCAAGCTTTCAGAACCCGTATCTTCTTCCAAGGCTTAGATTAGTTTCCATTTCCTCTCTGAACTCTTCATCCATGGTTTCTTCTCCTCTGCCCATTTCTAGAGTCCTCTTCCCCTCCAAATTTCCTTACAATACACTTACTTGTGAATGTGTTACTCCTGTCCAATAAGGTTCTTCAAGGGGCAGAGCCCTCATGCCATTTTTTCATCTTGATATTCCCAGCTTCCAGTATAGAATCTTGTACAAAGTCAGTACTTAATAACCATTTGTTGTTGTTTGGGTGCTAGTATACCTTACTTCCCCTTCAAGAGATCCTTCACTCATCTCTCCAGGGTTGAGTCAGCCTGTTGAGTAGAGGGGGATGGGTTGAGGTCTGGGGCCTTTTTGGCACTTTAGAAAGTAAACTGGGCACTCTGCCACTGGGGCCCGTACCAAAGGCCCCAGGGAAGGGAGGGGCTCAGGAGAACAGCTTGTATAATCCATCCCTGAAGTCAGCAGATGAGGTTCACTGCAGTAAATGGGGTCAGTGTGTCAGTACAGGTGTTGGGCGAGGAGCCAGGAACTTGCCTAACTGGAGAAGCATGGATACTGTGCAGAGAGTATGCTCACTGCCTAATCCTTCCATTCCTCTCTCCCCAGGCCTCAACCCTCAGCTTTTTAACCAGCACCAGCTTGTATTTGGGGAGAGGAGGAAGGGAGGTGAGATCAGAGTCATCCCTAGTAAGCTTCTGATTTCCTTTTCCACTTTCTTTTCCAAGAGGAAGGTCAAGGGGGCACTCCTTAATGGATGCCTTTACGGACCAGCCCATCTTTGGTACTCACCCTTGCCAAAGTGCTTTCCCGGAGGACACTTGGGGTGTTCTTCATTTTTCACTTCCTCACTGCAGTAATCTTTGCTGTATTATTTATTTCAGCCTCTCCCCTATAGTACTATTCTGAGTACCAGGGATTTAAATGCCAATGAAAACTAATCCTTTAATAGAAATAACTTAATCCTCTTCTTTGGAGTGAATTATCTATCTCCTACTTTTCCTCTTCCCCCCAGTTCCCAGCCAACAAGGAATTATGGAATTTTTTTTCTTTTAGCAAGCAATGGCCATACTTCCTTAAGAATTACAAACAGAAAAGGAAATGTGGTTTTGGCCCTTGGATAAGGAAATGTAAAGATGCTAGGCAGAAATTCAGATTGGAAGGAGTTGAAGGGAAATAGGAACTTGGACATTCTGGTGTCTTTCTGGAAGGGGAGTCCCTAAGTAGGTAGAGATCTGGGGCAGATTACTGGGGATGGAAGTTCTCCCTTGTCACCTAGAATTTTAATGCAAATGAAATAGGGCTAAGTGAATGAAGAAATCAATAGACATTTATTAAATTTATGATATTTGCCAAAGACTGTGCTAAACTCTGGAGGTAAAAATATAAATGTGCCTTACATACTGGAGGTACATAATAAATGCTAGTTGACTGAATGATCTTGTCCTCAAGGATCTTAAATTTTATTGGGGGGTTATAGTTATAGTACATTAAAAATGAGTAAATATAAGACGTATAAAATAAGTTAAAAGTAATTTTGAAGTATAATAACTAGAGGAACCAAGAATGGCCTTTTGAAGGAGATGATATTTGAGTTGAGCCTTGAAGAGCTAGGGTTCAAAGAGGCAGAGATGGGGAGGGATAACATCATAGGAATGGAAAACTGCCTATGCAAAGACTTAGTAGTCAAAGATGAAGTATTATATCTGGGAAATAGCAAGGAGCCCAGTTTGGCTGAATTATGAGGTCAAAAGGGGGAGTAAAAATGTAATCATCCTGTAAAGACAGGCTGGAACCAAATTGTGAAGGATTTTTAAAGTTTGAGAAGTTTATATTTTATCCTAGAGATTATTGAGAATCACTGAAGCTTTTTGAGCAAGGGATCAAAGAATGACTGATACTATGGAAGGGACCTCAATGATCACTGAGCCTAAAAAATGCATTTTATAAGTGAGGAAACTTGAGTCCAAAGAGTCTAAATTATTTCCCCAAAGCCATACAAATTATAAGCACTAGGCTTTAGGATATTCAGTTCAGGAACTTCATGTTGTATGGTTTGGAAAGGAGAAAAACATAGAAGAAAATGTTGTTGTTTAGTCCTAATAGGCTAGGGAAGTAGTTATGGATAGAAGAAAATGTTGTTGTTTATTTCTCTGGGAAAAAAGCTCCCAGAGGAGACAGGAAGAGATGCGATCAAGGACACAAGCAGAAAGAGAAAGAAAGCCACAAAAAGCTACCATTGATTCATTAATTAAAAGTAGGTAAGTGTGGCTGCTTGATGTAAACAAAGGGAACAGTTACAAAGTTGGCCAGATAAGGTGATGAGGGCCAGATTCAGGGTGGTGGCTAGGTAAATGAAGAAGAGATATCTGGCAGTGACATTGAGGGGCAGAATTGATAAGACTTGGTAAATGATTGGATATAGGAGTGAGAGTTGAGGATGACTGAGGTTATGAACCAGCATGACCAGGAACATGGTGAGATCTTCAAAAGAAATAGAGAATATAGAGGGAAAGCTAGGTTTAGGGAGATGAATAGGCTAGGAAAGTAGTGAAGGATAGAAGAAAATTTTGTTGTTGTTTAATCCTCTGGGAAAAGCTCCCAGATGAGACAGAAAGAGATACAATTAAGGACACAAGTAGAAAGGTGAGCTCTGACAAGAAAGAAAGCCACCAAAAGCTACCATTGATTCATTCATTAAAAGTAAGTAATGGTTTCTTGATACAGGCAGGCTACCTTGTGACTTGGGATAGAGATGGGAAGGAAGATTTCTGAACTGAGACTGTTTTCAATTGATTCCATTTATTCTATTGATAATTCTCTGGGTAGTCACCAGGCAGCTCCTGATGTGATCTTTAGTTATATAATCTAAGGACTCTCTGCTTTCTGGAATTAACTTGCTTTGTCCAAATCTGTTCATCAGTGGAGTGTGGTCAGTTTCTTGGACCTATTTCCTTTTGGAGGAGTAGGGGAGAAGAATAAAAAATTCAGAAGAGAAGTAATGGCCTTCTATGTAAGTCTTGCTTCAGTCTTATGAGTTAAATGGTGAGTTCACTAGTTCAATTCAATCAACACTTTTTAGGTGCCTTTGAATGAATGAATTAATGAATGAAAGTACTTGCTTTATACAGTGATTCCCAAAGTGGGCCCTACCGCCCCCTGGTGGGCGCTGCAGCGATCCAGGAGAGCAGTGATGGTCACAGGTGCATTTATCTTTCCTATTAATTGCTATTAAAATTAAAAAAAATTTCCAGGGGGCTAAGTAATATTTTTTCTGGAAAGGGAATGGTAGGCCAAAAAAGTTTGGGAACCACTGCTTTATACCAAGCATTGTACTAAGTGCTGGAAACACAAATCAAAATGAGAGGAAGTCAAGAAACTTGACTTCTAAAGTGGGAAATAATACATATGAGGGAATGATGGCCAGGGAAGTGAATTTTGGTTTGGGAAGTCATACAAATGATTGATTGATCTACAGAAGAGTTGACTGACATACTCTTTTCACAGATAATGGTACTCTTTATTTGATTATTGTGCTTAGAGCAGGAGGTGGAAAGGAAAGATGGTGAAAGCTTTGGTGGTAGAGAAGATAGCAAGATGGCTTCTGGGCTAGATGGGATGTTAAACATTGTTTGGTCCTGGCCAGCTAGAAATAATGGGCCAGGTAAATTTACACTCATTCATTCACTCATCATAAAGATAGCTCTGCCCCTGAGTTAGGCGTTCCAAAGTCATGAGTGGCTTAACTCATTGTACTAGGGGCTGAAGGCTTAGCTAGTGGAACATGAGTTCTGGCAGGGCCCAGAAACTAGGAAAGACCTTGAGAACTGGCCAGTGACTGACAGTAATTTGTCATTTGAGGACCAGTCTGACTAAATTTAGACTTTCATCATCTGAAGGGTTACTGTGGGGTGATTGGATTTTCCATCCATAGCAACTCAGGAAGAATTTGGTAAGGCAAGAGGATTTTAGCCTATAATGAATGGCCTTATCATCAAATAAGATAATATTTGTAGAGCATTTTGATCAGTGCCTGGCACCGTTCTCACTTTACAAAAACTCACATCGCAAAATTCCACTTTATGTAAAGAATTCTGAAAGAAATTTGCATTCCAGAAATAACTTTAATGTACAGTACTGTAGAGCACTCTCCACTCCTGTTCCTTTGCTATGAACTCCACAGCTTCTTACCCATCTCCAAAAAAATCTTCCAAGTAAAAGTGAAGAGGCAGGGAGAGACTACTTCTGCTGCCATATCAAGTGTTTGGCTTGAGATATCTTGTGCTGAGAGAAGAGACCTTTGCCCCATTTTGCCCATCCACTCTGCACGTCAAGACTCCTACATGTCTGTCTTCTGTCATCCATGCTTGTGTCTGCCCATCCTTTTTTCCCCCTTGATTCAGGCCAGGCTCCCATATGGCTGACCCAGATCCCAGTGTTCCTCTTCCTGTTTTTGTTCTTCCTCCTGCTCTAGAGTCTTTGTTCCTGGCCCCACAATTTATCTTTGAACTGTGGGCTGACTCCATTCTCCCACAGGTATATGGCACTCTTCTTTTTTCCCTTCCTCCTTCCTTCCCTTCCCCATGTCTATAGGTTAAAAAAATCACTTTAGAGATCAGTGGAATGGCACACTTACTTAGAGAGAACTGTCGGTAGTACATATTATATAAATGTTAGCAGTGATGATGATGTATGATGATCACAATGATGTGCTAAGGGCTGGGAATATAAAGGGAGGCAAAAAGAGTCCTTGCTTTCAAGGAACTTACAGTCTTACAGAGATAACTTTCAAACCACCATGTACAAATGAGATGTGTAGAGGATATATTGGAGATTTCAGCTCAACAAAAGGGAAAGCGCTAGCACTAAGAGAGATCAGGGAAGGCTTCCAGCAGAAAATGGGACTTCAGCTGAGACTTGAAGGGAGCCAGGGAAGCTAGGAGGGCATGATGAGGAGAGAGAGAGTTTCAGGCTTGGCGGACAACCAGTGAAAATGCCCAGAGCTGGTAAAGGGAATATCTTATGTAAGACATAGCAGGGAGGCCAATGCTACTGTACTGAAAGAAGGTGATGAATAGGGGTGGGATGTAAGATGAAAGAAGATGAGAAGTGTAAGAAGGGGCTGAATTATAAAGAACCTTTAAAGCCAAATAGAGAGTTCAGAAGATCAGTTTGAAAGCTGGGGGGAGGATGGATTGGAGTAGTAAGAGATTTGGGGGAAGGAGACCAAATCTTCAGGTTATAAAAACAGTTCAAGTGTGAGGTGATAAGGGCTTGCATCAGTCTGGTGGTAGAGGAGAGAAGGGGATGCATATGAGAGATGATGAGACAGTAAGAAATGATAGGACTTGTCAGCTGATTGGATTTGGTGGGTGAGTGAAGGTAGGACACCTTAGTTGAGAGTCTGGCTGATTGGATGATGCCTATTCAACACGAATAGGAAGATAGGAAGAGGGGAATTAAAAAAAAAGATAATAAATTTCATTTTGATCTGCAGTGGTGGGGCAGTTTGTGAAGTACTAGAGTGAGCCATAAGGATGCATAATTGAACAACTAGGTGGTACAGTGGATACAGCTCAAGTCTTGGAATTAGGAAGATCTGAATTCAAATTTGATCTTAGATACTTAGTAGCTGTGTGACCTTGGGTAGGTCATTTAACCTCTTTGCACCCTCAGTTTCTGTATCTGTAAAATGGGGATAATAGATAATAATAATACCAACTTCCCAAGGCTGCTGTGAAGATCAAAAGAGCGAACATATCTAGGGATAGAAGAGTAGGGCCACTAGAAATGTTGCTGCAGGCAATTGCTTGTGTCCTGAGACTAAGATGGGACTGTGTAGATTCCCTGGTCACCAGGGGTCTTAAGATATCTTTGAAGGAAGGACTGGAGAAATGGATGATGCAGGAGCAGCAGAGAATTCTTAGCTGGGATGGAAAAACCATCCTGTCTGGACTACTCCTAATGGGGCCATCCTGAAAAGGGACAGCAGCAGTTAGCAGGAAAGATAAATGGTAAATGAGGCAAGCCAGAAGGATTGTCAGAGAATGTGTCTGTCAGCCCATGGGAGCTGTAACAGATTCCATTCTTGATGACCTGGGACTGGACTGAAAGGGTTCAAGAAACCAGAGTGCATCTGGAGTTCAGTCCAGAGGGGTGGAGGCATTCAGTGCCATATGTGAGGAAGAACTAGACCTAAGTGCTCCTGGGACTCTGTACAACTGCTGGAGGTGTTTAGAGCACACACAGCTCTATGCTTGTCCACCATATCCCCCTGATGCAGGGGAATCGAGTGCCCCAGGCTGCAGACTGTTGCGGCTCCCTATGATGAGACGAGTTGTTGATGGACACCAGGTCCTCAGCTGTGCCCTAACTCTCATGAAACTGGCTCGGCTTTTTCCTTACACCCTGCCATGGGAACAGAGATTCCTTGATGGAAAGAACAGGTTGCTCACCAGCCAGGAAGGCTCTTCTGGTAGAACAGGAAAACCTCTTTTCCTCCCTGTGGTGCCTTGAGGCTGCTTCTAGAGACACATCTTGGTTGATTTGGCTAATAGGAGAGGCAGAGCATGGAAAATCCAAATCAGCAGATAATCCTAACACCTTTGATATTTGAATTGGGAGCACATTGTGTTATCGTTTTTGTTTATTACTCCCAGCATGCTTCGCTGAAGCAGAATTCATTAGGATAACATGAGAAATAATTTTAATTCCCTCCATGTGCTGATCTTTCTTTTGTCTATTTCTCATTGCCATCATCCTAGTACAGGCTCTCATTTTCACCTGCCTCTATTATTGTAACAGCTTTCTAAGAGGCTTTTCTGCCTCTACTATCTCCTGTTTCTTGCCTCTTTGTACAGGAAGGAGGGAAGGAAGGAAAGAGGGAGGGAAGGAGAGAAGGATTGAAAGAAGGAGAGAAAAGAGGGAGGGAAGGGAAGAAGGAAGAAAGGAAGGAGGGAAAAAGGAATGAAAGAAAGAAGAGAGCAAAGGAAGAAAGGAGGAAGGGAAGAAAGTGTGAGAAGCAGAGAGAAAGAGAAGAAGGGAAAAAAGGTACTTATTAAGTATTTACTATGTGCTATTCACTTTAAAAATGTGATCTCATTTTGTCCTCTCAACAACCCTGGGACCTAGGTGCTATTATTGTGCCTTTTTCACAGTTAACAGCAGCTAAGTGATACAACAGATAGAGTACCAGCCTGGAGTCAGGAAAGCTCATCTTCCTGAGTTCAAATCTGACCTCAGACACTTGCTACTGTTACCCTGGATAAGTCACTTAACCCTGTTTGCCTCAGTTTTCTCATCTGTCAAATGAGCTGGATAGGGAAATGACAACACACTCCTGTATCTTTGCCAAGAAAATCCCACATGAAGTCATGAAGAGTTGGATGTGCCTGAAATGATTTAACAACAAAAATTTTACAGCTGAGGAACCTGAGGTAACTTATGGCTGTATGGTAGCTAGAAGAATCTCTGTTATGTGTAGATCACATTCTTGCTAAAAAAATCCCATGTGATTCTCTATTCCCTAACATGGAAGTTGCAAACTTTTCTGCCTGTCATTCAATGTTCTCCATTATCCAGCTTCATCTTACCTTCTAGCCTTCTCTTGTTTTTTTTCCAGACCAGACGCTGCTTTGCTCTCTGAGTTTCTATGCTCTACCTCCTTGCATTTTCTTCTGTTGTCCCTTCAACTTGCAGGGAATACCCTTCCTTCTCTTTTTTTTTTGCCTCTTGATTTCCTATATATTCCTTAAAGCCCAGCTTAAATACCAACAAGTACCATCCCTCTCCCAGATCTCACATAAGACTTAAGGCAAGTCTTCACTGAACTTGTCATGTTGTGTTGTGAATTATTGTTATCTATTTTTGTCCCTTCTAGAAGCAGTGTGACGAAGGGCATAGGGGAGCAGGCCTCAAAGTTAGGAAGCCCTACCTAGGTTCACATTCTATCTCTAATGAGTACTGGCCGAATAACCCTGGGCAAATGACCTATGTCAATAGAGGTAGTTTCCTCCCTCAGGTGTTCCCTATATGAATGTAACCCAGGTATCCAACTAAACCTAGGGTATTTGGGATGCTGCTGCTTAAGTGGGACTCTGGATCAGTGGGAAAAATGTTGATGAAGGGCTGTATGACTATGTGAGGGGTAGAGCTGTTACTAGAGCTTTGGAGAGGAGAAAGAATTTTCATTCTTTCCTCAAGTCACACATGGTTCCAGACTCTTTTCAGGACTAACTCCAGCACATAGAGAGAAGAGAAAAGGACCTTGCAAGTTGGAGACAGGTAGGGGAAGCCAGCTCCTCAAAGCGTCCCTGATTTCCAGCTTGCCTCCCTAGAGACTTTGAGGAATTTTCCCTTGAGTGAGATCAGGGCCTCTCTCTTGGCTGAGCTGAGATCTCATCTCACCGCCATTTAAAGTGCTCATTCACTCTTATGTGTTTTCTAGTATATTCTAATCTGTACAACTTCTCCAATTTCTGTTTATTATCTGCTTGGATAAATGGGTTTGCTCACTATTCATTACTTGTGGTCTTTTGTTTAATCAATGTCGGCGAGAAGGGCTCAAGCCAGTGAATATATTCTTGGCAACCTCCCTTGGCAACTCTACCTCCCATGTGAGCTATTAGTAAAGTGGCTTTTTTGTTTTGGAAACGATCGTACCTCTAGACCAGCAATATTTAGAGGCAGAGAGATATAATTCTAGTCCAGTACCCCCTTGTAGACTAGAAGAAAGCACCCAGCCTGGTATTATTCCAAGGATTTGCCCGACTCTCCCTCTTGGCTTTTCTCCTCAAATAAGGGCCAGCTCAGTTCAATCAGTATTTACTAAGTGCCAGTCATGTGTCAGATACGGTGCCATTTATTCATGCTACCCAGGAGCTGCTTATCTAAACATAGAGATATCCCATATGGACGTACGCATAACCCAGGTGGGCAGCACATGCCTTATGCCAATGAAATCGCAGGTCTAATTCCTATCCCTATATTTGTGTCTTGCCTCCTGACTGGACTCTAATTTCCATGAGATAGGGACTGTGTTAAGTAAACTATATCTCCCCTAGATTCTAGCAAAGCACTCTTCACATTGTAATTAGTTAATAGATGTTTGTAGTGGCACGAGTGAGTATGTGTGTATGTTGTTGGGAGGAGAGACCACAAACTGGTCCAGGATTTTAAATGGTGAGCGGGTGAAGATTTATCCACATCTGAATAACCATATGGAGGTACCTATTCAAATATACTCCCTAAGAATTAAGTGTACTTAAATTCTACATTTCAGGTGGATAAGTGAAATCTTTTCTCTAGAGGGGATTTATTCACTGACAGGAAAGGGGAGTTTTCTTTTTTTAAAGTCTCTGCAAAAGAGATATGAGAATTCTGTTTCCATTATTTTGTTTCCATCTTCTTAGTGCTTGAGTGATCCTTGAGATTTACATCTGTCCCTATTCAGGGCTAGGCTGAGATGGGCTGCTGAGGGGAGGGGCAGAGGAACAGGCATCCCAAGAGGCCTTGGTGTCTGTGGCCAAGATGCTTGCTGAAAATGAGCTTTTCCCCTTCTTCCCTCAAAATATATGACTCTATTTACTGGAGAAGGGGCAAAGTGGATGAGTGATGAAGAATCATAGGACAATAGAACTGGTTAACCAATTTTCTTGTTGAACCCATTCCTCTTACAGAGGTCCAGAAAGGAAGAATTACAAGCCTAAGGCCACCCAGAGTATGGTTCATTGGAAGAAGTAATGACTGCTGCTTGTTACCTGTGTAACCTTTGGCAAATGTCATTACCTCTCTGGGACTCAACTACTTCCTCCGGCCTAACTGACTTCTGAGGCCCTTTTCAGTTTTATTTCTATGATCCTATGACTTAAAATGGACAACTTGGTGGCTTGTAGTCAGGAAGACCTGAATTCAGATTTGGCCTCAGATACTTGCTAGTTGTATGACTCTGGGAAAGTACTTAATCCAGGTTCCTTATCTGTCAAATGATCTAGAGAAGAAATGGTAAACCACTCCAGTATATTTGCCAAGAAAACCCCAAATAGGGTCATCAAGAGTCAGACAAAATTGAAAAATGACTTAACAAGAACAAATGATTTAGAATTCAGGTGTTCTGACTTAGTCTTAGTCAATATTCTTTTTCTGTTACCCCATGCTCCTCTCATCCCTCCATTCTGCAACATCTCCCTTTCTTTCTCTTCTGCACTTCTGGATATTATCTGGGACGAAAGGCTGGTTAGATCAGCAGTTGCCTAGGGAGTAACATGCAGGGAAGTTTAGTGAGAGACACTTTTGATGTGACTTTTATAAATGCTCACATTTCTGAAGCCAAGAAAGATTTCAGTCTTCATGACATATAGGTATTTTTTTTATACAAAAGATATTTGCTTTGTGATAAGTCAGACCACAGTAGGGGACTGGGAAGACTCAGAACCTCTGGTGGATAGTTATATGAAGGGAGCATCCTTTCCAGATCTGGCTCCAGGTTCACAAACACCTTTTCCTAGCTCTGCTCTAGGCGACTATTGCAACCTGGTCTGTGTTATTTATCTCCCTTGTGTCATTTCTTCAGTCGTTATCCCCGGCTATGCCTCTTCATGTGACCTCCCCCTTGGGATGCTGATTCCTTCAGAAGCTTCCTGAGCATGGGGAGCTCTAGGGGCTGAGGGGATTAAGGACTCCAGCTGTGGGGTCCCCATAAGCCACCAAAGAGTCTGCCTGAAGTCATAGTCCTCTTTTGTCTCTATCCAGAAGCAGTTAAATCATTAGAAAGTATGACTAGCACATGATCATGTGAACCCAAGTCTTATTGCTCAAGTGATAAAACTTGGAAAAACTTGAATGAAATCATATGTGCCTCCCCATTTCCCCAAGCCAAGATTTAAAGGGAAAAGATGATTAAGGAACGGGAAGGAGCACATTTGGCTCAACTGGAGTGACCGAACCGTATACCTACGTTGTGTGCATACGATGTGCATATCCTTCCTAATTCTCCTCCTATAGGGAAGAAAAGGAATTTCAGAGAAATTAATGTATACTGTTGTGTTCAATCTGCATCAGCTAAATCAATTGACAAGCATTTTATTGAGCTTCTCTATGTGCCAGGCGTTGTGTTAGGTGATATGGAAACAAAGACGAACGTAATATGGGGCTCAGCTCTCGAGGAACTTGTGTTCTTGCCAGGTGAATCAGGCTACCTGATGCAAAAGTCAGGAAGGGACTGCATAGAGTTGCTTTATGGCTGGGGGACAAGGAGAAGATGATGTGTGTGCACGGAGGTACGTATAGAATAGATGTGAGGTAATTTGGGGAGTATGTAAGTGGGGATGGTGGTCAGGAGAAGTTTTATGTAGAAGGTGGCATCTGAGTGAGCTTTGAAGAAGGCTAGGGATTCTTAGAGGTGTGTGTGTGGTGGAGGTGAGGGGTAAGGTGGTGCATTCCAGACATGGGACACAGCTGATACAAAGTCTTAGAGATGGGAGATGAGTGTTGTGAATGAGAAACAGTAAGAAGATCTGTGTGAATGAGCCATGTGAATGTTCTCAGGGAGGATGGAGAATAAGATAAGGAAGAAGCCTGCTTGCTTCTTGTAACCTCTATAAGTGCTTTTATATTCTTTCTAGGGCATGCTCTGTTTCATAATCCATAGTCACCGTAGGAATCCAGTATTTCCATAAATACCTCCTTTTCTTAAACCCTTACCTTCTGTTTTAGAACCAATTGGTTCTAAGGCAGAAGAGCGGTAAGGACTAGGCAGTGGGGGTTAAATGACTTGCCCAGGGTCACACAGGAAGTATCTAAGGTCAGATTGGAACCCAGGACCTTCTGTCTCTAGGCCTGGCTCTCAATCCACTGAGCCACTCAGCTGTCCCCAATACCTCCAAAAACAAACAAACAAAAAACACTATTCCATCTTAGAATCAATACTAGGTATTAGTTCCAAGGCAGAAGAGTGGTAAGGGCTAGACAATTGGGGTTAAGTGATTTGCCCAGGGTCACACAGCCAGAAAGTGTCTGAGACCAGATTTGAACCCAGGATCTCCTGTCTGTAGGCCTGGCTTTCAATCTACCGAGCCACTTAATTGCCCTCTGCCCTCTTCCCTTCCCCCCAAATACCTCTTAAATAGAGCTGGCTATTAGGAGCACACTTGTCGTCAGAGGACATAGATTCAACCCCCAAGCTCCATCACTTACTGTGTGACCTTGAGCAAATCACCTAACCCCCAGAGAGAGGCCTTTGTTTCCTTATCTGTTAAATGAGCATAATTTGATTTCTAAAGTACCTTCTAGTTCTACCCCTATGATTCTGTAATCTTAAATCTCAATGTAAACAGAACAGACTTTCCTGTCAAGTGTTCTGTCCAGGTCAGAATTCATCTTTTCTTATTATAATCTGTTTTAAAAAAAAGATTCTCCTAAATTCCTACAGCAAAGTGGACTGTTGGCTTCTTCCAACTCTGACCTCTGTCTTAACTGAACTAAAGCCTCATCTGGCATCTATGGGAGGTTTTTAGCTTGGTGTCCAGCTGGCCAAAGGTCTCATTCTCTAAGAGGTCAAGAGCTTCTTCACCCAATTGTTGATTGTAGAAGGAGAATTCTACCTTCTCCTTCCTCCCTGGACACCAAGGCCTCCCCTAGCTGAGGAGCCAGCCATTGCCCCTGTAGTCTAGGAGGGTTTCTCTATATAAAATGGCTCTCTGGATTTATTTTAAACCTTCTAATTTTCTCTTAGTGGAATGATCTAGACAGAAGTGGGCAGAGCTTCCTTGGCAAGCCACAAAACATCCATCTTAGGGCCAGCCATCTCTTTAGCCCAGTCTGACCCTATTGACATCTCCATACTAGCTTCTCTGTCCCTTTTGCCAGAAGGTAGAAAATAACCTGTCTAGGAAAGGACTGATGAGGAAAGATGCTGGATTTGATTAAGGGCAGGAATGACAGTAAACATATTTTCTGGGTGATTTTATTTCATTTACTCCCCCCACCTCCTTTCCCCAAGGTCACTGTTGTCTCTAATTTCTGGGTCTTTGCTGTTCTCCCTTCCCTCCTGCAGGATCTATGTGGTGCCACTACCTGTGATACTCTGGGAATGGCTGATGTGGGCACTATGTGTGACCCCAAGAGAAGCTGCTCAGTCATCGAGGATGATGGGCTTCCATCTGCTTTCACCACCGCCCATGAGCTAGGTAAGAATGGAGAAGGGTGGTTGAGACAGATAGAGAGAGACAGAGAGAGAGCGACAGAGGCAGAGACAGACATATATAGAGAGAGACAGAGAGTGACAGAGAGACAGAGATAGAGAAAGAGACAGACAGAGACAGAGATAAAGACAGAGAAAGAGAAAGATAGACAGAGTCAGAGAAAGAGAGAGAAACAGAGACAGAGATAGAGATAGATAAAGACAGAGAGAAGCAGAAAGATAGAGACAGAGAGAAAGGAAGGGGGGGGGGGAGAGAGAGAGACACACACAGAGACAGAGACAGAGAGAGAGACAGAGACAGAGGGGAGCAGGGAGTTCTGCTCCTAGGCTTCACTGGGTTTCAGAGCTTAGCCTCTGGTTGCTTTTTTTTTTTTTAAGCCCTTAACGTCTGTGTATTGACTTATAGGTGGAAGAGTGGTAAGGGTAGGCAATGGGGGTCAAGTGACTTGCCCAGGGTCACACAGCTGGGAAGTGTCTGAGGCCGGATTTGAACCTAGGACCTCCCGTCTCTAGGCCTGGCTCTCAATCCACTGAGCTACCCAGCTGGCCCCCTCTGGTTGCTTTTGGTGTGCGTGCTCAAGGGGGACCCCTTTTAATGTCTGCACAAGCACACGTGTCCAATGACACTGAATGAAGTCCTACTGTGGGGCAGTCTGAGGAGATTCAGAGAAAAAGAACTCCTAGCCTGATTGGAAGTAGAGGGGAGAGATTAGCTGCTGGCATAAAAAAGACCTGAGAACACTTAGAAAGGAGCATGGAAACAAATGTAAATGACTTGGGGGAGAGAGAGGGACTGAGCCCTGAGGATTTCACTAGCTCTCTCAGCCATCATCCTATATTATCTTCTCTTAGTTCCTCCAGGTTGCTTCCTGGCCCAGATTTCTGCTTCGGGCATCAGTTTTGTGGGTCCCTCCCCCATAAGGCTACTTTTCACTTCCCCCCCACATTTCTTCTTATCTCTACCTTTCTGTCCCCTGAATGGTCTGCTTCCCCATCCTAAATAATCCCTTTCTCTTGTTTTACCCTCTCAGGTCATGTGTTCAACATGCCCCATGACAATGTGAAGGTGTGTGAGGAGGTGTTTGGGAAGCTACGGGCCAACCATATGATGTCCCCTACTCTTATCCAGATTGACCGTGCCAATCCCTGGTCAGCCTGCAGTGCTGCCATTATCACTGACTTCCTGGACAGTGGACATGGTGAGCAGGGGGTGTTAAAAGAAGGAGGCAGGTAGGCCTCAATGGGATACCATGTGTTATTATCCAAAGGTTGTCATGATGAAACCGTTCTGTAAATTGAAAAATGCCATATAAATAAGAGCTTATTATCCTCACTAGCTAGCTTGTTGGACCAGGGTTCTGATCCCTGACTTTGGGATGGGCCAATAGTAGGAGGCTCTGTGGGACAGTGGAAAGAGCACCATCTTTGGATGAAGAGAACCTGGACTGAAATCCTACCTCCGACTCTTATGATATGGATGACTTGGCGCAAGTTGCTTAACTTCATTGAGTCTCTGCTTCTTCCTCTAAAGTGGATTTGGATTCAGATGGTGTGTGAGGTCCACTCTAGATCTATGATCTTTTGATTTTAGGCAATGGTCAAATGGTCAGTTGACTCTTCATCCATTGGAGCTCTATTTTGGAGACAAGGAGCAGAGTCTAACACTTAATTAGTTACTCCTGCTTTTATTAATAGCTTGGGATAGTGTCTTTTGTGAGAGGAATGCTGGGGGGGTGTCTAAGTGGCTCAGTGGATAGAGAGACTGATCTGGAGATAGGAGATCTTGAGTTTAAATCTGGCCTCATAAACTTCCTAGCTGTGTGACCCCGGGCAATTCTTTTAACCCTCATTGCCTAGCCCTCACAGCTCTTCTGCCTTAGAATCAATACTGATTCTAAAATAGAAGGTAAGGATTTAAAAAAAAAAAGGCTATCTTTATGCCGGAATTTCCTTTAAAAGATCTTTCCAGGAGTCAGGAAAAGTAAATTGCCTATGTATATTCACCTAACTGGAGAGAGTAGGTCTGCTATAGGACAAATAATAGCAAGAAACATTCAGATGTTTATAAAAGTTAAAATCTAAAATAGGAGCCAGGAATAAAAACTCTTGGACTATGCAGAGACGGCAAAAATATGGACAAGAAAGTGGAATTAGAGAATTTAATTCAAGGAGGCAAATTTTATCATAAGTATCACTGACACTTGCTGGAATAAACCCAATGACTGGATTAAAGCTCTAGAAGGATAGACACAATTCAAAAGAACAGAGCAGGTAAAAGCATGGGTATACGTATGGACTACCATGACTTGGAGTAGTATTGTATGTTAAGAAGTTATCCTCATGTAGTCTAGGAACTAAGGAAGTGGTTGGGAAGGAGGCATGCTGAAGTTCATTAGGGGCCAAAACAGGAGCAGTGTTGTCATCTGAATATACTACAGATTACCTGGACAGAAAGGAAGTAGATGAAGAGTGTGGCAAATACATCACAAGCTTGGCATAGAGGCATGACACTATAATGGTTACTGTTGTTGTTCAGTCATGTCTGACTCTTCATGGACCCATTTGGGCTTTTCTTGGCAAAGATACTGGAGTGTTGCCATTTCCTTTTCTAGTACATTTTCCAGATGAGAAAACTGAGGCAAATAGGGTTAAGAAACTTGCCCAGGGTTACACAGCTAGTACGTTTCTGAGGCTGAATTTGGATTCAGGTTCTTTTGACTTCACGTAAAGCTCTCTCTATACTTCCCCATCTAGCTACCTTATAGAATTGGTGAGAGATTTCAGTTATCCACATATGTGCTGGAGTTCTCTTTAAAGTCTTGCTTTAAGTATAACTTTATTCTTCAGGAGGTAGAGGTACCAACAAAAGGAAATCCTATTTTATATTTGATTCTAATCAATGAAAAGTTATGTGATACTGGGGTGAAAATGATGAGAACCTAGGGGGAAATTACTATTTTATGTTTGAATTTGTGATAGAAAAGAGGAAGCAAAGGATATTGTGATACATGTCTTACATTTTGAGAGGGAATTTCAAAGGATTTGTAGAAAAGATAAGAAGGATACCAAAAACTAAAATTCTACAATGGAAATTAGCTCACAAGGGAAGCTCTCAGGAATAAAATTCTGAAGACATAAGAGGAAGCAAATTCTCCTGAGAAAGAAAAGGGAGAATTGTCTATAGAATCCAATAAGGATGCACAGGGAACTCTCCAATCAACTAAGATTTAAAAACAATGTCCAGAAGATGGGAGCAAAGATAGCTAATGGGGGATAAATATAAAAGTGTAGCATGTCAAGGCTGCTAAAACTTGTAATGAAATGAGGCTGGCAAGGAATACTAAGAATATGAAAAAAAGTTTAAAGCTGTATTTGGGAAAAAGGGAAATTTGAGGAAGGGATAGGATAGCTATCTGGAATTGTATGCGCTAATGATAACAGAAGATGGAGCAAAAGCAGAGTTACTCTACTTTTTATTTTGTTTCTATTTTCTTGGCAAAGAAAAATCATCTTTGGATTGCAAAGAACAGAATGAAATCACTAATAAGGAGTTAATACCAGATAAGTAGGGTGAAAGAACTCCTTGAGGCTCTTGATGTGTTCAAATCACCAGACCTAGACAAATTGTGTCTCAACCTACTAAAAGAACTGGGAGCTGTCATTGCCAAGCTAGCATCAATAATACTTGAAAGATTGTGTGCGTGGAAGAGTTATCAAAGGATTGGAGAAGGGTGAAGATTGTTTAGATTATTTTAAAAAGGGAAGAAAATGCAGATTTAAACATGCCATTTTTCACTTTATTTCCTCCATGAACTTTTCTCTAGCGTAAGCAACATGTATCTTATTTCACAACGTGATGAACAAAGGACTATGTATTGTGTGATAATATATTTATAACCTATACAATATAACCTATCTTCTTGGGGAGAAGGGAGAGATGTGAGAAAAGGGAAAAAAGAAGAATGAGAGAGATTTTGGATATAGCTAATGTGAGAGCTAATGTTTCTATTGGCTAAGCATATTTAGTATAATTTGTTACACATTTATAACATATCTGTATTATATTATTGTGATATATGTATATGTGTATATGTATACACATATATATGAAAAATGATTACAAAAAAGAGAAAAGAATGAAGCCTTCAGCTGATAGGCTAGTGAGCTTGACTTGGACTCTTGGCCAAAACTTAGAAGATTTTACTAAAAAGACATTTAGTAAACTTTTGGAAAATGATAGTAGTGATGACAGAGAACTTTTATGTCTTTATCAAAAACAAATTATGTCAGGTTGACCTAATTTCTCCTTTTGACAGGACTACTAAGCAGGTATTGTGGAAATGCTACAGATGCACTTTACCTATGTTTTAGCATTTGACAAAGTTTCTGGTCCTATCGTGGAACATATTGAGAGATATGGGCTAGCCCAGGGGTCGGCAACGTATGGCTCTCGAGCTATATCTGGCTCTTTTGAGGGCCAGATATGGCTCTTTCTGCAGGAGCCATAAAGTCAATTTTTTTTCAGGCGCTGTTACAGGAGCGCACACTGTGAGCATTGTACAGCTCTCATGAAATTACATTTTAAAAAATGTGGCATTTATGGGTCTCATGGCCAAAAAGGTTGCCGACCCCTGTGCTAGAGAATAGTGCAGTTAGGTAGATCAGTGGGATGGATAGATCGAAAGCATAGTCATTATAGTTATTTTTCAATTTGGAAGGAGTGCTCTAGTGAAGAGCTTGGGCCTTGGCTATTTAATATTTTTATCAATGTTGTTAACATTTGTTAATATTGCCAACATGTTCACTAACTTTGCAAATAACAAAGTCAATCTAGTGGTTGAGAGTGAATATTCAAAAAGATTGGAACTCAAATGGATCTTTGTTCTCATAGAAATGGATGGAAATCCCAACTTGTTCATATCTCTGCATCCTGTATAACTTTTGACCTTATCATTCCTTAAGTTTGCTACAGGGAGAGCACTCAATGTGCTGGAGTTTACTACAGGGATAGTAATCTAATAGGGGCTTTTCTTGCTTTCTGGTTTCTTTTAGTCCCTTATCTGTTTTATATTGTAGCCTACTCATGGTCACTATATACTTTTCCATTTTACTCTCTGAGTCATGTCATTTTTAAGTTCTTCAGAGATTATATTTTCAGTTTTAATTTTTATTATTTATTTATAATTATATTTATTTTCATATATATTTAATTATAAAAATATTGGCAAGATACCCAAGTAGGCAAAGTCATCCCAAGGGCATCTGAGGATGAAAACCAAAAGATGACAATAAACAGAAGAAAAATGGAAAAGATCTGCAAATATTTGTTTTATAACAGACTCTTCATATCCTTAAAGGCAATGAGGTCCCCACACTTGGACTCTAGTATCACAATCTCAGATGCATTTCTAGTATCACAATCTCAGATGCATTTATAAATGGCATCATAGAAAACAAAGATGAGAGAATCAATTATGTTAGACCAAGTGTACAAAGAAGAAATCTTTGCTGGAGGTAACACAGTTGTGAGGGTGTTGAGGAATTGATTCATAAGGTACTTAAAAGAAGTAAAAATGTTAAAGGTAAGGGTAGAAATTCAGATTTTATTAATGCCTGAAAAAACTAAATTGGAAATTTATCTTTCCTTCTGAGTATAACATTTTAGGAAGGACACTGATAACCTAGGAAATGTCTAGAGGAGGGCCACCAGAAGGATGAAGGGCCTCAAGTTTGTGATACCTGAATGGTCACTGAGGGAACTGGGAATATCTTCTATGAAAAGGGGCATTTCAGAGAAACATGGCCTTAGGATTTTGAAAGATTATTGCCTGGAAGATGGGTTACATTTATTCTATTTGGACCTCAGAGGACAGAACAATGTGAATAAGAGTTGAAGGGACAAATTTAGGCTTGATGGAAATAAATATTTCTTAATAATTAGAATGATCCCCAAATGGGATAGTCTATCATGGGAAAGAGGAAGTGCCCCTCATTAGAGGAGTCGGGACAATGGCTGAATGCTCAGTTTTTGGGTATGGTGCAGAGAGGATTCTTAGACCAGGTAGTCTCTGGGGTACCTTCCAGTAGATGCCATATGATATAATGAATAGAGTGATGACTTAAGAGTAAATAAGAGGGGCAGCTGGGTAGCTCAGTGGATTGAGAGCCAGGCCTAGAGATGGGAGGTCCTAGGTTCAAATCTGGCCTCAGACACTTCCTAGCTGTGTGACCCTGGGCAAGTCACTTGACCCCCATTGCCTACCCTTACCACTCTTCTGCCTTGGAGCCAATACACAGGATTTACTCCAAGACGGGAAGGTAAGGGATAAAAAATAAGAAAGACTAAATAAGAACTGAGTTCAAATCCTGGCTCAGACACTTATTCACTTATGTGACCATGGGCAAGTCCTTTAACCTTTACTAGCCTCAGTTTCTTCATCTGTAAAATGAGGATAATAATAGTACCTGATTCACAGGTTATTTTGTTTTAGATTGTTGTAAGGATCAAATAGTACTCTGTAAACCTTAAAGCACTATATGAATTCTAACTATTATTCTAACTTTTAGATTCTTGGTTCCTGAATTAGGAAATTAAATTTATAGTGCTAGTTAAACTTTTCACTTGTCATCTGTCTGTCTGTCTCTGTGTCTTTCTGTGTCTGTCTCTCTTACTGTCGCCCTCTTCCCTCTCCCTAATAAAACACTAAATCTCACTTTTTTGAGGCTTTGACTTCCTCATCTATAATATGGTTAGAACCATTCCTATCTTCCTTTCTTCATATGATTATGAGGCCAGAATAATAGGATAATAGGATAGGAAAGAGAATGCTTTGATAGTGAAAGTGTCTCCCAGAACTGGTTGATTGGAGGCAGGATAATGGACTAGAAAAGTTTTAGAAATAACCCTTTGTTTCTAGAATTTCAAACTCTTTCTTGTTTTTCTCCGTTTCCTCTTTTGGGAAGTAGCTCTCAACTGATGCTAATTCATCCAAAGTGTCCAGGAGCTCCTGCTTCTCTCACCGCCTCCTTCTCAATTCCCCTGCCTTTCTATAGGTGATTGCCTCTTGGATCAACCCAGCAAACCCATCTCACTGCCTGAAGATCTACCAGGATCCAGCTACACTCTGAACCAGCAGTGCGAGCTAGCCTTTGGTGTGGGCTCTAAGCCCTGCCCCTACATGCAATACTGTACTAAGCTGTGGTGCACGGGCAAAGCAAAGGGCCAGATGGTGTGTCAGACCCGCCACTTTCCCTGGGCAGATGGCACTGGCTGTGGAGAAGGCAAGTTTTGCCTGAAGGGGGCTTGTGTGGAGAGGCATAACATCAGTAAATACAGGGTGAGTAACATAGCCTGCACTCTGCTGGGGATGCAAGTGAGTGGAGGGCAGGGTGGAGGGCCTCATAATTAATTCCCTTCTATAGGGGCCCAGTGCCTAGGAAGAGACATGGGCCCCTGTATGAGAACCGGGGGACTCATTCTGTTTCTTCTAATTTGTTGTCGGGCCTTAGAGAGAGTGTATTTTTCCATTAGATAGCAGTTCTTCTATCAACATCTCTCTCTGCTTCCTGACTTTTAAGGAGTAGGGAGAGGAGATGAAGTAAATTCAAGTGACTTAATGGGTTTTATTGAATGACTTGAAAAAAGAACTCTCCAGAGGGAATGAGTGTTAGATCCCCATATTTCTGTTCTCTTTCTTACTTACCTTAGGGAACCCTAAGCTTGATCTATAACCCTTTAGGGTAGCTCTTTCCCCATTGGTGTTGCCAATTTGGGACCATTAATTGATTAATTAATCCATAATTCAATCCATATCTAATTAATCCATAATTCAATGAACAAATACTTGTTAGATAATAGGCACTCTCCTGGGTGCTGTGCTCTATGAAAACGTGCCAGGCTCTGTCCTCAAGGACCTTCCAAGGCTGTGCAAGTGACAGGAACTTAAACTGAGCCATGAGTAAAAAACTTAAATGAACCTCAGTGGTTTGGCTGAACCTAGAACTGAAGATAATGATTTTTACTGAACTAGAATTCCCTTCCACCCCTTGCAATCCCACTCCAACCTTTCAAACTAGAACATCACCTTGCTTATAAATCACCATTTTGTTTGCTTTGTGTTTCTGACTAATAAAGGACTTCAAGACCCTCTAGGGAAGTCCCACAATGATCCATCCTCTTCTTTGTCACATTAGAACACCCTTCTGGGTTGCTCACTGAGGCTTGGCTCAATTAGATGTGAAGGTGAGGCTTGTTCACCAAAACCAACATTCACTAAAGGCCCAGTCACTTGTATTGGCCTGGAAGTGATAGAGAATAATTTAGAAATAGTCCCTGCCTTCTTTGGAGGCTGTAGTCTGAGTGAGGGGCATATATACTGAAGAAGAGAATAAATATGCTGAATCAGTACACAAAAAGGCTTAATCCTTTCTCTTCACGTATATAAAATGATGTCAGATGGAAGAGGGATTAGACTGATAGATGTCTTTGAAAGCCCCATTTGAGCTCCATGTAAGATTATACTTTCTAACAATGAATACTACTGAGCCTCAACCCTCTTCCTCACTTCCTCCTACTCTGCGGGAATAGCCTGCATTTGGCTTCTCCTTAGGGGAGGTGGCGTGTGAGTCCAGGTTGGAAGAGGAATGCTTGATCCTTATTCCATTTTCGGCCCTGGGAATGTGTCGCTTCTGAGGTGGCAGGATGCCTCTTTCTGGAGGTCTTCAAGGGGAGGCTCAGGAACATTTGTCAAGAATGTTATTTAAGAGATTTCTATAAGATGAATGGAATTATCTATGAGGTCCCTTCCAGTTCAAAAATCTACTACATACAACTTAAACCAAAGAGAGACCGCTTGTCACAGTAGAAAGAGTGCTGGGTTTGAGGTCAGGAAGTAGTGGTTTCAAATCATGCATCTTATTCTTAATAGCTTCAGATCATTCCATAGGCTATTATTACAAGGATTATAATCTTTACAGGAGTTAGGTAATCCCATTCTAGGTTGTTTCCTAGTTCTGATGAAATCATAGCTACTTTCTAAAGTTTGCAATATTTAATATCCTAGGTTGGTACAATGTCGGTCAGATGATACATGCTCAGGGATTGCAAATGTTTTAATGGTATGCCAGGAAACCATGCTTTACAGGCTAAATTTGCTGTTCTCTCTCTCGCTCCTCAGGCCCTAAACAAAATTAAAATTCTCCTTCTATTATTTATCTCAAAGTTGAAAGGATTTTTGGAATGTAGGAAGCTGAATATTGTCAATGTCACTAATCCCATCCATTAGCTGATTACACTGTAAAGTCTAAAAAGTAAAGTCTAAAAAATTAACCCAGAAAGTAGGAGGTAGAGAGGCTGATTTAGAATTATATTTAATATTTTTAAATATGCTTAAATTAAAATATTTAATATACTTAAAGAGAAACTTTTGGATTAATGAGATACTATTTTTTTCTTTTACATCAGTGTCATTTCTTAGTAACTCTTTTTTAAAAAAAACACTCTTTTTTAAAAAAAAAATCCTTACCTTCAGTCTTAGAATCAATACTTGCAAGGTTACAAGGCAGGAGAATGGTAAGGTCTGGTCAATGGGGGTGACTTTATTCTGGAACATACACCTAGGAAGTGTCTGAGGCCAGTTTTGAATCCAGAACCTCCCGTCTCTAGGCCTGGCTCTCAATCCACTAAGCTACCCAGCTGCCTTCAATGACGACTCTTATGAGAATAAAAATTAAAGATTTTTTTTTTTTTTACAAATTTTACAAGTAAGCAAAATAAGTCAACAGGTTGTGCTTGTCTGACAATCCTTCATTCTACATCTGTAGTCTACAACCTCTCTAATGAGGGGAGGTAGGCCTGTTTTATTAACAGTTCACTGAGATCTCATTGGTCACTGCATTTTTCAGAGTTCTAATGAGTTTAAATGTTGTTTCCTTCAACCTGGTTATAGTCATTATGTAAATTGTTCTCTTGTTTTTACTTATTTCACTTTGTTCATCAGTTCATACAAAGCTTCCCCCAAGTTCTTCATGTACATGTGCACTCATCCAGTCTAATCATAAATCATTATTTACTCAGCAATTTCCCAATTGATAGACACTTATTTTAAAGATAATTGTTAACAGAGAAAAAGGAGATTAGGAAATACATACAGTAAATGATATAATTAGTAACAGTTTATAATAAAGTTTATGAATGTGATGTTGATTTTAGCTTTTAAAAAGACAAGTCATTTGCCTGGATTATAGTTTTAACTTACCGAAAAGATCTTTTTTTCCCTTTAGAAAATGCAGACATAATATTTAGCCTGGGATGTGTTGGTAAATGTTTGATAATGGACTGAAAAAAAAAGTATGCAGGATATATTTTTAAGTTTAATCTGCTTTAATAACATTTTCTCCATCATCCCCCTTTTTCCTCCCAAACCCTTATCTTCTATCTTAAAAGTGATACTAAGTATTGTTTCCAATGCAAAAGAGTGGTAATTAGGGTTAAATGGCTTGCCTACAGTCATATGGCTAGGAAGTGTAAGAGGCCAGATTTTTTAAGCCTAGACAATCAACAAAATAGCAACAAAAAAATCTTTGATTTGTAGCATTTGTTGATTTCTGAGGTGTAAATATTCACACTGAAAATTTAACAGTCCTCTATAAGCTGGCCTGAGCAGACTCCTGCTTCCAGCCCAACACATGAGGAATTCTTGGGAATTCAGAACCAGCAGAGTCTAAAAGTTAATATTGCCTTACTTTAGGGTAAATGAACTGATGTGGTGTTGAATCAGGAGAACCTCATAAATACTAAGCAGTCTCTGTCTTTGCAGGTGGATGGTTCCTGGGCCAAATGGGAACCTTATGGCCCTTGCTCTCGGACCTGTGGTGGAGGTGTGCAATTGGCACGACGGGAGTGTAGCAATCCTGCACCTGCCAATGGGGGCAAATACTGTGAGGGAGTGAGAGTCAAATATCGATCCTGTAACCTGGAGGCATGCCCCAGCTCAGGTAAGAGGGGACCAGGCACTGGAGAGCCTATTCTAGAGTGGGGGGGGGTTGAGGCTGGATGCAGAGAATGAGTTTCCCATGGCTAAAATTCCCCAGGAGTCTTGGTCTCCCTCCCATCCCATCCAGTTCCCTTTCTGAGACTCCTATGTTTGCTTCCCCCAACCCCAGTCTCTGGCAAGAGCTTCCGGGAGGAACAGTGTGAGGCTTTCAATGGCTACAACCACAGCACCAATCGGCTCACCCTGACCATGGCCTGGGTGCCCAAGTACTCGGGCGTCTCACCCCGGGATAAATGCAAGCTCATCTGTCGAGCCAGTGGCACTGGCTACTTCTACGTGCTTGCACCCAAGGTGAGCAGAGACTGGAGGGGGGAGATCATAACAAGGGTGTCTTTCTACAGGGAGAAGTTTAGGGAATGTGCCAACTCATCTGTGTGTGTCTTTCTCTTTCTTTTTTTCCCTCTCCTTGGGGGCCATAGGTGGTGGATGGTACCCCATGCACTCCAGATTCCACCTCAGTTTGTGTCCAGGGCAAATGCATCAAGGCAGGCTGTGATGGAAACTTGGGCTCCAAGAAGAAGTTTGACAAATGTGGAGTCTGTGGGGGAGACAACAAGAGCTGCAAGAGAGTCACTGGACTCTTCACCAAACCCATGTAAGTTTTCTGATTGTTTGAACATAAGGCTATAGTTAGCAACTCTGGTTCTTATTTTAGTTTTTAATCAACAAGCATTTATTTTTTCTTCCTCCAATATCCCCTACCCACACTGGGGGAAAAATAACAACAAAATCCTTGTAACAAAAATGCATAGTCAAACACACACAAAAAAAGAATCCCATATTGACCACATTCAAAAGGATTTCTCTTATTCTGTACCGTGAATTTATCACCTGTCTCCATCAGGAGTTAGGTAGCATTCTAGTTATCAGTTCTTTAGAATAATGATTGAGATATAGAGTTGTTAAATCTTTTAAAACTGTTTGTTTTTATGAGGTTGTTATAGTTTTAATCGTTCTCCTTCAGCTTACTTTATTCTACACGGATTTATTCAGGTCTTCCCAGGTTCCTCTGAAATCATCCTCTTCATCATTTCTTATACCTTATTATTGTTATATTCATATATCATACTTTGTTCAGGTATTTCCCAATGGATTTCCTCCTTAGTTTTATTTCTTTGCCACCACAGATGAACTTCTATAAATATTTTTGTTCTATATAACATCTTTTCCTCTTTGATCTCTTTAGGGAATAGGACTAGTAGTGATAAAACTGAACCAACTGGTATGCAGAGTTTAGTAACTTTTGGGACATAGTTTCAAACTGCTTTCCAAAATGGCTGTGCCAATTCAATACTGTACCAAAAATGCTTTAATGTGCCTGATTTCCCAAAGTCCCTCCAGCATGTGAATTTTGGGCCTAGGAAGGTAGTATAGCTGTTGAAGGAGGTGATAAAGAAGGAAGGCAAGACTTCCTTTCCCTGTTCTTTTCCCATACCCCTGCTGTGAATTAAGGAGCTCTAGAGTAATTGGGATAGAATTCAGCCCCTGCTGAATACCCTCAGTCATAATAATAGCTAGAAATATATAGTGCTTTAAAGTTGACAAGGCATTCAATTGAGCCTCATGACTGCCTTATGAATTACGTGCCATTGTTATCCCCAGTTTACAGAGGAGGAAACTGAAAGAGATTAAGGGACATGACCAGGATCCCATAATTAGCAAATGTTTGAGGTAGGCTATGAACTCAGGTCTTCTGGATTTCAGGTCTAGTGCTCGCTTCACTACTTAGCTGCCTTAGCACATAATGCTTCCCTTGCCCCCAAATCTCTGCAGTAAATTTCACAAGGATTTATAGAATGCCTACTCTCTGTAAGGAAATGATGATGGGTGCTTCATGCGGTTAGAAAAACAATCAAGCAAAAACCAAATAAGGCACAATGTTTGACTTTGGGAGATAAGCTGAGTACACAGGAAACTATGATAGAGGGCAGACAGGGGATGTGTAATCTCATAAAGACTCTTGCCTTTCTCTTGGGCTTCCTGATGTTCTTCAGGTTTGGGGGAAGAAAATTGATATGAGCTTGAAGAGTAACTCTGGAAGGGTTTTCATGACCTGGAAAATAGTGACTTGAAGCATTGTCTTCTTCTAAGATCCTGGCTGTAGGGAGTCTGTTGTCTCCCATACTCTGTCTTCAAGTGAACACATGGGTGCTGAGAACAATTACTTTTCTCAGTTCAGATCTGGGAAGTATTTTGTTCTTTGACAATATCTCCTTTTTTTCTGTGAAAGTCTTTTTTTTTTGGTGGGGGTGTGTGAAGTGGGGTACAGAGAGCTTGACCTAGGGACATATTGATGCCTCTGAGAGAGTCTCTGAGATAGATTGCTCAATTCCCTTTGGGAGGAGCTCTGAGGTCTAAATTTTTTCTTCTGAATTAATTGGAACCTGGACAAACCTAATGTCAGGTGTATTATAATGGGGATCCCTTCCATATATGCAGTGATTCCCAAAGTGGGCACTATCGCCCCCTGGTGGGTGCTGCAGCAATCCAGGAAGGCAGTGATGGCCACAGGTGCATTTATCTTTCCTATTAATTGCTATTAAAATTAAAAAAAATTAATTTCCAGGGGGCTAAGTAATATTTTTTTCTGGAAAGGGGGTGGTAGGCCAAAAAAGTTTGGGAACCACTGATCTATGGGTTGGATTAGATGGCTGCCGAGGTCCCTTCTAACTGTTAAACTCTTCCCCTCTCGAGGCTTTTATCTAACGCCTAGCCTCTGTTTCTCCCTCACATAGGCACGGCTATAACTTTGTGGTGGCTATTCCAGCAGGAGCCTCGAGCATTGACATCCGCCAGCGGGGCTACCAAGGCTTGATCAGCGATGACAACTACTTGGCCCTGAAGAATGGGCAAGGCAAGTACCTGCTCAATGGGCACTTCGTGGTGTCCGCTGTGGAGCGGGACCTGATGGTGAAAGGAAGCCTGGTCCGTTACAGTGGGACCAGCACTGCGGTTGAGAGGTTGCAGGCATCAAGGCCCATCCTGGAGCCTTTGACTGTGGAGGTCCTCTCTGTTGGCAAGATGACCCCACCTCGCATTCGATACTCTTTCTACCTACCCAAGGAGCCCCGGGAGGACAAGTCTGCCTATCGCAAGGACAACCGGGGATCATCCGTGCTCAACAACAGTGTCCTCAGCCTTTCTAACCAGGTGGAACAGTCAGATAACAGGCCTCCAGCTCGATGGGTGGTGGGCAGCTGGGGGAGCTGTTCGGTAAGCTGCGGGAGTGGGCTGCAAAAACGTGTGGTGGACTGCCGGGGCTCCCCAGGGCAGCTTGCTGCTTCTGCCTGTGACACGGTCCAGCGGCCAACAGAGACAAGGCCCTGTGGGGACCCCTGCCCGACTTGGGAGACAGGTGCCTGGTCTCCTTGCTCCAAGAGCTGTGGCCGGGGCTTTAAGAGACGACCACTGAAGTGTGTTGGCCATGGGGGACGGCTGCTGACCAGGGACCAATGCAACCTTCGTCGGAAACCCCAGGAGTTAGATTTCTGCACCCTGAGACCATGTTGAAGCAGGCTCTTTCTGCCACCCCCTCACTCTCCCCACCCTCACATTAGGGCCATCAGCATTCTGGCCAGCTGGCACAGTGAGCACTGGCCAGGGGGTCACCTCAGGACCCAGCTCACATCCAGGAGCTAAGGACTATTGAACAGGGGTGAGAGGTTCTCCTCACCCTTCCTCACTTGAGCAGAGTGGTACTAACCTTACAGTCTACCTCGTGCCAGGCTCCTCCAGTGCCCAGGTGCTGGGGGGGATAGGAGGGAGAACCTGAGAGAAGAGCATGCTGGGCATGGAAGGATTGGAGCCCAGTTTAAAAAGAGACCTGGAGAATGGGCAGCTCCAGGGCAGAACTTCAGGTACTGTGGCACTCCTTCAAAGGAGGCCTCAGGCTGCTGGAAGAGCCGAGGCTGGCAGCCTGGCACCCTCAGGGGGCCCTGAGGGCTCTTGCACCATCTCTGAACAATGCAGGTTTTCATGGTGCTTGCAACCCACTTTCCTTTTTCTTTTCTGACTGGTAATGGGAAAAAAAAACAAAAAACAAAAAAACAAAAACCAAACCCAACAAACTCACAACTTTGCAGGATGAGGGGATGCTAAGGGAAAGAGGGAAATAATTAGATACCACAATGGTGAGGTCATTTTCATCAGTCAGGGGTAGATTGGGGATAAAGTCTTAGGGGAATCTCTCAACTTTCTTTTCTCCTTAGTGGTCCCCCAAAACATTCCCCTCTCCTCCAAATTCCCTCACCCAGGTTTATAGAATATTGTATTCATTTGGGACAGGGGGGTTGGAGTGGGAAAATCATCTTTGAGGAATAACTCTATATAGCTTTAAAGGGATGAAAAGTCCTTTGAATTAAGAACAGTGTGAAAACATGGAAATTGAGAAAATCTAGTTCCCCTGGAAGAGGAATCAGACCAAAAAGAAAATCAGTTTCGGGATCCTAGAAATTGTACCAGAGCCAATGACCAGTGCAAGGAAGTTTAAGGGGTAAACTCCAGACAGGAAGCTGCTGTCCCTGGGGTTGGAGGCTCCAGGATCTCTTTTTTTTAGAATTATTTTGGGTCTCATTCAGCAAGGGTGCTGTAACTTCAACTTCTCTGCTACCCCAAACTACCTTCAAAGTGACTGTAGCCTCACATCCTTAGAGAAAGTGATGCATCAAAGCGGAGGTGGTGTAGCCCATTGGTCAGAACCAGAGAAGGCTTAGGGCAGGGTGTTGAGCATTGAGGTGTTTTCTCTTTCTCTGACATCAAGACTGCTGTGTGGCTTTTGGTATGTTTATTTGCCTTCCTGGGCCTCAGTTTTTCCACCTGTTAAATGAAGGCTAATTGTTTGCTACCTCAGGTTCTGCTTTCTGGGTACCCCTGTTCTCTTTTCTTCCACCTCCTTATCACACACTGGGCAGTGGGAACTGTTATATCCCAGAGATGAATACTCTTCTCAGAGGGTCATGCTATATGGGTCATAGACATGAGTGGGTCTTTTTGGGGGAGATGCCAATGTCACCAGGGGGGGGACTCCCAGTTTTGAGACGGGCTCCCTCCCTAACTCCAATCCAGGTTTCCTTAGGGGCTAACATTATGAAGCATGTAGTTTTTACCTATGATAGAATTTCAGGGTTGAGAGACCATTTCCGCCAATCTGAACCCAAAGCTTGAATCCCCTAACTTTTTTTTTAACCTAATAATATTTGTAGCCTCGAAGGAAGGCACTTGAGCTAAATTTAGAGTGGACAAATTGGATAGCCCTATGCCAGGGGAGTAGAAAATGTACTTATATTCCATGGGTCCCAGGGCCCTAAAGAAACCTGGTTGACTGTGGCTCAGAAAGAAGAGAGTCGGGGATAGAAGCTTATTTATAAATACATAGCATTCTCCTTCAGAGTAAAGCCACCCCAGCACAAGTTATAGGGTCTCCTATATCTGATTGCTTAGTGATAAACTTGGTAGAGGTGAGATCTAGATTCAAACTGGGGTATACCTCAAATGGGATTAAGGAAGGTGGGGCTCCTAGGGAGAGGATTTTGATTCTTCCAACCATTCAATCCACTGTTAAATGCACTCTTATCCTCTAGCTTCTCCTTAGGGATGAATTTCATGATCCTGAGCTAAAGGGCAGAATTCCTTTGGGAGGAGGAAAAATGGACATGGCCAATGGGTGATGGAAAGTAATGGTGACAAAGGACCATGACAAAATTTGAGCTGGAGACTCAAATGACAGAGCAGGGTAATCCATACTTAGTGCATCTCACTAGGAATTGGGGATGATGTGGGTGCTGTGAAATAGAATTGGGGGCATGAATGAGGGAGGGTGGTGGTAGTAAAGATGCTTCCACTGGGGTGACCAGCCTTCTAGAAGGAGAATCCTTATTATCATTGACTTCATGTGAGTCTTTAAGGAGGGATGTACTTTCTTGTTCCTAACATAAACTAGTTCCAGAGGTTCTCCCCCCCCCCATTTGTTGGTATTTTTATTTCTCTCCCCCCCCCCATTTGTTGGTATTATTAAAAAAATATGACCAAGGTAGCTTACTGAGAAGTTGCCCTTGACTATGAACATTCCACTAACCAAACTGCCTTCCAGGATGGAGCAGAGATTGAACTTGAGACAGATTTTTGGAGGTTGGGACAAGAGATCAGGGAGGCATCTCAGGTCTAGGTGACAAGAGACTCCTTGGGGCCTCTCAAAAAGCCAAGTTTTGCCATTGGTTTGGGGACAAATAAGAATAGAGTTTAGCTTTGCCTGGTCCCCTTTATCCCTCCTGTGCACTGATTGTAGGAGCCTGACCCTAGCACTTACCTTACTGACCTTGTGCTGTGGGACA
Organism: Gracilinanus agilis; assembly: GCF_016433145.1. Classification (NCBI taxonomy): domain Eukaryota; kingdom Metazoa; phylum Chordata; class Mammalia; order Didelphimorphia; family Didelphidae; genus Gracilinanus; species Gracilinanus agilis. The sequence goes on along the minus strand of NC_058132.1, from coordinate 156,981,526 downwards.
GGAGGAGGTTGCCAGTGGCCATCCTGACTCCCCAAAATACCAGAACTTGTCTCTGTCACTCATGGGGGTTCTTTCTTTCTCTCTTTCTTTCTCTCTTCCTTTCTCTCTTTCTTTCTCTCTTTCTTTCTTTCTTTCTCACTTTCTCTCTTTCTCTCTTTCTCTCTTTCTCTCTCTCTTTCTCTCTTTCTCTCTTTCTTTCTTTCTTTCTTTCTTTCTTTC
>NC_058132.1:156911635-156981272 GCF_016433145.1 Gracilinanus agilis | reverse complement strand
CTTTCTTTCTTTCTTTCTTTCTTTCTTTCTTTCTTTCTTTCTTTCTTTCTTTCTTTCTTTCTTTCTTTCTTTCTTTCTTTCTTTCTTTCTCTTTTTCTTTTTGTTTTCTTCCCTTTTTTGTTTTTGTTTTTTTGGTTTTGGGTATGTGTGTGTGTATGTGTGTGTGGTAAGTTTCGTTTGTTTACGCCCTGCGTACTGCAGAAGGACATCAGAGCCTAGGTACTGTCTGGGCTATGTATACTGTGTATACCTGGGAGCTGGCTGATGAGTTGTGAATAGCCACTCCTAATAAAGTTGTAAGGATTTAAAATCTTGGCTCTGTCGCAGTGTTTTTATCTCGTCATCAGATGCTTCCCAAAGTTGCATGAAACATCTATTCAGTCAGGAGAGCTTGTTGATATAGTTTAATTCTGGTATAATACATTTTAAAAATCAATCAGTTAATAAGCATTTATTTATTTGTTAAAATTTTTTCTTTAAACCCTTACCTTCTGTCTTAGAATAGATACTAAATATCAGTTCCAAAGCAGAAGAGTGGTAAAAGCTAGGCTATCGGGGTTATGTGACTTGCCCGGGGTCCCACAGCTAGGAAGTGTCTGAGACACTTGAACTGTATCTGAGATTTGAACTCAAGACCTCTTGACTTTAGGCTCGACTTCCTACTGAGCCATTTAGCTGTCCCCCCAAAATGGCTTACCATGTGCTAGGCTAAGTGCCTATTCTCAAGGGCCTCATAGTCTAATAGGGGAGACAACATGCAAACAGCTTTGGACAAAGAGGATATGTACAAGATAAATTGGAGATAGTCAAAAGAGAGCAAAGCACTAGCATTAAGAGAGATTGGGAAAATATATAGATTCTATTCTGGTTCAGACTAGTTAACTAGATGACTCAAAAAACAAAATAGCCAAAAAACCCTCCTTTGATTCAGAAAAATAACCTGTATATAAAAACATGTATATTTATATATTTATGTACATAAATATATACATGTATGCACATATATATATACAAGTATATATAAACAAGTTGTCTTGTTTAGATGTTCCAGTTCTGTCCAACTCTTCATGTCCCCATTTGGGGTTTTCTTGGCAAAGGTACTAAAGTGGTTTACTATTTCCTTCTCCAACTCATTTTACGGATGAAGAAACCGAGGCAAATGAGTTTAAGTGACTTACACAATATTCCATGGCCAATAAGTGTCTGAGGCCAGATTTGAATTTAGGATTATAATCTTTCTTACTCTAGGCCCAGCTTTCTATCTGCTGCCTGTACCTAGTTGTCTTCCCCTGGGGGTATATATACCTCACCTATCATGGGAGTTATGTTCCAGAGACCCCCAGGATAGTTGAAAATACACAAAGTAGAAGTGTTATATTTATTTTATTATTTATATATATTTTAAGGCTTTATAAACCCTTTTCACTCTCCTATAAACCTTTCCCACACTCTTATTAACTTTTCCCACACTCTTATAAACACTGAGCCAATCAGCATCCAGGATACAGAACACAGTGCTATGGTTGGTTGCCTTTCAGCTAATAGCATGCCAAATACAAACTCATGTTGGCAAACACGTTAGTGGTAGTGGCATACTGCATTTCCATTGGGTACAGTACAGTATTCATCTGCAAAATCTATAATACCGAATTAGACATATATTTAAAAAAAACCCTGCAATACAGTGAAGCCATGATAAGTGAGGGATGACTGTGTGTATATATATATATATGTATATATATATATACATTCATTTATTTATCTATTCATTCATTCATTCATTTATCTATTCATTCATTCATCTATCTATCTATCTATCTATCTATCTATCTATCTATCTATCTATCTATCTATCTATCTATCTATCTATCTGTTTGTTTGTTATTTATTTATTTAAAGGAATTGCCATAGGGGAAAATTTCATTACTCTGCTGCCAACTTACTAAGGTTAGCTCTTTGTACTCAGCCAAACCAGTCACCAGACAGCAGAAAGAGTCTGTTCCTGCCCAGTAGGGTATGAAAAGTTCATGGTAGAAGCTGCCAGAGTTTCATTTTGCCCAATCTTTGGACACTCAAGGTCCTCCTGTGCTATAATGAAATGTCTGAAGAGGATGACTATGGGAAGTTCAATAGGCAAATGCAATAATTAGTTTTAAAATCACAGTTTTTAGTTCCAACTCCTGTTCTTAAACCCAAGCATCTGAGACCTTTGCAGCTCATTTTCTTCTTCCTAGCCATCAGACATGAGAGACAGAGACTGTAATTGTAATATTCTCAGCACTGGGGACCCGATGTCTATAGGTGCTGCTCTACCAGTGCTCATCTACTAGGGCAGCTAGGAGGTGTTGTGGAGTGTGCCAAATTCAGGGTAATGAAGACGAGTTAAAATGCTATCTCAAACATTTACTAGGTTTCTCCTTGGATGAGTGACAACTTCAAATGGGAATAAGAAGCACCTATTTTACAAAATAGTTGTGGGGATGAATTAAGATAACCTGGGAGGGGGCAACTAAGTGGCTCAGTGGATTGAGAGCCAGACCTAGAAGATGGGAAGTCCTGAGTTTAAATCTGACCTGAGACACTTCCTAGCTAAGTGGCCCTGTGAAAGTCACTTAACCCCCTTTGCCTGACCCCTACCAAAATTCTGTCTTGGAACCAGTAAACAATATTGATTCTAAGATGGAAGGTATGGGTTAAAAAAAAAAAGATAGCTTATGTAAAGTACTTCATAAACCTTAAAAGTGCTTTCATTGTATGTTAGCTAAGGTTAACATATATAATTAATTACCTGTTAATCATATTATATTAATAATTTAATGTTTTATTAAATAATATAATTTAATATTATTAAATATTAACATCTAATTATTAAATTGCTGATAATTAAATTATTATTTAGGTTTTTGCCAAAGGCATAGCCTTTGTCATTGCATATACCCTGATTTTTTTGTGTGTGATGGGGTGGATGCTTAGGAAAATATCACCATAGTAACTGTATAATCTTAGACCTGAAAGAGATCTTGAGGTTTTTGATTAGATCATCACCTTGCCTCCAGGCAAGATCAAACTCAGACCATCTCAAATAGATGGCCATGTTTTGAAAGCCCTCCAGGAGAAGGAGAGAGAAGTTTCCTAATCATGGCTGGATCTTGGAGGGAGGCAGGAACAATTTGCTCTGTAATCCATACTCCAGTGGGGGATGCTTCCTTTGCCCCAGGAGAGAAGTAGATTGGTGATTGCAAAAAGGTTTTTTTCCCCCTCCCTCGATAGTGCTCTTATGGCCAAGTCAAGTCCTGGCAACACGCTCAACAGGCTGAGTTGGCACGCCAATCTGCAATGTGTGTGACCCCAAATAGTCTCTCCATTTCTTGCTGGCTCCTTCCCAGCTCTTGCTGAATGAGTCAGGCACAGTGCTTCAAGTTCCATCAACAAGCCCTAGAAGAGCAAAGCTTCTTCTTTTTGGCCTCTTTGGAGACTCACTCATGAGCCAATGGCCGTAAATGATAGTTTCAAGCAAGATCTTCAAACTTTCCAAAGCACGTGACTACAAGAGAATCAAATTATGTTGCAAACCCAGATGCAGTGCCAGTAACCCAACAGCCATCCATCCATTCTCTCCCACTCAAGACAATCAGATGACTTCTGCTGCCCCCTTTCTCCTCCCATCCTCAGTTCAGGAACTACTTCCATTTCAGCTTTTGAGGTCTCCTGCTCTTCTGGTTTGAATTGCAAACCACATTCCTAATGCAGACCAGAATGCTGAAGGAGATAAGAGTTCCTGGCTTCTAGGGACATTCCAAGGAACAAACAGATCTATTTGTCTCTAAAAAAGCACAGCTTGGGAGGAAAAGACTGTAGAAGGAGGAGAAAAAGGGCAGGGAGTGTTCTAGCAACAAAGTCCTTGCAGATCTGGGCAGCTCAGAGGAGGTGCTATATAGTTTTAGTGAAGAGCAAAAGTAGAGAGAGATAATCTCACTGATTCCCTCTCTTAGGGCTCTGGCCACTCTTGCTTCCTTTTCATCTGGGAAATATTACATTTAGACCACTGAGAATTTGCCCAGTTTAACTCTTGGGGAAGATGTGTAGGACTTCAGGCTTTAGAAGCTACATGCAGTGATAATTTTTGAGAAGCCTGGGCAAGGGAGCAGAAAGATTTCCCTTCTTGCCCAGGGGAGGATTTCGTTGGTAATGCCCATCTGCATAAATGAGAGAGGGGCAGCTAGGCAGCTGAGTGGATGGAAAGTCAGGCCAAGAGCAGGGAGGTCCTGGGTTTAAATTTGACTTCAGACATTTCTTAGGTATGTGACCCTTGGCAAGTCACTTAATATCTATTGTCTAGCCCTTGGAAGTGATACTTAGACTAGATTCGAAGACAGAAGGTAAGAGTTTTTTTAAAAAAAGAATAAATGGGAGAAATTAGCTCATCTCTTAGGACAAAGGGAAAATAGAATTTGGTGCTGGAAGAGGCTTTAGAGGTCATCTAATTCAGCCTCTCCATTTTTCAGAGGAGGAAACTAGAGAGCAAAGTTTTGGAAGGATTTGCTCAAAATACTTGTCAGAACTGATGAAGAACAAGGTGAAAAAAAACCAAAAGAACAATTTTGGTTGCTGAAAAGACAAATAACTGACTTAAGAACTCTTATCCATGCAATGAGCAGACATGATTTCAAAGAATCAATGATCAAACATTTTACCCATTTGCTCACAGGTGAGGGACTCAAGATGCCCTAAATCTAAAAATCTAAAAATGTGTATATTTCTTTTCTTTTTTTTTTTCTGACCACAAATATTTGTTACAAAGGCTTTGATTTTCCTTTATTTTTTTCCCCTCCTTCCAACTTGGAGGTGGTGTGAGAGGCAGAAGGTAAGCTAATCATAGGGCTGCAAAAAGAAAAGAAAAGAAAAAATTGTTATTAATGTGTGGTACTCTCTTGATCGCCATCTACCCTTGGGATAAGAGTTCCCACCAAGGTCTCTTTTGGAGAGGGAGTGGCACAGGTGATGAATGAGTAGCTGTATTTCTCTGCTAGGCTGGATCCTTCCAGGACTAGGTTTCTAGGCTCTCTGACCCACTGTTGGGTCAGTTGCTGACACAATTGTTGGGTCACCATTACTGCTACTATGAGCTCTAATTGCCAGTGAGACATCTCTGAAAGCTTTGATGGGCATCTCGGTCTCATCAATCAACCGGACCTTCTCCTTTCTGCATCCTTGGTTTGCCTAAGGTCAGGAAAGAATAAAAACAGAAAAAATAGTGGTGTCATTTTTTTAGTGATGCACAATGGCACAGTAGGGGAAGAAAGTGGCCATCTTCTTCATCATTCAAAATCCACCCACAAAAGAGGAAAGCTGGAGTGTGAGGGTTATTCCTTTGGTCTATATACCAAGTTCTGATTTAGCAACCAATTAAAAAATTTTTGTTTATCATATTGTATTAACCCCTTAGTTTTCATGGTTGACAGGAAGTAGTGAGAGGGTCTCAGTATATGCTCTGAATTGGGGGAAAAACCCCTTCCATCACACATACCTCGCTATTCAAAGTTTCCATATTAGTCAACTACATGAAAAGTCTCCATGCTGTTTTTCCATGAAGATGTTGAATATGTGGAATGATGATTGAGCATTCCTCAAAGTTGGGGGTGTCATGTAGAGGGTGATGAGAAGCATTTCTAAAAATGCACAAAAGGGGACAGCTAGATGGTTCAGTAGATTAAGAGTCAGGGCTAGAGATGGGAGGTTTTGGATTCAAATCTGACCATAGGTACTCCCAAGTTGTGTGACCCTGGGAAAATCACTCAATCCCCATTGCCTAGCTCTTACCACTCTTCTGTTTTGGAACTAATACACAGTATTGATTTGAAGACCAAAGGTGAGGGTTTTACAAAAACAAAAAACAAAAACATAAAAAATGTACAAAAGAGAACAGAAGGAAGCCCAAAGGATCCACAGACAAACAGGGTAGCTTTGAAAGTTACATATTAAATTTGTTATCTACTTAGATTCAACACTAACTGCTGGTTCTAAGGCAGAAGAGTGGAAAGGGCTATGCAATTGGGGTTAAGTGACTTGCCCAGGGTCACACAACTTAGGAGTATCTCAGGTCAAATTTGAATCTAGGACCTCCAGGCTCTAGGTCTGGTGCTTTATCCACTGAGACACTTAGCTGTCCCAATTCATTATATGCTTAAATGTAAAAGCAAACTCTATATAATGGAGATTCATAGTTTCATGGACAATTGTCTTTTTCTGGCTCTAGTTTGCATATGGAAATTCTCATTTAATTTGGTGTTTTTGTTTGGAATGATTTTTAAAAATTGACTTTCCCAAAGACACTGCCAATAGACTAGAGGGAAATGAATTCATTGTCCCTGGGCGAGGCTAGTTTTATTGTTGTCAGTTCCTGGGTTGACAGGAAAGTTTACACGGCTATTTTAGAGGAAGCAATGTTCCCTGCTTCTTAAACAACATTCCACTGTCATCCCCATCCATCTTCAGTTGATAGAAAATGGCCAAATTTTGTCTGAATTTTTCCTTAATAGGAAATCTGTTCACTCTCTGTTTGTTGTCTTTTGGGGATTATTCTAAGGATCATAAGCACGACATTCAAAGCCCCAAAGTGACCAACCACCACATATATGTGATTAGGATGGGGAGGAGCTGAAAGATTGAAGCTCGAAAAACTTTTGTTAAAATAGAAAGTAAAAATTTGAAAACTATAAGATGCTAGACCTGGAAGGGACCTTAAGGATCATCGAGGTTGGGAGATGGCAGGAATCAGTTAGACAGTCAGTTAATAAGCATTTGTTAAGTATCTACTATGTGCCAGTCACTGTGTTAAGTGCTGGGGAGAAAAATAATGCAAAAGACAGTAAGTATCTATCCTCCAGTGTTTTACAGTCACTGAATCTTGGAGTTGGCAGGGACCTCAGAGGTCATCTAGGCTAGTCTTCACCAGAACAATAATTCACTCCGCAGAGTACCTGACAACTCATTATCTGGCTTCTCTGCACACCTCCTGCAAGGAGGCACTCATTACTTCACAAGATAGCCCATTTCGATTTCAGGTAACTCTTAATAGGAGACTTTTTCCTGACATCAAGATTAAATTTGCAACTTCCATTCAATATTCTTAGTTCTGCCTTTGGGGGTTAAGCAGAACAAATTTAATTCTTCTCTTTGAAAGCCTTTCAAATATTTGAAAGTCTTGTCTCTTGTCTCTTTCTTGTCTCTTGTCTTGTTTCTCCATGTCTTTCCCTTTCCTATCCCAAATCTTTTCTTTTTCAGGGGAAACATTCCCAATTTTCCTTCTTAAGATCATAATAGGACCTTGTCCCTCATTATCTTGGTTGCCCTTCTTTGCATATTAATTTCTTTTCTACAATAAACACTTTATTTGACTTGCTCCTCATTAATCTTGGAAATTGTTCTTTTAATGTAGCATAAGACCATCTGACCACAGATCTATCTAGTGATGGAAGGGACTTCATAGACCTGCTTGGTGAACTTATGGCTCAAGTGTCAGAGGGGGCTGCTCCTTTCTCCTTCTCCACATGTGCCTGAGGACATTTCTCACATGACTTGCCCCTCTGCTCAGCAGCCCAATGGGAGTTCTTTCTCCTTCCCCTGTCTGGGGTAAGGCAGGGGGCTCACATGTGGTGTGAGGGTTGCAGTTTGAACACTCAGTCTCTAAAAAGTTTGCCATCACTGTCATATACTAGTATTTGAGGGTACACAGGTAGTAAGCTGCAGAGGTAAGATTAGAATCCATATTTTCTTCTCTAGAACTAGTGTTCTTTCCACTGTTTTTTTCTTTGTCATATAAATATTGTTGACTCATATTAGGCTTGCACATGATGGTATGCTATGCCAATATTAAAGTTATAAAAGGAGTGGAAAGAGATTCTTGGTGGTGGATTGGAGGCATGTTGTTTTTTAGTTGTTTTTCAGTCATGTCCAATTCTCTGTGACCCCATCTGGGGTTTTCTTGGCAAAGATACTGGGGTGGTTTGCCATTTTTTCCTCCTACTTATTTTCCAAAAGAAAGAAAGTGAGGCAAAGAGGGTTAAGTGACTTGCCCAGGGCCACACAACTGGCCTGAAACCAGATTTGAATTCTGGAAGATGAGTCTTCTGGACTTTGGAGCAATGTTCATTGTGCAACCTAGCTGCCCCAGGGATTGGAGGCAGAGCAATGAGAAGTACCTTGCAATACACTAATATACCTCTGAGTTAAAGAGGTCCAAAGAAGGGTGATGTGGACATTTCTGGTGGTGTGGATTAGAGATCAATATTTTCTAGTTTTCTAACATACATACATTTGGGGGAACTGGCACTTAAAAATTCAATTCTACCTCAAACCAGGGGAATAGACTAGTTGCTACCAATTTTTCTGTTAATGTCTTCTGTCCTCTTGGCTAATTCTCCGGTCTTTTCAAGTCTTGGCAATAAATATATTATCTTACTCTGCTTTCCCACCCCAAACTGAGCATTTTATAGATATCTTGGAATCAAGAAGCCACCATAATAAAGGGGCATGGGAGCCTAAAAACAAAACTGATATAGATATTAGTGTGAAAGCAACTACATGGTATTTAAAATATATTTCAGCATAGGTCATATAAAGAGGTTTATTTTTTAATATACCCCCTGTATCTTTCAGTCATACATGCATTGTACATAATATATTTCAATGCACATATCTCAGGATAGGAATAGCAGAAACATATGTTAAACAAAGTTATATTAACTCCAGGGACAGCACCACTGGGTTACAGGGTATTATGACTCTATGTGCTTCAGTAACACATGTTACCCATAATGGATCTGAGGCTTTAATATACTGGGCTTGACTGGAGGAACATGTTAGAGATAGGCAGAAAAAAAATGAAGTTTTCTTGAATATTTACTGTATCAGAATGAATGAACCTTTACAAAGGGCACAAGGAAAACCCCATGTGGCTAAACATTATGTAGGACAGAGTTTCCAGAGGCTCAGATCATTGTTATTTTCTTCACACTGTCCTGGAAAAAGAGTTAAAAATACAGGTTGTCTTATAGAAAACTAGGCAACACAAAATTGCTCTAACATAGAATCACAAAATCTCTGTTTGAAAAGACACAAGAGCTTATCTAAACTAACTCATATCTAAACAGGAACTCTACAACATCCCCAATAAATGGATAATACAGGCATGTTCAATTGAAGGTTCACTCTTGGTTTATTGCCTTGAGTCTCTAGACCAGTGATGGTGAACCTATGGCACAGGTGCCAAAGATGGCACTCAGAGTGTTCTCTGTGGGCATGAGGCTGCCCCACCCCCACCCCAAGTTTGTTACTAGAAGGCAGGGGGATTCGGGTGGAACTGCTCCCTTCCTCCCTCCACTGTGCCTGACGACATTTTTTTCTATCCCCTGTCCCTCTGCCCAGCAATCCAATGAGAGTGCACAGTGGATAAGGTGGGAGGCTCACAGGTGGCAGAGCTGGAGGGGAGCAGAGATCTTGGGCTACTCTCCTTCCCCTCTCTACACTCACTGAGGACATTCCTCAGTTCACCCACCTCTCCTCCCAGCAGCCCTATGGGAGTGCTTCCTCCCTCCCCTGTGTGGGGTAAGGAGGAGGGGAATGGGGCATGGCATTCCATCTCAAAAAGGTTTGCCGTCATTGTTCGAGACCCTTGAAGAGCAAGTCTAATGGAAACTCTCCGGGTGAGATTTTTAGGAAGACACTGATCCAGACACAGAGATGATTGTATTTGGAAGGCAACCAAAACCATTAGGATGGAAGAAGAAAGGAAAATTTATAATCCTCTAGAGATATATAGTAACAGTGTCCAGGAAGCCTATGGGTTTTGACATATTCTTGAGACCCCTGTGGAGCAAGGAGATGAAACATTTAGACTGGAGGGATGACAAGCCAAGGGATGCTCCAAATGGAGAAAAAAATGAATCCTGGATGGAGCTGCTCAAACTCAGTCCAGTCATATGAAAGACTGCCAGAACTTTCACCACATAAGAGTATGAGTCTTTCAGGTGGCTATAGCAATTTTCAAGTTCTAAAAAGCCTGTATTTAAAGCCTAAATCCATATCTCAAATTGATTTAAAAGAGGGAATCCTTTCCTCATTTTAGAGGTATGGATCCAGGAGATTTTTTTAAAAAATAATACCCTGGTGGTAACTGGGGATGGATTTTGTCTTTATAAGGGAGTAAGTGTTAACAACAATAACAGGCGTTTATTAAATACCTGCTATATGCCAGATACTGTGCTAGATGCTACCAAGCACACACAGACATGCATGTATACACATGCATGACATTTTTGTGATTTTAAAAACAAAACAAAACAAACACAGTCCTTGCCATCAAGGAGCTTACATTATATTGGAAGGTTATGACATATATTTAGATAAGTGGATACAAAATAAATAAAAAATAATTTCTGTGGGAAGAAATGTTGACAATCTGAGGAATCATGAAAGGCTTATCATAGAAAGCAACCCTTGAGCTAAAGTCTTGAAGGGATATAGGAGTTCCAAGATGTGGAGGTGAGGAGGGAGAGCATTCCAGGCAAGGGGCTTGTAAAGATAAAGGACAAAAGGAAGAATGTCATGTATGGGAAATTAAATATTCCCATTAAATATTATAGTTTAAAAAGGCATGTTCCTTGTCTGACCTCCTAGTAAGGTACAAATTGAATACAGATGATCTTAATGGTTTCAAGGTGTGAAAGGGAATTTTTTTATCTTAACTTAATCAAGTACTTGGACTACCCCACCCTTTTAACTTAATCGTTCAGGAACTTGTGAATCCTTTTGATAAGAGTTCCCACCCTCAGAGGATGGGAGGTAGATCCCACAGACACTGACCCCTGGGCAGTGCTAGGCAAATTGAGAGATTTTGATTGGTTCCTGAGATGTGATAGAGTAGCCCACAATGAAAGGAAGGAGGAACCAGAGAGGCAGGAAGTGACATAGAGAAAACTGCTTATAAAAGCCAGCTGAGAGCATTCCCGAGTCACTTCTTCTGCTTCTGTTGCTTTGGTGGCTCTTTCTGAAGGAGGACCTCTATGTTGGTGTCTTTGCATTGGTGTCTCTGCATTGGAGGATTTTCTGTGTGGAGATTCTGGCCAGAGATTGGAACTTTGTTGGGGAGTGAGCTAGATTTCCTCAGAGCAGACTTAGAATGGTAGGCTAGACAACTCCCCTATCACCTTTCCTACATTAAAGCTACTAAAGGTGCTAACAGCCTCATGACTTAAGAATTAATTTTATAAATGGCAAACACAATAATTTTTTTTAAAAAAAAATTTAGTTCTTATATTTTTCAAACCCATTTTTATTTATTACAAAGGGGAACTCAGATGGGAGCTATGTCCAACTAAGGCACACTTATTTCCAAAATTAGCTTCCATTGAAGCCAATAATCATATGAATCTAGAGTTGAGAGGAATGCAGGCTACAAATGTGCATCTCTTTTCTCACTGAAGATTTCCAGTGACAGATAAACCAGTAACCCAGAGGCAGTCTGTTCTAGTTTTGGATGATTCCAATTATTGGAGATTTTTTTTTTTGTTATATTGAGCTGAAATCTGGCCTTCTACAAATTCCAATTCTTTTTTGTAGTTTTGCTTTCTGGGGAAAAGTAGGACAAGTCTTCTACTTGATGGACCTTTACATGCAAGAGGCAACTGTTATTTTCCGACTCAGTTTTCTTTTCTCTAAGCTAGACACTCTTCAGTTCCTTCAAATGATCATCTATGGCATATACTACAATCCTTTCACCATCAGGGTCATTCATCCCTGGACAGGCTGAAACTTCTCAATGTTCTTCCTAAAATCACTCTATTTGCTGTATGTGAGGTCACCAATGGGACATTATTATCAATGCAGCTTCAGACTCCAACCCCAACAGCATTTTCAGCTACTATGTCATACTTTTGTCACAGTATTGTGTTGGTAAAGTACTTTATGAAACTGATGACTTTATAATCGTTTTGCTATTTTCCTTCAAACTCTATGTACTTACTTAGAATCTCTAAGTGGAGCAAAGACTTCCAGGAAGGATTGAGCCATTGTGGTGATATGGAAAATGAGAACTAGGAGTCAGGAGATCAGGGTGCAAGACCTTGGTCTCTATTTCCTTGTCTGTAAAATGAGAAAGTGGGAATAGATGATCTCTAAGGCCTCAAAATCACAAAATATTAGAACTGGAATGTCATATAGTTTGGACCTGCAATTTGCAAGTGTCTTCCTCCCCATGATCCCCTGAAGTGGCAGCATATACCTAATAAAGACACAATAAAGTTGTTTGAAATTATGGTTTATTCACCATCACACAACTAATAGCTGTCTGAAGGTTTGAACTTGTCTTTTTTTGAATTTTATTTTATTTTTTACTTTTTTTCAATTATATTACATGTAGAAACAATTTTTGTCAATTGTTTTCTGACATTTTGAGATTTAGATTTTCTCCCTCCCTTTTCCTGCTGTGTCCCTCTCTGGGATGGTAAATAGTCTGATATAGGCTATACTAGAGCTTTCCTGTAATACGTATTTCCATATTCCTCATGCCATTGTCATTACAGAAGATGCTTATCATCCATATAATTAGAAAAGAACTCATAAAGGAAAGGAAGTAAAGTATGGTGTACTTTGATCTGCAATTAGACTCCAATAGTTCTTTTTCTTTGGTTGTGGATAGCATTTTTTTTTTAATCATGAATCCCTTGTTTTGCTTATAATAGTCTAGTCCCTCACAGTTGATCATTGTACAATATTGCTATTACTATACACTGGTTCTTCTGATTCTGCTTATTTTACTTTGCATCATTCATATAAGTCTTTCCAGGTTTTTCTGAACTTATCCTGTTTGTAATTTTTTATGGCACAATAGTATTTCATTACAACCATATACCACAATTCATTCAGCAATTCCCAATTGATGGACTGTTTCCAATGGATCAGTTTCCAATTATTTGCCACCACAAAAAGAGCTCCTAAAATATTTTTGTACAAGTAGCTTCTTTTCCTTTGTCTCTAATATTTTTGGGATACAGACCCAGGAGTAGTATTGCTGAGCCAAAGGGTATGCATAGTTTTATGGCCCTTTGGGTAGAAGCCAGATCTTTTGATCAAAAGTTCTGCACTCTATCTATCCCTTATGCCATGTGCAGTTACCTGTTCAAGCTCATACAAGCTAATGAGAAGAAAAGTTAGGTTAGAACCAAGGTCTTTTGATTGCTTTCTAGAACTATTATTCTATGAACTGTGAACTATTCTATGAAACCCCCAAGGTATTACCAAGAGTCATTCCCAGTCCTTCCTCAGAGAGGAATCAGTGAAGATCTAACTTTGTGCCTTGGTGACTGCCAAACTCTTTAATTTTCCATAATTAGTTCATCTTCTTCATTTCTCCATTAGTAGTCAATCTCTGGTTAGAGAGTAAGTTCTGAAAATGTCTCTGGGAAATTCAGTGTGTGAATTGGGCATTGCCTCAGGTATTTCCTAAGTTAAAGTGGGAACCAGTGTGTTGAAGGCACTCATAACTCACATAGCATTTTGGTTTATATCTCTCTGATTTACTTATCATGTATCATAGTTACTAGAATGTAAGCTTCATGAGGACAGGGTCTTCATCTTATATGAATTTTGTATCCTTCCTAGTATCTACTATAGTGATCTGTTCACACTAGGCGATTTCTAATAAATGCTTGTTGAATTGAATTCAATCGAACTGCTGGAAGCAGGTTTCACAGTGAAAATAATATTGGATTTGGAGTCAGATGACATAGGTTTGAATTCCATCTCTGCTACCTACTCCTGAATGAAGTTGGTTGGGTAATTGAACATCTTAGCATTTAACATCTCTCATTTTAGTTTTCCTATATGAAAAATAAGGCATTGGACTAGATGATCTTTATAGCTTTTTTTTTTTTTCAACTTTATGTCCTATGAATTGATATTGAGACACCTATTGGTGAAATCCAAACCATTTTGGAGCTCTGTACTGACCCCCAGTGGTGTCCTCAACCACTACATTCTCCTTGGGGCAAATCTTGGGGAAGGAGTCTGGTCATTTTTCTTTTTCAAGTGAGGTAAGGATGATGTTCATCTTGGAGTCAGTTGAGAGGATATTTTTGGTCATCTGAACAGCCCTTATTACTTCAGCCCGAGTTCTAACTACTACTCCATCCCAAGCATCAGACAATCCAATTCAATTCAACAAATATTTAATTTCCTACCATGTATGAGGCACTGTGCTTGTTGATATAAAGATAAAAAAAATGATGTACATAATCACTGTCTTTAAGGAGCTTGCATTCAAAGGTTTGTGTGAGTGTGTGAGATATTATATACATGCACATATACATGCATCTATTATTGCTGGTTAGTATTTGTAATTGAATTTGAGTAACTATGTGTTCTCTCTGTATACAAGACTTGGGGGGTGGGGCTCCATGTGAAATATAAGACATAGTCCCTACAGTTGTGGATACAACAATCTAGTTTAAGAAACAGTTTATATATTCAGGAACTATTTTTTAAAATTAAAATCCCTACCTTCTGTCAGAGTCAATACCCAGCTGCCCCCATATTCAGGAACTATTGAATGACAACGATACAAGGCATGATTAAGTGGAACGGTGAGTGGTAGAGGCAATGTAGTAAAAATTCAGAGAAGAGGGGAGAACAAGTGGGAGTGAAGAAGTTAGGGAAGACTTCATGGAAGAAGTAAGATGAGCTATACCTTGAAGAATGGGTCAAGAGAGGGGAGGGTAATGACTGTGGAGGGCAAGTATAGGATGGGAATAGGTATTGGTTAGTTGTTGTTATTGCTCTTTTGATTTTGAAGGGGACCAATAAGCAGTATTGAACATGATCTGTTTGAGAGACAGTGATGAGACCTTTGGAAGGTTTGCTTTTGGGAATCATAGGAAAATAAAGCTGGATGAGCATGGTGTAACTAGATCATGGAGGATTTTGGAAACCATGCTGATAAATTTAGACTTTATTTTGAAGGCTGTTAGGAGTCATCGAAGGCTTTAGAAGAGGGGAATGATGTGATGAAAGTAATATTTTGTGCATTATTATTTTTTGGGCTGTGGTAGTGAAGCATAGATACAAGAAATATTCTTATACATTCTATATAAGTAATGGGTTTCTGTATTAGTGAAGATCTTCTTTCCCCTTTGAACTACTTGAAACTAGCTCTGGAAAACTTTCCACTGATGCTACGCCATTGCATTTCTCTACCAAGAAATATTCCTGGTGAGGTTTTAGCAATGATAACAAGCAAATTGTTAGGATAACATCACTTTCCAGGCAATTTAGCTTCTACATGTTTAGAGGCCTTGCTTAACAAAACCAGAAGATGACCTTTCCTGAGTAGAAATTAAAGACAGAAGACAATCCAGGCGAAGAGTTTCAGTTTTCTTCCAGCCTTGAGCACCAGACCAATTTAATTTATTTATTTTAGCTTTGTTTCTGTAAGAAGGTCAACTATAATCTGAAAAACAAAACAGAGAACTCGGTTGATGAAGAAGAAGGAGACCAAGTTGGTGCAGGGAAAGAACTGGAGGTATTAGATTTCTTAAACTTGCGGTTCATCCTTCATCTTGAAGAGGACCAATGACATCATAGGGTGATGTCTTAACTTGTACCGTGGATTGGGTTTAAGTGAGGCAGAGTTGCACAACGCTGTCAACCTCACTCTCTCTTTTAGAGTCATCAAAGTGCAGAGGCAAGAAAAAAGTCAGGGCGACCTTGGCATCTTCAGTGTTTGACCAGTCTCTAAGTGGTTCACCACTCCTGCTTTCCTAGTCGCCTTCATGGCCATTGGAACAAATTGTTCTCATTCAACCATTCTTCTGGGAGAAGTCTTCACATACCCTAATTTACTGATGGGTTGGCAGGCAGCCTGTCAGTTACCCTTGACTTGGGTTAGCCTGCTTGCTGAAAAAGGGTGTAAGGGGTATTCAGGGAGGACTAGCACCTCTGGGGTGAAGGCTTACTAAGCATTTTCAGGGCTATCTATCCACATTTTGGTGTCTACCTTTCACCCAACTTTCTTTCTTTTTTTTTTAAACCCTTAACTTCTGTGTATTGGCTCACAGGTGGAAGAGTGGTAAGGGTAGGCAATGGGGGTCAAGTGACTTGCCCAGGGTCACACAGATGGGAAGTGTCTGAGGCCGGCTTTGAACCTAGGACCTCCCGTCTCTAGGTCTGACTCTCAATCCACTGAGCCACCCAGCTGCCCCCTTTCACCCAACTTTCATTAGTGACTCCAACAATTTTACTGGGTCAATACCTAGTAAAACCATTACTTAAACTAAATATATGAGAATCCTTCAGCTCTCTGAACTTTTGGGCAATCATACAATGGCATTTTTAAACCCAGAACCTCCAGTCCCCAGTAGGGAGACATTCTCACCTATACATGAGTTCCAAATGGTGCAGTTCTTTTTGAATTTATAAAAAATTGTCAATAAAGTAAAATGAAATAGAAGGGGTAGGGAAGATAATTCAAGTGTACGGGCATAAGAAAGATGGAAGCAGAACTAGGACAGAACTATGTTGGAGAGCTCAATGCTACTAGTTTCCCCTCTGTCTTCAAGACTCAGTGCTGGGAATATGAAAATTTTTTAAACCCTTACCTTCCATCTTATAATCAATACTAGGTATTGGTTCCAAGGCAGAAGAGTAGTTAGGACTAGGCAATGGGGGTCAAGTGCCTTGCCCAGGGTCATCTAGCTAGGAAGTGTCTGAGGTCAAATTTGAACCCCAGACCTCCCATCTCTGGGCTGGGCTCTCAGTCCTCTGAGCCATTCAGCTGTTACCTGAATACAAATATTTTTCTAAAAAAGGAGTCAATTCCTGACTTCAAGGAGCTTTTAGTTTACTAGAAGGGATATGGCATAAACAAGCAAATATAATGGAAGCCACCTTTGGTGAGCCATTTATATAACATGAACACTTTTCTCTGATGGAATAACCAGACCAAGCATTCTAGGACAATTTAAAGATTGCTTTTAGCTATAGGTATTGAGTAGGCTTCACGGAGCAAAGAGCACTGAACTGAGACTTGAAACAAGAGAAATATTTTAATAGTCTTTTAAAGGCTAATAATCCCTTTGGTAGGATTGCTCTCCCTACTCATCTTGGTCTTTTAGAAGCCATTGTGGTTGTTCAGTTGCTTTAGTCATGTCTGACTCTTTGTGCCCCCATTTGGGGTTTTCTTGGTAAAGATACTGGAATAGTTTGTCATTTCCTTCTCCACTTCACCTTATAGATGAGTAAATGGAGGCAAACAGGGTTAAGTGACTTGCTCAGGTTCACACAGCTAGTAAGCATCTGAGGTCAGATCTGAACTCATGAAGATGAGTCTTCCTGATTCAAAGCTCAATTCACTGTGCCACCTAGCTTATTCTAAAGCTCAGGTCAGGTGCCACCTGAGTTATTTCCTGTTTCATACAGTTGTTATTCTCCTAATCTCCAAATTATTTTGTGTTTATTTATTATATATTTTTATTGACATATGCATATACATATTTTGGGTCCTTAGTGTCTAGCCCAGTGCTTTTTTTATTAAGTAAATTTAAAAAGTTTGTTGAATAGAATTGACTTAAGTTTTACTTTTTTTTTGTTTTTTTTTTTTTTTGTTTTTTTAAAAACCCTTAACTTCTGTGTATTGACTTATAGGTGGAGGAGTGGTAAGGGTAGGCAATGGGGGTCAAGTGACTTGCCCAGGGTCACACAGCTGGGAAGTGTCTGAGGCCGGCTTTGAACCTAGGACCTCCCGTCTCTAGGCCTGGCTCTCAATCCACTGAGCTACCCAGCTGCCCCTTGACTTAAGTTTTAATGTTGGCAACAAAGTATGAAACTAATTTAAAAATGGAAGCTATTGTTGGGAGCCATTTATAAAATGTGAACCTCTCTATTCTCTGATGGAAGTGAGTCAAAAAAAGGACACATCTTTGTAGGGCTTTAAATAGTTAAACTTTGCAAGAGAGAGTTTGTTAGATGAAGACAGTGGTAGGAGTCCTGGGAGGAATTCATTTGCTCCTAGGGTGAGGGTGGGAAGAGGTATTAGGGATTTCTTCTCCCCTCTTCCCTATTGGACTTAGTAGCTAGGATTAGATATGAGCATTCAACAGTTCAATAGTTCTTTGGTTTGATAATGTTTAAAGTATAATTGGGGGAGCAAATGTAAGGTCACAGAAAAGTAGTCACTCGAAGGAACAAGTATTTCAAGGAACAGGATGACTGGCAGTAGAGAAGAGAGTTGGCTATAGAGAGGAGCAGACCCTTGGAACTCAGCTGACCAATCTATCATGCTTAGATGTTGCAACCAATAGAGCTATGTGAAGTCTCTAACAAAGGGATAAAGGAGTTCCAGATCCTAGAAATATATATCTTATATATGTACCTCACTGTCATTGTGCTCTAAGTTTGAGCCTACTATTCCCATGGATTCTGTAGGAATTATGGGGGTATATATAAGAGTATACTCCAGGTTTATATAGGGAGATGTTTTGTAGCGACTATATTACTATGCTATCTTCATAAATGTCTTTGCTGAGAACTAATTGTATCTATTGACTGATTATTAATGGTAAATACAATGGAGGTGTGCATGAGCTGTAGTGTTAAAAGTGGGCATCTAGTCTTGAAGCAGAGGTATTATTCCTCCTCTGGGGACCCAATTTTTGAATGTGAATGAAAGTTGCATATTTAATAACAGGAAAGTCACTAATACTTCCATAGCTGCTTCATAAATCCTTTAGGTTCTTAGGATCAAGTCAGGTCAATAAGCACTTATTAAGCATCTGCTATATGCCAGGTATTCTACTAAACACTGTGGCTGCAATAAAAGGGCGGAGGAAGACAAAAGACAACAACAAAACCAGTTTGGGTATTATAAGGAGCTCATAGTCCAATTTGGGGTGGGGGGGATAACTAGGGACAGATAAGATTATAAAGGATTAATTGGAGCTCTTCTCAGAGGAAAGGCGGACTGGGAAAGGCTTCTTGTAGAAGTTGGGACTCTAGCTGAGGCTTGAAAGAAGCCAGGGAAGTCAGGAAGCAGAAATGAGGAGTGAGAGAGTTCCAGGCATGAGGGACACCAGTGAAGATTCCTGGAGTTGGGAGATGGAATATCATGTGTGAGGAAAACAAAGGAGATCAGTACCACTGGATAGTGGAGTATACAGTGGGTTGGGGAAAGGATGGAGAATGAATTGCAAGAAGACTGGAAAAGCAAGAAGGGGCCAGGTATGAAGGTCTTTAAAAGCCAAACAGGATTATATTTGATTGTGAAGGCAAGAGAGTCACTGAAGGTGATTCTAGGGAGCATGTGTGAGATTTTAGGAACATCTATCTGATAACTGAATGGAGGATGGATTAGAGTGGAGAGAGACTTGAAGCAGGAAGGCAGGTTAAAGCAGTAGTTCAGGTATGAGGGGATGATCTGTACCAGGGTGGTGGCAATGCCAGAGAGAGAAGGGAGTGTATAGGAGAGCTATTAGTGAAGGTAGAAAAGATAGAACTTAGCAATTGATTGGATATGGGGAGTGAGGGAGTGTGAGATCTCTAGAGCTGGAAGG
The DNA here is from genome assembly GCF_016433145.1 of Gracilinanus agilis. Classification (NCBI taxonomy): domain Eukaryota; kingdom Metazoa; phylum Chordata; class Mammalia; order Didelphimorphia; family Didelphidae; genus Gracilinanus; species Gracilinanus agilis. Next base: position 156,961,674 of record NC_058132.1, on the reverse strand, counting down.
GACCTCAAAGACCAGTCATTTAAATTCCTAGGTAGCTCAGTGGCTAGAGCACTGGGCCTTTTGTCAAGAAAACCTGAGTTCAAATCTGGCCTCAGATACTTACTAGTTGTAGGACCCACGGCAAGTCACTTAGTCTTGCTCCTCTCAGTTTTCTCATCTGTAAAATGAGTTGAAGGGAATGGCAAACTACTATAGCATCTTTGCCAAGAAAAGCCCAAATGGAGTCACAAAGAGTTGGACATGAACAACAGCAACAATAAACTGAGACCCAGGGACATTAAATAATGTGCTTGAAGTAAAAGAGATAGTCTTGGAATCAGGATCTCTCAGACTTCTAATAAAATATATTTAGTCTATTGTGCTTTGACTGATCTGATGCTCTTAATGAATGGTCCATCTCTTGCTGTAGCACTGCCATCCCCCATCCACACCGCTATCACTTTTGCCTTAGAATAAGACTGTGTATCATCATGACAGAAGGAAAAGAGAGTTTGGGTTCTTACCAATTGTCCTGTCTGACTAATACAGATTCCTGTTGTCACATGTGATTAAAGTCTGTAGTAAGTAAAGTCTATAGCCTGTTCCAGTTGGGCCCCATGTTTTAGTGAGGCCAGTGTAGATCTAGCATAGCTCTACAGTTTCAGAACATTGATTTGATTAGTTCTCCTAGCAGTAATTAGAGCAAACCCATAGAAAAGAGTGGTACAATTCAGAATGCTACTTTTTGAATTGACATTGAATGCTATAATTTGCCAGCCAGCCAGGAACATGTGTTGGCTGGTCAGCTCACTCTCTCCCTGGGTGGGGAGAAAAGGATTTTTTGTTTTGGAAACCAAATGAAGACCAAAAATCAGTTAGATGTGTATAGTTAGGAAAAGGGGAAATGGATGATCTTAAGGGACAGTATCATCCAACCATGCCAACCTGATATCCCAACTCCAGCCTAGGCACATAGCCCCCAGGCAGATTGTGATACTTGTGTTGGCTGCTTAGGCTTGCTGGAAAAATTCTGACTGAACTCTATTTCCTGATTCTTCCTTTGTTAATTTCTCTTTATCAGTCACCAAATGCTTTTGTTATTACATCATCTCATGTTACAATTTCAAGATTTTGGCATTTGAAAAATAACCAGTTTTATATGTTGGAGGAGATGTTTCCAGGAATCTTAATCTTATCAGTCAGCTATCTCCCAATCACAGCACAGGATGATTATTTCTGGGAAGTCTTCTGCAGATAGCCAATTCCATCTATTGTGTGTTGCTTTTGTTTCCTTGTCCCCATTATTTGAGGTGGGGTGGGGGGGGGATGTTGGGGGTAGTAATTGCCTCCTTTTTAACCTGTCAATTCTTTATCTACTTGCTACACTGTCAATGATGTTCTCTTTGATAGACATTTTGCCTCCTTTGCTTGAAACAGTCCCTTTCCAATTCCTTCTTCCTCCTTTCCTAGATCTGCTTTCCCTGGTCACATCTGCTCTGTATCTATATGCCAAAGTTTTCTGTGGAGCTATTGCAATCGGGGTTTTCTTGTTTACTCACAATGGGGTTGCTTAAAGCCAACCTGACAGAAAAACAAATGAGTATTTGGGTTTCAAATCAGGAGGACTCAATGTTCTTTCGTGTTCCTTCTGTGAGGGAGGATTGGAGATGTCTGGAACTGAAGCTTGTTGGTGGGGGGAAGAATGACAGATGAATTACAAAATCCCTTCAGGTAGAGAGAGACTTTAAAACTTATTAGGCAGGGAGAGAAAGAGGAAAGGGAAGGGAGAGAGCAGAGGAAGGAGAGAGGAAAGGTATTAAGATCGGAACAGTGAGGAGAAAGGAGGGCACAGGGATGTGAGTTAAAGATCTTACTAAGGGACTGCTAGGTGGTTCAGTAGATGGAGAGCCAGTCCTGGAGAAAGAAAGACCTGGGTTCAAATTTGGCCTCAGATGCTTCCTAGCTGTGGGACCTTGGGCAAGTCACTTAACCCTCTTTGCCCAGCCCTTACCACTCTTCTGGCTTGGAACTGATACTTAGTATGGAGTCTAAGACAGAAGATAAAGGTTTGAAAAAAAAAAAAGGATCCTTTTAGTTCTTTTTTTAAAAATTTTAAACATTTATTAATATTCATTTTTAAAATGGTTACATGATTCATGCTCCCACTTTCCCCTTCACCCCCCTCATTCCTCCCACCCATGGCCGACACACATTTCCACTGGTTTTGTCATGTGTGCTTGATCAAGACCTATTTCCAAATTGTTGGTAGTTGCATTGGTGTGGTAGTTTCAAGTCTACATCCTCAATCATGTCCACCCCAACCCATGCATTCAAGCAGCTGTTTTTCTTAAATGTTTCCTCTCCTGCAGTACTTCCTCTGAATGTGGGCAGCGTTCTTTACCATAGATCCCTCAGAGTTGTCCTGGGTCATTGTATTGCTGCTGGTACAGAGGTCCATCACATTTGATTTTACCATAGTATATCAGTCTCTGTGTACAGTGTTCTTCTGGCTCTGCTCCTTTCACTCTGCATCAGTTCCCGGAGGTCTCTCCAGTTCGCCTGGAACTTCTCCAGTTTATTATTCCTTTTAGCACAATAGTATTCCATCACCCGCATATACCACAGTTTGTTCAGCCATTCCCCAATTGAAGGACATACCCTCCTTTTCCAATTTGTTGCCACCACAAAAAGCGCAGCTATGAATATTTTCGTACAAGTCTGTTTATCTATGATCTCTTTGGGGTACAAACCCAACAATGGTATGGCTGGATCAAAGGGCAGGCATTCTTTTATAGCCCTTTGAGCATAGTTCCAAATTGCCAGTCAGAATGGTTGGATCAGTTCACAACTCCACCAGCAATGCATTAATGTCCCAGTTTTTCCACATTCCCTCCAACATTCATTACTCTCCCCTGCTATCATTTTAGCCAATCTGCTAGGTGTGAGGTGATACCTCAGAGTTGTTTTGATTTGCATTTCTCTAATTATTAGATATTTAGAGCACTTTCTCATGTGCTTATTGATACTTTTGATTTCTTTATCTGAAAATTGCCTATTCATGTCTCTTGCCCATTTATCAATTGGGGAATGGCTTGATTTTTTATACAATTGATTTAACTCCTTGTATATTTGAGTAATTAGACCCCTGTCAGAGTTTTTCGTTATAAAGATTTTTTCCCAATTTGTTGTTTCCCTTCTGATTTTGACTACATTGTTTTTGTTTGTACAAAAGTTTTTAGTTTAATATAATCAAAACCATTTAATTTACATTTTGTAATTTTCTCTAACTCTTGCTTGGTTTTAAAATCTTTCCTATCCCAGAGATCTGACAGGTATACTATTTTGTGTTCACTTAACTTATTTATAGTTTCCCTCTTTATATTCGAGTCATTCACCCATTCTGAATTTATCTTGGTGTAGGGTGTGAGATGTTGATCTAAACCTAATCTCTCCCATATTGTTTTCCAAATTTCCCAGCAGTTTTTGTCAAGTAGTGGATTCATGTCCCAAAAGTTGGGCTCTTTGGGTTTATCATATACTGTCTTGCTGATGTCTTTTACCCCAAGTCTATTCCACTGATCCTCCCCTCTGGTCTCTTAGCCAGTACCATATTGTTTTGATGGCTGCTGCTTTATAGTATAGTTTAATATCTGGTACTGCTAGGCCCCCTTCCTTCACATTTTTTTGATTATTTCCCTTGGTATTCTTGATCTTTTGTTATTCCATATGAACTTTGTTATAGTTTTTTCTAATTCAGTAAATAAGTTTTTTTGGTAGTTTGATAGGTATGGGCCTAAATAGGTAAATTAATTTGGGTAGGATGTTCATTTTTATTATGTTAGCTCATCCTATCCATGAACAGTTAATGGCTTTCCAATTGTTGAGGTCCAGTTTTATTTGTTTGGAAAGTGTTTTGTAGTTGTTTTCGTATAATTCCTGTGTTTGTTTTGGTAGATAGATTCCTAAGTATTTTATATTGTCTAGGGTGATTTTAAATGGTGTTTCTCTTTCTACTTCTTGCTGCTCTAGTGTGTTGGAAATGTATAGAAATGCTGATGATTTATGTGCATTTATTTTGTATCCTGCAACTTTGCTAAAGTTGTTGATTATTTCTACAAGCTTCTTAGTTGATTCTCTAGGATTTTTTAAGTATACCATCATATCATCTGAAAAGAGTGATAGCTTAGTCTCCTCCTTGCCTATTTTGATATCTTCAATTTCTTTTTCTTCTCTAATTGCTATTGCTAATGTTTCTAGTACTATGTTGAATAATAGAGGTGATAATGGGCATCCTTGTTTTACTCCTGATCTTATTGGGAAGGCTTCTAATTTATCCCCATTGCATATGATGTTTGTGGATGGTTTTAGGTATATACTGTTTATTATTTTTAGGAAAGGTCCTTCTATTCCTATAGTTTTCAGTGTTTTCAATAAGAATGGATGCTGTATTTTGTCAAAGGCTTTTTCAGCATCTATTGAGATAATCATGTGATTTTTGTTTGCTAGACTGTTGATATGGTCAATTATGTGGATGGTTTTCCTAATGTTAAACCATCCTTGCATTCCTGGTATAAATCCCACCTGATCATGGCAGATGATCTTCTTAATTACTTGCTGCAGTCTTTTTGCTAATATTCTATTTAAGATTTTTGCATCTATGTTCATTAGGGAGATTGGTCTATAGTTTTCTTTCTCTGTTTTTGGTCTACCTGGCTTTGGAATCAGTACCATATTTGTGTCATAAAAGGAATTTGGTAGGACTCTTTCTTTGCTTATCATATCAAATAATTTGTATAGTATTGGGCTTAGTTGCTCTTTGAATGTCTGATAGAATTCACTTGTGAATCCATCAGGCCCTGGCGATTTTTTCTTAGGGAGTTCTTTGATGGCTTGTTCAATTTCTTTTTCTGATATAGGATTATTTAGGTATTCTATTTCTTCTGCTGTTAATCTAGGCAGTTTATATTTTTGTAGATATTCATCCATATCTCCTAAATTGTTATATTTGTTGCCATATAATTGGGTGAAATAGTTTTTAATGATTGCCTTAATTTCCCCTTCTTTAGAGGTGAGGTCTCCCTTTTCATCTTTGATACTGTCAATTTGGTTTTCTTCTTTCCTTTTTTTATTAGATTGGCCAGTACTTTGTCTATTTTATCTGTTTTTTCAAAATACCAGCTTCTAGTCTTATTTATTAATTCAATAATTCTTTTACTTTTGATTTTATTAATTTCTCCCTTGATTTTTAGTATTTCTAATTTAGTTTTCATCTGGGGATTTTTAATTTGCTTGCTTTATAATTTTTTTGAGTTGCATGCCCAATTCATTAATCTCTGCCCTCCTTAATTTGTTAATATATGCACTCAAGGATATAAATTTTCCCCTGAGTACAGCCTTGGCTGCATCCCACAGAGTTTGGTAGGATGTCTCATCATTGTCATTCTCTTCAATGAAATTGTTGATTGTTTCTATGATTTCTTCTTTGACAAATTGGTTTTGGAGAATCATATTATTTAATTTCCAATTAGTTTTTGATTTGCCTGTCCAGGTACCCTTACTAATTATTATTTTTATTGCATTATGATCTGAGAAGGTTACATTTATTATTTCTGCTCTTTTGCATTTGTTTGCAATGATTCTATGCCCTATTACATGGTCAATCTTTGTGAATGTGCCATGTGCAGCTGAAAAGAAGGTGTATTCCTTTTTGTCCCTATTTATTTTTCTTCACATATCAATTAAATCTAATTTTTCTAGGACTTCATTCACCTCTCTTACATCTTATTTATTTTTTGGTTTGATTTATCTAGATCTGAAAGAGGAATATTTAGATCTCCCACTATTATGGTTTTACTATCTATTTCCTTCTTGAACTCTGCCAGTTTCTCCTTTATGAATTTGGATGCTATGCCAGTTGGTGTATACATATTTAGCAGTGTTATTTCCTCATTGTTTATACTGCTTTTAATCAGGATGTAATGACCTTCCCTGTCTTTTTTAATCATATCTATTTTTACTTTGGCTTTGTCAGAAATCACAATAGCCACTCCTGCCTTCTTTTTCTCAGTTGATGCCCAAAAGATTTTGCTCAAGCCCTGAACCTTAAACTTGTGTATGTCCACCTGCCTCATATGTGTTTCTTGTAGACAACATATGGTGGGATTTTGGTTTCTAACTCACTCTGCTATTTGATTCCGTTTTATATGAGAGTTCATCCCATTCACATTCAGCGTTATAATTATCAGCTGTGCATTCGCTGACATTTTTGTATTCTCCCCTATTCCTACCCCTTCTTCTTAAACTATTTCCTTTTAAACCAGTGGTTTGCTATTAAGCTGGTATCCCTTATCCCCTCCCTTGATTGACTTCCCTTTCTAGCCCCTCCCTTGTTATTCCCCTCTTTTTGTTTTTGAAGGCCTAATAAGTTCCCTCCCCCTTCTTCTCCCTTCCCTATTTTGACCTCCCCACTCCCCTGCTCCCCTTGGTTTATCCCTTCTGACTTTCTCAGTAGGGTTAGATAAGAGTTTTATATACCAATGGATAGTATAGCTACTCTTCCCTCTCTGAGTTGATTACAATGAGAGTAAGGTTTAAAAATTACCTCTTGATGCTCTCTTCCTCTCCTTCTTATAATAGTATTTGTCCCCTCCCTATCCCATGCCCTCTTTGTGTGTAGTAGGATATCTTATTTTTCTTATTCTCTCAAGTTTTTCGTATTGTCCTCCTCCATTCACCCTCCTCTTTCCCACCCCCCATATCATCTTAGACTATTCAGCACTTCACCCTCTCCCCATAAATAATTCTTCTGACCACTATAATAGTGAATACTTAATAGTGAATAGCGTCCACTACAGAGAATTATACATAGCTTTTCTCCACATAGGAATACAGATAATTAGATCTTACTGAGGCCCTTAAAAAGGCATATTTAAAAAGTTATGGGTTTTCTTTCTTTCCCCTCTGTTTCTTATTTACCTTTTCATGTTTCTCTCGCTTTTTGTGGTTGGACATCAAACTTTCCATTTAGCCCTGGTTTTTTCTGTGCAAATACTTGGAAATCTTCAATTTTGTTGAATGCCCATACTTTCCCCTGGAAATATATAGTCAATTTTGATGGATAGTTGATCCATGGTTGCAGGCCCAGCTCTCTTGCCTTTCTGAATATCATATTCCAAGCTTTGCGGTCTTTTAGTGTGGAGGCTGCCAGATCCTGTGTGATCCTGATTGGTGCTCCTTGATATTTGAATTGTCTCTTTCTGGCTTCTTGTAAGATTTTTTTTTCTTTTACTTGGAAGCTCTTGAATTTCGCTATTATATTTCTGGGCATTGTCTTATCTGGATCAAGTGTCGAGGGTGATCTATCGATACTTTCAATGTCTATATTGACCTCTTGTTGTAGAACTTCAGGGCAATTTTTCTGAATAATTTCTTTTAGTATGGAGTCCAAATTTCTATTAATTTCTCCCTTTTCAGGGAGACCAATGATTCTCAAATTGTCTCTTCTAGACCGGTTTTCTTGGTCTGTCACTTTCTCATTGAGATATTTCATGTTTCCTTCTATTTTTTCAGTCTTTTGAATTTGTTTTATTTGTCCTTGTTTGTCTTGAGAGATCATTAGCTTCTAATTGTTCAATTCTAGCCTTTAAGGACTGGTTTTCGGCTATAATCTTTTGGTTTTCCTTTTCAATCTGGTCATTTCTGGTCTTCAGTTGACTTGCCTCACTTTCCAATTGCGAAATTCTGCCTTTTAAACTGTTATTTTCTTGCCTGATTTCCTTTTGGGCTACTTCCCATTTCTCTGACCAAATCTTTTCCAACTTTCTTGTAATCTCAGTTTTGAACATTTCAAGAGCTTGTGACTAGTTTTCATTATCTTGGGAGGGTTCGGATGTGATTGCTTGTTTTTTCTCCTCTTCTGATTGCTTGGTTGTCTGGATTTTCTCTGTGTAAAAGTTGTCGAGTGTTAAAGATTTCTTCTCATTGTTAATCTTTCTCTCTCTTTTCTGGACTTCCTGGATCTGGGTAGCCATCGTTAGCCCAGCAGCTTCTCAGCTTTATCCTCGCGCTCAGGGTCTGTCTGTGGTCTTTTGGTTCCTGAGGTCTGAGGTCTGGTTTTTTCCAAGGTCCAGCCCCCTGGTGGACCCTCTTGCTTGATCCTCTGCAGGAGGCTCCTTTACAAGTCTCAGGGCGCTGCTTCCACAGGCGTATACCCGTCTGCACTGGTTCCCCACTCAGGGTTTCAGAGCCTTTGCTCCCACCTGTGTCCTCCTCCTCCCGAGTCTCCACCCGCGCCTGCACTCTGTGTCCGCACTCAGAGTCCGTGTGTGTTCTTTAGCTTTTTGGGGTCCTAAATCTTCCTGTTCTCAGGAACAGGCCCTGGAGCTGCCAATGACTTGATGGGTGCCCCAAACTTGCTCTATTTCTTTTGACCTGGCTTCGGCGCTATAGGTGGTGTGTGTGTGTGTGTGTGTGTGTGTGTGTGTGTGTGGTGGTTGCTCAGCCCGCGATTTAGTGAGAGCTGTTTCACCCCTTTATAGCATGGAAATGCCCTGATTCCACATACCTTCCATGCTGCACCCTGTTGTGGGGTCCCTCCGTTCGACTGGGTTTGTTTTTATGTCTCCTTGAGAAGTCCTATATGTTTCGGTCAGGTGAGGTTAAGAGCTGCTTTTTACTCTACTGCCATCTTAACCCGGAACCCCTTTTATTTCTTATTAGAGTCCATAGGGCTCTGGGTTCTTCCTGGAATTAGGCCACTGAATAATTCTATATATAGTGTTATAATGGTCCTGGTGATATGAGGAGATGAAGCTGAGTGTGTGTGTGTGTGTGTGTGTGTGTGTGTGTGTGTGTGTGTGTGTGTGTGTGTGTGTGATACCTAAGTGTACTTAAGTTGTGACAGTGAAACACAAAGGGCCCACAAGATAGTTGTATTGAATCTGCTAAATTCAACTTCAGAATAACGGTGTCCCATAATAGCCTGCCAAATGAAGAATCTTTGAATAGAATTGTACAGATACTTCTGAGTAATCTGGCCTAGTAGGATAATGCTAGAGTTTGACTGCAGATTATATCTTGCTGTGAATGTTACTATTCTCTGTTCCCTTAAGTGTCTCCGGGATACAATCCCTAAGCCTAAAGACAGAGTTGACACCAATCTAGGTAAGTTCAAAGATTTAATGTGCTTCAGGCTCTGGAGTGGAGCAAGGTAAATAACTGGGAAGGAGGGAAACAGGAAGATCTCGATCTAAGCTAACGCTGACAAAGATAGTACTTGAATCGAAGGTAATCAGATTATCAGCTGTCGATTGATAAATTGCCAGATGCCAGCCTGGCAGGGCCAGACTGGTTCACCCAAATTAGGTTATTTGCTGAAGGATGTTTTTGTTTCTTCTTGGAGTATGAATCAGGAACAGCTTACTCAGTATAAAGGTATCACAGGATCAGGGACTGTGAGATTGGTCAGTGGAGTTTGCTGGTAATTCAAGTTGACCTAAGGCCTACCCTCACCCACCACCACAAACCTCCCACTACCCCAAATATCTCAGATTGAGACCCTGTCTCAGTTCAAATCCTCCCTTTTATACTTGAGCATCAACTGATTTGGCACAAGCCATCCATGTTCTAATCAGGTAACTGTCCATAATCTTGTTTTCCAAAATATCATTACAATAGCCTCAGGTAAATTATATATAAATCTAAATTAAATATGTTTTTCCCCCTTTTCCTTCCATATACTTCATTCCATACCAAAAGGGTAAGAAAAACAGACTTGGACTATCAAAGGCATAATATTCGGAGATACCTGGTAAAAGATTGAGGCCAATAGTTGAAGAGTCTGTGAAGAGATTATTTCAAAAGTCATTGGAAATATATGAGAAATAGCAATGCAGTTGGGTCTTTGAAAGCTAAGGAGACCAATAAGAAAAGAGAAGGATGGTGGAAGAGAAGAATCTGGCAATTCATTTTTTTTCTTCCAGTATTCTCCTATAAAAACTCTAACCAAATGGGGTTTCTCCCTGTTTCCCAAACATCTCTTGAGTCTTTCTAACTCTGTACCTTTGCTAATGATGGTTTCTCCACTGGGAATGCCCCAACCCATCTCTCCTGTTGTACCTACACTTCCAGTCTCAGAATTAATCTTAACTTCCCCAAGAAACCTTCATTGATCGCCCTTATTAGAAATGATCTTGGCCTCTTTCAAATTTTTCTAGCATTTAAAAAATAACCACTTTCTTGGCAATTATTGTATGCAGCCTTATTGGTTCTTCTACATGTATTTCTTTGCCTCCTTTCTCACTGGATTATAAACTCCCGGAAGGATTGATGACTAATTCATCTATGACTCTGCATAGCACTTCTTCACTTTGTGCAAGTTGTCCCTCCCCCACCTTTTTCTGCATCTTGAAACTCATTGTGAACTTGCAGAAAAATATTTCTAGTAGCTCTTTTTGTAATGACAAAGAACTGGAAACTGAAGAGATGCCCATTGTTGTGTGCAGATGCAAGGCATGGGATCCCTGCAAAGGTATAGGGAGAGCCTCACCCAGAATTCCAGGAGACTCCCCTGGAATTCTTTGGGTGAGGGGCAGTTGAGAAGGGTTGGAGACAGTTAATTGGTGGGAGTGGATGTGAGCAGACTCTGCTTGCTTCTCCTGACTTGGGGTTGCTCCTGAGGTGGCCATTGTAGCATAAGCTAGTGATTTCTACTCATAGGGTTAGCCTATTTGTTATTATTATTCTTCATTAATATAATTATATAATTACTTAGTGATTAGAGAGTAAGATATTTATCAATAGCAAGAGAGCCAGTTTTAGTTAAATGCTTCATCCCCTCCACTGAGGAGAGGGAAGGGGGCATCAATTTAACAGTTCAGGGTCACCTTTCCTTTATCCTAAAACCTTCATTGACTTCTCTAATTTTCCTTGTTAATTCCTAATATAACTTTTTACCTTCAAATCTGTGCCTGATAATTATTTGGGAAGATACTTACAATTCAGTCTGTATATTTAGTTTGAATCCTGTTGGCTGCCAGTTTAAGATCTCCTCTGTCCTCAACAGTTAGATAGCTAGCTGTTATATCTCCTCTAACTGACCTGAGAGGAATATAAATTAATGAAAAGGAACATTATTGGGGTTTCAGCCATAACAGAAACTTACCAGAAGAATCTTATTCCTGTCTTCATTACCAACTGAAGCAGAAGCAGTTAGAGGGGGAGGGGTTGGAGAATCAGGAGTGTTTTACCCCCTCCTTTCCTCACTGTAGCCTGTCAATCTGTGGCTCTTGACTTGAAGCTCTATTTGGCCCTGACACATTTATCTGCTTCTCCAAACTATCTGTTATTTTCATCATAACACCATCCATTGGGGAATGACTAATGGGGATTACTGTTGTGCCATAAGAAAAGATGAACGAGATGATCACACACACAAAAATAACCTGGAAAGACATATATAAAATGATGAAAAGTAAAGAGAGCAGAACCAGGAGAAGGTTGTACACAATAACAACAATACAGGACGATGATCAACTGTGAATGATTTAACTATTATCAGCAATGCAAGGATCTGGGACAACCCCCAGGGAGTCATGACAAAAAAGGCTCTCTATCCACTGTCACAGAAGGAAGTGATGGACATGATTGCAGCCTGAACCATGCCATTCTTCCCTTTATTTCTTCCACAAAATTTTCTCTATTGTAAGCGATATGTGTCTTGTTTCACAACATGAAGAACTTGGAGATATATATTGCATGATAGCATGTTATAAAAGGTAATTCTTAATCTTTTTCTTCTAATTTAACTAATTTAATTTAATTCCTTCCTTCTGAAAGGATCTGGAGGTCCTTTTACCATAGAGATGTGTAAAGATTACCAGCCCACAGTGAAAGGAAGTAGAAACCAGAGATAGGAAGTGAGGTAAGAAGGGGGATATAAAAGGCTAGGGTGAGGACTGAGAGGGACTTTTGGCTTTTTGACCTTTTTGGGGTTGGGAGGTGGTTGGTCCTTGGTAGTAAAGATTTTTTTGGTCCCTGCAGTATATAGACTATGGTATTGGATTATATCAGAGGCCTGGGAACCAGCACTTCTGGGTTCACATATCCACTGCAACTGTGTCACACTTAAGATAACTGATTTAGAGATGGAAAGGATATTAGAGGTCATCCAGTGATAGAATCATAGATTCAGAACTAGAAAACTAGTTTATATATATATATATGTATATACATATATATATATATATAATTTTTTTTATTCTGCCTGGTGAGCTGAACTGAAGGGTGATCAGCTGGATTTTCTCTAATGGCAGTTATAGGCAGTTATAGGGAGTTATATAGGTAGTTATAGGATAGCTAGTTAGGTATTAGGCAATTTCTTTCTCTACCTCTTTCCTATATTTCTCTCCTTTACTATATTCTCATTAAAACTAAAATTGTTAAAAACTGCTCTCTTATTTTGTCAAACTCTTAATTTAACCCTTACAACATGTACAACTTATATCAAATTATCTGCTGTCTTGGGGAGGGAGGGGAAATAGGAGGAAGGGAAAGAATGCAGGTCACAAAATGTCAGAAAACAATTATTATAAATTACATCAATGTAATCTGGAAAAAAATTAAAAAATTCCTAAAAAAAGAAAAGAAAGAAAAAGAAACTCATTGTGAGAGCTATTTCCCTCTTAACTAGGTAACTTTTAAGGACTGGAGAGGTTTTTGACTTCCTTGAAGCAGCAGCCAACAGCACTTCTTTCATCAGACCCCAATTCCTTCTGCTTTGGACTCTTTGGCTCTGAAAGCCTGGGCCCACACAGCTGAAGAACTCCCCTCAGCTACATTTGTCACCTGGGCTACAGCTGATTTTTTTCCTCAGCTTGTCAGGCCCTCACCCCTGGAGAGGGGATCTGGGACAGGCCTGCCACTGCAACTTTCCGTAGTGTGGAAGGTTTCAGCCCTACTCTGGCCTTTCATGTTAGAAATATTAAGTGTGATTTCCCTTGCATTGTGGAGATTGAGCCAACCCCTGCCTGAGGTTATCTCTTTATTCAGTGTAATGTTTGTTTTAGGAAAATCAAAGCACTTTCTTTTTTTTTCTCCATTGCTTCAAAGGGAGGGGAAACAGAACTGGCTATTGCTCAAGGGCCCAGGGAATTATTGAGACCTAGGGTGGCCTAGGCTAGGCTAGGCTAGGCTGAGCCAAAGATGTCTGCTTGGACCCTTCCAAAGTAAAGATTTTTCTGGTCCCTGCAGGATATAGACCATGGTATTAGATTATTCCAGAGGCCTGGGAATCAGTACTTCTGGGTTCACATAGCCATTGCAACTGTGTCATGCTTAAGATAATTGATTTAGAGATGGAAAGGATATTAGAGGTCATCCAGTGATAGAATCATAGATTCAGAACTAGAAAGGGCCTTTGAGGACAATCTAATCTAATTTTAAGAATGAGGAAACCAAAGTTAAGTGACTTGCCCAGTATGGGACAAAACATCAGAGAGGATTTGAATCCTTCTTTGACTCAAAAGCACTATTCCCCTTTGACTCCAGTCAGTGCCTTTCTCACTGTCTTCTACATTTTACATATGAGGAAGTGGGAGGCCTAGAGAGGTTAGCTATCTTACCCAAAGATAGGAAGAGCAGAATTGGTGATTGAACTCAGATCCTTTGACTTAAATCCAGTGCTCTTTCTATTATACCATGCTCCTTTCCAATATGACCTATGGGAGACCTGTGGGATTCTTTAGGTTTACGGATGACCCTTAGTTTGGTTCTTGCCTTTGATTCCATACAGCTAGCTCAGGGCTCCCCCACACCTCATTTGACCTCACAGCTTTTCCTTCCTTTTGAGATTTCTTTCCTTTAATAGTGAGTAACAGCGATAATGATGCTCCTTCCCAGCCTCCTGCTATCAAGTTTAGAGATCCCTCCCTCCTTTACTAGATTCTTAAGCTAGAACAACCCCTGATGCAAAGGTTACCCGAGTGTCTGGCTTTGGAAGAGTAAACCCTGAAGAACAGCCAGCTCCCATTTCGTCCCAATCCTATTCTCCGCCTTCCCTCATTTTACCTCTAATTGCACAAGTTCACAGTGACTGCATCCCTCTTCTCCCTCCCTCATTCTGGGAAGGACAAGGACACTGGCTCTTTCCTTCCTCCACTCTTGGTCACAGCTTCCCTGTTGCAGTGATTGTGACAGTTGAAGTGGGGCCTTTTGAGTCACTGCCAACTTGAGGAGAACAATGGGTTGATTGTTGGAGTTGCTGTTAGGATATTGAAAGTCCATTAGGTCACCGACTCCCTTAGCCGGGGCTGAGGGATGGGAATTATGTGGAGAACTCCACAGACTGAACTCAGTGATGAACATATAATGGCATCCTGCCCACAGGTTTTTGTGCCCAGCAAGACGTTAACGATGTGCTCAGTGTAGCTACTACCACAGAGTAAAACTCAGAAATACAGGGAAATTCAACACAACCTTTAAAAAGGGTGTACTGAGCACCAAGCACCATGCTTAGTGAACCACATCGTCTAGAGCAGGGGTCGGCAACCTTTTTGGCCATGAGAGCCATAAATGCCACATTTTTTTAAATGTAATTTCGTGAGAGCCGTACAGTGCTCACAGTGTGCGCTCCTGTAACAGTGCCTGAAAAAAATTGACTTTATGGCTCCTGCAGAAAGAGCCATATCTGGCCCTCAATAGAGCCACATATAGCTCGAGAGCCATACGTTGCCGACCCCTGGTCTAGACTTACTCTCCTAACTCTTACTAGCAATGAAGATTGAATTTCCATTGGCTAAAATATGGTGCCCTGAACTGAGCCCAGTATTCTTGATGGAGTTCTGACTAGGATATAGTTTTTTTAATTTGAAAATTTTTATTTAATTCATTGATTTAGAATATTTTCCCATGGTTACATGATTCATGTTCTTTCCTCCCCTCTCCGCAGTCCCCCTCCTCCCATAGAAAATGGGCAATTCCACTGGGTTTTACATGCGTTATTGATCAAGACCTATTTCCATATTATTAATATTTGCACTAGGGTGATTGCTCAGAGCAGGGGTCGGCAACGTATGGCTCTCGAGCCATATCTGGCTCCTTTGAGGGCCAGATATGGCTCTTTCTTTCTTTTTTTTTTTAATTTTTTTTATTAGACATTTATTAATATTCATTTTTAATCTGTTTACATACTTTATGCCCCTACTTTCCCCTTCACCCCCCCCCCCCCGCTCTCCCCCCACCCATGGCCAATGCACATTTCCACTGGTTGTAACATGTGTCCTTGTTCAGGGTCTATTTCCCATTCATGTCCGCCTCAGCCCATGCATTCAAGCAATTGTTTATCTTATATGTTTCCTCTCCTGCAGTCCTTCCTCTGAATGTGGGTAGCATCTTTACCATAAATCCCTCAGAGCTGTCCTGTGTCATTGCAGTGCTGCTGGTACAGGAGCCCATTACATTCAATTTTACCATAGTATATCAGTCTCTGTGTACAATGTTCTTCTGGCTCTGCTCCTTTCGCTCTGCATCACTTCCTGGAGGTCTCTCCAATTTGCATGGAATTCCTCCAGTTTATTATTCCTTTTAGCACAATAGTATTCCATCACCCGCATATACCACAATTTGTTCAGCCATTCCCCAATTGAAGGACATCCCCTCATTTTCCAGAAGATATGGCTCTTTCTGCAGGAGCCATAAAGTCAATTTTTTTTCAGGCGCTGTTACAGGAGCGCGCACTGTGAGCACTGTACGGCTCTCACGAAATTACATTTAAAAAAATGTGGCATTTATGGCTCTCATGGCCAAAAAGGTTGCTGACCCCTGGCTTAGATTCTGCATCCTCAATCATATCCCCATCATGTGATCAAGCAGTTGTTTTTCTTCTGTGTTTCTACTCCCACAGTTCTTTCTCTGCATGTAGATAGCATTCTTTCTCATAAGTCTGTCAGAATTGTCCTGGGTCATTGCATTGCTGCTAGTAGAGAAGTCTATTACATTCGATTGTGCCATAGTGTATCAGTAGGACAGAGTATAGTTAGATTATCACCTATTCTTCCTAGAAGCTATATACATTTTTTTGGTTGCTTTATGGTACTGGTGGCTCATGATGAGTTTGAAGTCTACTAAGTTAGTATCTAGGACCTCCTCATGTCTCCCTTTATTGATAATAATAACCAGAGAATTACTGAACAAAGTCATCATTTTTCTATCTTTCAAAAATTTTTTATGATCTTGACATATTAATGGAAAGCATTTTGTTGGAGGAAAACCTTTAAGGTAGAATTGTTTGACCCAATCAAATGCTTTCTCATAGACACCAAATAGGAAGCACAATGGGATCTTGTATTGTCTATATATTTCAGTTGACTTTGTGACATCAAGGATATCCTTGATACATATCTGTATATTATTCTCATAAAGGTTTTTATAGAGATGGCAAAGTAGATATATGAATCTAGAGTTAGTGATATTTTTCTTGTTTCTTTTTTATAAAAATATTTGATTTTTCCTATCAAGCTTTTGGTCTCCTCTTTCAGATATCATATCTTGAGAATTAGTTTTTTGATGTCTTCAAAATTGCATTGCCTCTAGGACAGATCTCTTCTGTGTCTACTTGGACTAATGCTATGGGACTGACTAGTCCAATGGTCTATTCCAATGGCTATTCTCATTTCATTTTCTTGAGAGCTGTTGCTAAATCCTCAAGCAACACAATGGGAACTGTGATGTTATAGTCCACATGGGGAGGCTTAATTGTCACTGAGGAGGAAAAAAGTTTCTCAAAGAAATCTTGACAGATCTCCATTTTTAAAATTTGTTCTTTGTCCTCCTTACATTTCCTCCAGAATTCCATACTCAGAATAGCAACCTTCTTTTTAAACATAGACCTGAAAGGAATCCTCATCATAACACACTCAACAAATGGTTAGTCAGATTCTACCTGATGAACTACGAGGAGGAAGATCACTGTCTCTTGCCACTTTTGGACAATAGGAAGTTTTTCCTTTCATCAGGCCTATATTTGCCCATTGCTTCTGATTCTGCCCTTTGAGGCCAAACAGAACAATTCTAAGGCTTACTTTTATCCTCAAATATCCTTGGAATGATTTAGCTTAGCAGGGTCATTTGCCAAGCTTTCTGAAACTTGTTTTTCCTCCACTGCTTCTCACTATTTTATGAGGCAATACTGCTCATAATCTTCAATCCTCCTCTTCTGTAATATTTTATAAAAGAGTTTGTATTATAAACCATTGTTGTCCTTGGCTGCCATATCTTTCCACTTGTCAAAGAGATGAGTATCTGTTGGCTAAGGTAGTTTATACACTTTTTTTTGTTTTCTTGTTATGGGAATTTATTTGTGTAAGTTAAACTTCTATAGGGAATGATAATTTCTATTAAAAAATCTATTTCCCATTTCTTAACAGAAACCACTCCCTTTGTATTGAGGTACACATTCTCATGGTTATTTTTTTTAAATTGCCTATTAATTTTGATCTTTTTTCTCAAAAGCCAGTGGTAAGATTGTATGTAATAACACACACTGGTAATCAGTTGTTTCTTATTTTCTAAAATAGAATATATTTAGTTTGTTGTGAATTTCAGAACTTTTCCTTCTTCAGCATTTTCTTTCTTTTATTTAAAAAAATCCTTACCTTCCATCTTAGATTCAATATCATGTATTGGTTCCAAGGCAAAAGAGTGGTAAAGACTAGGCAATGGGAGCTAAGTGAGGGTTAAAGGGAGGTAAGCCTAGGCTCACATAGCTAGAAAGTATCTGAGGCCAGTTTTGAAGCCAGGACCTCCCATTCCTAGGTCTAACTCAATCCAATGAGCCACCTAACTGCCCCCATTCTTCAATATTTTCAAACACTTTTCTTGAGGAAAATATTCAAGATATATTCACCCAAAGTTTCTGCATGACCAACAAATCTTTGGTTTCTCCTTTAGCAGCAAGTTATCTGGGTGGATAGAGCACCAGATTTGCAGCCAAGAAGATCTGAGTTCAAATTTTGCTTAGACATTTACTTACTTGTGTGACCCTACATAAGTAACTTAATTGGTTTCAGCTTCGGTTTCCATATCTGTAAAAAGGAAGATAGTAATAGCCTCAACTCACAGATTTTTTGAGATCTAAGGAGAGAAAATGTAAAGTGCTTTGCAAACTTTAAAGAACTACATATATGCTAGCTACTCTTATTAGGGTTCTTAGGTGAGATTGGTCTCTAAAGGCATAGTCTTTTGCTGGAATCATATTTGAAACCTTCCCAGTAAGAATCTGCAGGAGGTTATACTCTAGTGACAAAGCCTTTGAGAATTCAAGGACACTTTCAAGTTAAGGCATCAGAATAGGACTTTGTGTAGGAATCTTCAACTCTATCTTGCCTCACCCTACTTTAAAATTTGTGTATAATTATTTATGTACTTCTTGTCTCTCTTGATAGAATATAAACTCCTCGAGAGAATAGCCCATTTCATTTTTATCTTTGCATCCCCCGAGACTAGAATGGTGATTGCCACATGACCTGTAGTTAGTAAATGCTTGTCGAATAACTGGTTGAAGTTGGTAAGTTGGATATTATTATTTCCTACTTTCTAAGGAAAGCTTTAAAATAGAAATGATGTGATTTGCCCGAGATCTCACAGCTCTTTAGTGGCAGAGGCACAGTTAGAACCCAGACCTCCTGATACCTCTGTACTCTTTCCCTCACACCTTGTAGCTTCTCCCTGTTAGGGTTCTGACCTCTGGGCCTGGGGCTTTTTGAGCCCCACTTTCTGTCAGCAAACATGCCAAACAAGAGAAGTGTCTCTGGAGACAAGCAAATGGATTTTCAAAGGGAGAAGGAGGTGAATACATTAATCTGTCACAATCTAATACGTTTAATATTGTATTCCCTGTGCTCTTGGTTCTCTCCCTCTCTGTCTCTCTCTTCTCCTTCCACTTCCACTCCTTTAATCTTTTCTCCTTTCATTTCCTCTTCTCTCCTCTCCTCGAGCCCTCTCTCCCATTCACAGACTTCTTTTACTCCTCATCCATTTAAGAGCATCTGAGCACCCAATATAAAGGCTGTTGCAGCCACTCAAATTCTTTCAGGTTACTTCATTACCCTCTGTCCACATTCTTTCCTTTGAGACTCCTAGACCAGTTTTTAACTTTCATAACCAACATCAGCCTGCAGGCTACTTTATTCTTTTATAGGTCTAGAAAATCAGTAGTAGTTGTGTGTTCCTACAGCTGGGCACAGCTGTTAGTCCTTTCTTGCCATCCTCAATATTTCACACAAACTATAAGCCAATGATATTGACTTTAATTTCTGAAAAAGAAAGTTCTAGTGGATTGTTTAAAGGGATGGCTTCTGAGCACTTAGAAAGGACAAAATGACTGCAAAGAGGCAGAACAGATTTATTTAGAGCTTATTATTATTATTAGAGATAATTTGTTTTAATTTCCTTTTTTTCTTTGACTTGATTAGTAGACTAAAAGATCAGAGGAATGGAGTAGACCAAACATATTTAGATTTCAGCAAAGACACTTGACAGTCCTTAGGATATCCTTTATGAAAAAGAGGTAGAAGAGATTGTTGTTGTTCATCCTTCATTTTTGAAGAGGACCTATTATGTTTGTGGAGTGATGTCTTGACTTACATAGTGAATTGGATATAAGTGAGCACAAAGTCCTCAGTCTCACTCTCTCTGCTAGTCATTAAAGTTCATTGGCAAGGCAAAAGTCAGGATGACTGGCGATGGCTCAGGCTGCAGTGAATAATCTTGGTGTCTTTCATGTTTGTCCAAACCCTAAGAATTCCACAGTTGCCTGCCTTGGTTGTCTTCCCTCATCCTCCCATTCCACCAGGGGAAGTCTTTACATGCTTGGGGTAGATACTCCCCCAACTCACTGACAGGTTGAGGCCTGTCAGTTTTCCTTAACCTGGTTTAGTTAGCCCATCTGTTGAAGTGGTTTTTCCAGAATGTGGTGACTGTAACTGTGACGATACAACTTATTGGACACCAAAGGTAGAGGAACAGCCCTGAAAAGGGCTTGGCAAGCCCTCAAACTAGAGATGCCAATTCTTTCTGAACACCCCATACACCCCAGAGGTAGTGGATGATAATCTCAGAATCAGAGACTTTTAGAGCGAGTAACTGCCACAGTGAACATGTACTCCAATAGATAACGGAAAAGAGTCTCCACGTCAGTATATCTAATAATGGATGCTCCATCCGGTCTCTGCTTTATGATCACCAGTGAAAAGGAACCTCCCAAGGCTGCTCATTCCACTTTAGGATAATGCTAATTATTAGGAAGTTATTGACATTTTTGAAATTTCTGTACATTGCTCCTATCTCTTTCCATGACAGCATGAAGACAGCCTTACCTCTTTAGTGATGTCCCTAGAACTAGGAAGATGTAGCCTGCCTTAAGAGGCCAGAGCACTTACTCTATTTGAAGTCTGCTCCCTCCCGCCTCCCAATCTAGGATGTATATTAGACTATGCTAAGCTTTCTTTTCTTCTCTTACAAACTCTTGGAAGCAGTGGTAATTTTCTTACAAGGTTCCTGTCACATCTGCTCCAACAACCAGTTCTTCTTTGCTGATGAGAATTTATCCAAAACAGAATTTCTCTTCATTGATTTTTCCACTTTTTGAAGGGTGAAATTATAATGAAGGTAAGTTAATAAATTATTATCTAAATATAAATATATCTAAATAACTAAAGTATCCCATCACTATTATTATCATCCTTACTTTACTGGGTTTATGCTTGATCTCTTGAGTTCCTCATCTATTTTCTCTTCCTGTCCAGGTGGTCTATAGTATATCCTCTGAAGGCAAAATAGTTTCTTGTTTTCTTCCCGTTCTCTCCAATGTTATCCACTATGTTTTCTGTCTCTCTTTTTGGGAATTTTTTATGTGAACAAGATAAGGAATTACACTTGATGTTTATGCCTGATATTTTTTACCTATTAATAAAGTCTTTCATACTAATTAATGCATATTGTTTGCATAACCCACCCTCCTCCCTTCATTTGGAAGAGGTCTGTCAGTCCTTAGCCATATTTTAGCTTTATCCCATCAAGTCTACCACAACCTGATGAGATTATAGTTGACTCTTTGTATTAAGATCTCTAAAATAGGATAGCCAGGTAGTCCAATGGATAGAGCACTGGACTTGGAGTCAGGAAGACTAATCTTCCTGAATTTAAATCTGGCCATAGAAACATACTAGTTGAATGACCCTGGGCAAGTCACTTAACCCTATTTGTTTCAGTTTCCTCACCTGTAAAATGAGCTGGAGAAGGAGGAACTGATAAACCATTCCAGTATATTTGCCAAGAAAACCCTAAATGGGGTATCAAAGAGTCAGACATAACTGAAAAATGACTGAACAATAACAATGATTCAGATCTCTAGTTCTCTCTTGCTTGCTGCCTAAAATTTACGCATTTATGAATGGACATTTCCTAAATTTTTTTCTCCTATGAACTGCTAGAGGTCTTAAATGCTATTGTTTTTTCACTGTAGCTACTCTTTAGTATCTAGCAAGTATCTAGTATCTGGTGTCTAGCTTGGTGGATATACATGGGCAATTTTCTCCCCCCTCCATCCTTTTTTAGTTTAAATGTATTCTTACCAGCCTTTATTAGGTGCACTTTGTCCCTGGCCAGGAGCCTGTCATTCCTATGTTTTAAGCTGCGGTCCAGAAATCCAAATTCCATTCTCAGACACCATCTTCTTAGCCAGCTGTTCACTTCCCTAATCAGTTTTTCTCTTCTGCATTCCTTGCCTTCAATGGGCAGCAGTGATGAAAACAACACCTGGGCCTCTATGGTCTTCGGTTTCTTTCCCAAGGCTTTGTAATCTTTGGCAATCCTTTCTAGGTTCCTTCTGGCAAGATCGTTTATTGTTAATATAACTATGTGGGTTCATAACTGGTTGACTGACTAAATGCAAAGAATGTTAGTTAATGGACTGATGTAAACCTTGGGAGAGATCTCTCTAGCAGAGCACTAGAGTATTCTCTCCTTGGCTCTGTTTTAGTCAACATTTCAATTAATGGCTTATAGAAAAACATAGGTTTTATGCTTATCAAGTTTTCATATACCAGAACTGGGAATAGTTGCTAATATGTTGTATGACAGAATTGGGATCCCAAAAGGTTTTTGCCCACTGGAATGGAGGACTGAAGTTAACAAAATGAAACAACACATATAAATGTAAAGTAACACTTATTGAAAAATGTTATTTAATTAATTGATTTAGAATATTTTTCCATGGTTACATGATTCATGTTCTTTCCCTCCCTTCCTTCTACTCCCTGTCCCCCATAGAAATAGAGTAAAAAATGGGTTTTACATGGGTCATTGATCAAGACCTATTTCCATATTATTAATATTTGCATTAGGGTGATCGCTTAGAGTCTACATTCCCAATTATGTCCCCATCGACCCATATAATCAAGCAGTTGTTTTTCTTCTGGTTTTCTACTTCCACATAAAGTAACATACTTATATTTAAAAAATAAGTACAGCATAATTCAAGTGAAAAAGACTGTGGATCCCAGTGGATTGCAAACCAAACATCAGTCTGTATTGCCAAGTAGCAGCCCAAAAGAACCACTGTGATGTTAGAATGCATTAATAAATATATAGGAATCAACACTAGGTCAGATCCCATCTGTACCATTGTTTCTGGTTCTGGAAATTTCAGAAGGGACATTGACAAGGATAGTCTATGTCCAGAGGGGGGTGATGAGGATGATGAAGGGACCATAAGCTCTGGGAGGACCTTTTGAAAGAAATGGGAATGTTTACTTGAAGAAGAGAAGACTAAGGGTGCTGGTGGGAGGGAGTGATATATGAGAATTGTTTTAAAATTTTGAAGGATTGTCATGTGGAAAAACTGTTAGAAGGTAGCAGAGGAGGATACAACTTAATGCAGAGGACAGAAGTTGCAAGAAGGCAGATTTCCTCTTAATGTAAGTAAAAATTTCCTTAAAATTAGAGGTCTCCAAAAGTGGAATTTGCTGTCACAAGGAAGCAAAAGGTTTTTAAGAATTGTCTGGAGACCCACTTGTTGGGGTTGTTGTAGACTTGGGGTTGGCAAACTGGCCTTGCTTCTTTGCCTATTTTTGTATGGCTTTGTGAGTTGGCTGGTTGTTGTCCTTCATACTTGAAGAGGACCAAAAATGATATGACTGGGTGATGTCTTTTGACCTTAGCATAAATGGGATTTAAGTAAGGGAGAGCCTCTGTCTTTTCTAGAATCATCCAAGTCCAGTGGCAAGCCAAAAGTCAGTATAACTGGTGGTGGCTTGGGATGCAGTAGATGACCTTGGCATCTTTGAAATCCAACCAGCTCTAAAATAGCCCCTGTTTCAGCTGTCTTCATGGTTGCTAGAATGAATCATTTTCATTTGCCTATTCCACCAGGGGACAGTTCACCTTAAATCTAGTTTAGCTCATCTAGGGGGATGGTTTGCCAGGGTGTGGTCACTGAGAATGCTACAGGTTTTAGGAGCTTCAGGTGGACACCAAAGGAAGAGAATTATGCTGAAAAGGGCTCAACAAGCCCTAACACTAGAGGTACTAGTCTTCCCTAAGCACTTTGAATACATGTTCTTTGAGCTAAGTAGGATTTGCTCATCCACTGCACAAAAACAGGCTGTGGGCCA
This sequence comes from Gracilinanus agilis, assembly GCF_016433145.1. NCBI lineage: Eukaryota > Metazoa > Chordata > Mammalia > Didelphimorphia > Didelphidae > Gracilinanus > Gracilinanus agilis. Next base: position 156,938,029 of record NC_058132.1, on the reverse strand, counting down.
CTTTTGCTTTGTGGGATATAGTTTACCAACAACCCCTGTTGAAGGCAACAATAATAAATAATAATAGCTAGCATTTATATAACTTGGTAAGGGTTGCAATGGGCTTTACATGAGTTAATTAGTTTGCAATTTGAACTTCTGAAGTTTCTTCCATCTAAGTACATATGTGATTCTATGATTCCCTATAAAAAAGGTGGTATCATAATGGATAGAGTGGGGAACCTGGAATTAGGAAGAACTGGATTCAAAACCTGCTTCTGATACTAATTTGTGTGATCTTGGGCAAGCCACTTAATTTTTCTATGTTTTAGTTTTCTCACTGATAAAAATAAGAGGCAATAAGTCTTTTAACAAACAGCTACCACAGGGGGCAGCTGGGTAGCTCAGTGGATTGAGAGCCAGGCCTAGAGACAGGAAGTCCTAGGTTCAAATCTGGCCTCAAATGCTTCCCAGCTGTGTGACCCTGGGCAAGTCACTTAACTCCCATTGCCTAGCCCTTACCACTCTCCTGCCTTGGAACCAATACACAGTATTGATTCCAAAATGGAAGGCAAGGGTTTTAAAAAAAACACAACAGCTCCCACAAAGGGTTGTTATGGGGCTAAGACAAGATGGTGTATGTAAAATCCTAGAAAAATGTCAGCCATTTTTATTATTGGTGCTTAAGTTTTTGTTGGATTGAATTGACTCTCCATTTTATGGATGAAAATATAAGCTTACACAGGTAAGAATGAATTGGCCAAGATTACTCAGCATGTAAGTGAAAGAATGGAGATGATAATACATTGTCTTTCTAATATGTTTTATATTCTTCAAAGTGCTTTAATTTTTAAAATTAAAAAATTAAATTAACAACTTACCTTGCATCTTAGAATTAATACTGTGTATTAGTTATAAGGCAAACGTGTGGTAAGGGATAGGCAATTAGGATGAAGTGACTTGCCCAGAGTCACACAGCTAGCAAGTATTTTTCCCCACTGATTCTATCAAGCCCATTCTCTTGGCTGTGGTTTCCCTAGATAGTATAGAGAGGCAATTGGAATCTAGCTAGCTACTTAGTTGTCCCTCAAGGTTCTTTTAAAGTCTGATCTTCACAATAATACCATAAAATAATTAAGAAAAGCATTAACAGCTCCATTTTATATATGAGCATTTTAAGAGTGGCAGTGTGGCAATGGTTTGAACTGGAGCTGGAGTTAGGAAGACTTCTTCAGCTTCCAGTGCCTGTTTTGGACACTTATACCCTTTGATTTTTTTAATCTTTATTTTATTTTAATAACAAATTTCCACTTAAGTCTTCCAAAGTTATATGATTCATTTTGTCTCTCTCCCTTCTTCTCTCCTCCCCTCCCAGAGCTGACAAACAATTCAATCTGGGTTATACATGTATTATCAAGCAAAACATATTTCCATATTATTCATTTTTGTAAATGAATAATCTTATAAAACCCAAACCCCAAATCATATACCCAAATAAACAAGTGATAACTCATATGTCTTCATCTGCATTTATACTCCAACAGTTCTTTCTCTAGAAGTAGATAGCACTCTTTTTCATTAGTTCCTTAGAATTGTCCTGGATCATAGTATTGCTGTTAGACATTCCACAATATTTCAGATACTGTGTATGATGTTCTTCTGGTTCTGTATAATGTTCTTCTGGTTCTGTTTATTTCACTCTGCATTGGTTCATATAGGTCTTTCCATTTCTTTCTGAAATCATCCTGTTCATCATTCATTCTGATGGAATAATCACAAGACAAAACTCTTGTCTCTCTCTGTCTTTCCCTTTTCATCTTTCTCTTGATATTTGTGGTTGAGTGTCAAACTTTCCATTTAGTCCTGGTCTCTTTTGTGCAAAAACTTGGAATTCTTCAATTTTGTTGAATGCCCATACTTTCCCCTGAAAGTATATGGTTAGTTTCGCTGGGTAGTTGATTCGTGGCTGAAGGCCTAGCTCTCTTGCCTTTCTGAATATTGTATTCCAAGCCTTGCGGTCTTTTAGCGTTGAGGCTGCCAGATCCTGTGATCCTTATTGGTGCTCCTTGATATTTGAATTGTCTCTTTCTGGCTTCTTGTAAGATTTTTTCTTTAATTTGAAAGCTCTTCAATTTCGCTATTATATGTTTGGGTGTTGACTTTTCTGGGTCCAGTGTAGAGGGTGTTCTATGGATCCTTTCAATGTCTATATTGCCCTCTTGTTGTAGAACTTCAGGGCAATTTTGCTGAATAATTTCTTTAAGTATGGAGTCCAAGTTTCTATTAATTTCTGCCTTTTCTGGAAGACCAATGATTCTCAAGTTGTCTTTTCTAGACTGGTTTTCTTGGTCTGTCACTCTCTCATTGAGATATTTCATGTTTCCTTCTATTTTATCAGTCTTTTGACTTTGTTTTATTTGTTCTTGTTGTCTTGAGAGATCATTGGTTTCTAAATGTTCGATTCTAGCCTTTAAGGACTGGTTTTTGGCTTTAATGTTTTGGTTTTCGGCTCTAATGTTTTGGTTTTTGGCTTTAATGTTTTGGTTTTCGGCCATAATTTTTTGGTTTTCCTTTTCGATCTGGTCATTTTTGGTCTTCAGTTGTCTTGTCTCACTTTCCAATTGCGAAATTCTGCCTTTTAAACTGTTATTTTCTTGCCAGATTTCTTCCATCTTCCTCAGCATTTCATTTTTAAACTCTTCCATAGCTTGTGACCAGCTTTCATTTTTTTGGGGAGGTTTGGATTTTTGTTTTCCCTCCTCTGTTGTCTGGATTTTCTCTGTGTAGAAGTTGTCCAGTGTTCCAGAGTTTCTCTTGATAGTCTTTTTCTTCTGGGCTTCCTTATTGCTGGCCATTGTTGGCCCCGCCCCTTTTCAGCTCTGTCTTTGCACTCAGGGTCTGCCTGCGCCTTGCAAGCTCCCGGGGGCTCTGGTCTCCTTGTCCTCAGGGTCAGGCATCCTGGTAGACCCTGGTCTGCCCCTCTGCTCGAGGTTCCTTCAGCAGTCTTTGGGGCTGCTTCCACAGCCACGCTCTGGTCTGCACGGGGTCCTCCCTGGAGGTCCAAGCCTGGGCTGGAGATCGTTATCCAAGCCTAGGGCACTGCCTTTGCCTGCACAGATGCTCTTAGGGCACTGCCTTCACCCCTGCAGAAGGTAGTGAAAGTCCATGGGCTGGAGATCTTTATTCACACCTGAGGCAATGCCTTCAGCGCTTGGGAAAGGCCGTGTTTAAGAGGCCTTTGTCCCCACCGAGGCGGTGCCTTCACCCACATGGACGCTCAGGGAAAGTCCGTGTGTGCCCCCAGCCACCTGGGGTCCCTTGTCTTGCACCACACAGGGACAAGCCCCGGGGCTGCCAGTGATTATCTGGTTGCTCCAGTCCTGTTTTCACACTTGTGCATTGGCGTTGTGGGAGGTGTGTGGTGTGGGGGGTGGGAGAGGGGCTTGTTCCTCTCGAGTTTTAGTGAGAGCTGTTTCACCCCTTTATAGCGTGGAAATGCCCCGATTCTGCGTACCTTCAATGCTGCACCCTGTTGTGGGGTTCCTTCGTTCCTCTGGACTTGTTTTTATTTCCCCTTGAGGGGTCCTGTATGGTTCGGTCAGGAGAGATCGAGCAGCTGCTCCTTACACTGCTGCCATCTTACCCCTACCCTTTGATTTACCTTTCTGAAAGTGAATCATAGATTTAGATCTGAAAGGGGACTTGGAGGCTATCTAACTTTGCAGAGGAAGGAACTAAGGTCCCAGTATGTTAGGGTATTTGCCAACTGTTATGGCCTCATCCTTAAAGGATGATGATATTTTCAGTACCTGACTCACAGGGGGTGTTCTGAGATTCAGTTGAGTGAGAAGGTAAAGTACTTTCCAAATGTCAAAGTTTCATTTGTGTCAGGTATTTAATAATAAATAAAATTAAGAGAAATAGCATGACACAACAAAACTAATAAGTTTTGTTATTATTATTATTATAAATAATAACAATACTAAGAAGTAGGACTGAAATCCCAGTCTTCTGACATTTATATCCTCTTTTTTTTTTTTTTAATTTTTTAAACCCTTAATTTCTGTGTATTGACTTTATAGGTGGAAGATTGGTAAGGGTAGGCAATGAGGGTCAAGTGACTTGCCCAGGGTCACACAGCTGGGAAGTGTCTGAGGCCGGATTTGAACCTAGGACCTCCTGTCTCTAGGCCTGGCTCTCAATCCACTGAGCTACCCAGCTGCCCCCTATATCCTCTTTTTTAAAGGATAATACCACCCTTCCTGGAACATGTAGCAATTGAATTGTGTTTATAGGAGTTGTTGCCCTTTTCCCTCAGACATTTTTCAGCTTAAATTCCTCCCAGGCTTCTAAGGGATTTAGCTTTTTAAGTATTAGGGTTATAATGGGGCTAAAGATTTGGCGTATGAGTGTGTGTGTTTGTGTGTGTGTATGTGTGTGTAAAATGGTCTTAATATAGGTGAAGAAGAATAAGGCAGAGTACTTTTATGTTTGATGTTTCTTATCCACATGTAAAGTTATTTGTGATAATTAAGTCCTTAGGTGCTTAGTACCAAAATTGGGTCAGACATTATAATAGCTTATGTAGGAGAATTGCAGAGCTACAGGTCTTCATTGCCACTCTTCATAGTTTTAAAAAAATTGAATAGGTTGTAATGGGACTCAACTTTATCTAGAAGGCTGCCATACAGATGGTTAGATGGAGAGAGAAGAAACAAGGATTATATAGTTACAAATCTAGGGGACTTGGAAGGGTGTTTTTTGTTTTCAACAATGAACCAGAATACTTCTCTCCATTCAGTCAGTCTGTTTTGCCTTTGTATCATTACTCATGTCCTTTCCTACAGTAGGGATCCCTTTAACCATCCAATTAATCAATCAATTAGCATTTATTAAATACCTACTATATGTAGTGCACTATACTAGGCTTTGGAAAAGTTATAGAGTTTAGATGAGATTGCTCTTGTAGAGTTTATGATCTAGTTGAAAGATGTCAACCTATCAATAAACAGCTATTAATTAAACGTTTATCAGAGACAGATAGAGTGATAGGTGCCGAGGGCCATCAAACCCACCCTGTCTGACATGGTCACAAGGGGGACCTCGAGGAAGTGCATGGCAGCCTCAGGAAGGATGGAAACCCCCTCACTCAGGTACCCCTGTGTGACTCTTCTCTTACCAACACTCCTTATTATTGGAATTATCTGATATCCCTACGCAGCCCCAGGGAAAATCAGAAGAACAGTAAAGGCTGTTACTAGAACCCTCACACGTTCCCTACAGACTCTTGGGAAATTCCCACCTTTATATGTTGTAATATAGAAATTCCCCTAGAAGTCACTTCACAACGAACCAGCAAATAGTGAGTTAATGTTAAAGATTTAAAAACTCTAACTTAGATCTTTTACTCCAATACACAGGTGCCTGCAAAAACAGGCCAGAATAGTCTCCAAGTTTCCCCTCTCCCTGATCCCTGATTTGGTACGGTATGCTAACACAAAAGAACAATAGATGATAAATGAAGAAATTGTCTCCCATGAAAAGGCCTGTACATTTCCACCACTGTAGCCAAAGAGACACGTCAAACATACCTTGAAAAATATTGAAAGTTACTGGAGAATAAAAAATTGTAACAAAGTTAATGTATGACTTAATACATTGTCTCTAAGAAAAGATGTATGATGAGAATGGATGAGAATGGATTTCCTTGCCAACATTATGTATGATTGCAAAGCATATAAAAATAAAACTTACTCAAGGCAGAGCAGAGCAGTATTCATGATGCCTGCCTGGCTGAAGTTCAGACTGTCTCTCATTTGTCTTAACACACCAATGCTGTCCCACCACTGAGATTTCCTGGACCTGTGGGAGTTAGACTCCTGCAGGTAGGTACTGGGGAAACAATGAAAAAGTGAAGAAAGTTCCTGCCCTCAGGGAACTTACATTCTAATGAACACAGGTTGGTGTTGTCCTCTTTTGAAGAGGATCAGTGACATCACAGGGTGATGTCTTGCTTATGAAGTGGATTTAAGTGAGGCAGAATTAATAGCATAAAGTATTTAGTCTCACTTTCTCTGCTACAGTCATTCAAGTCTAATTGCAAGATGAAAGTCAGGTTGACTGGTGATGGCCTGGGTTACAATGGATGACTGGTGTCTGTGATGTCTGACCAAGCTCAAAGTACTCCACAGTGCAGGCTTCAACTACCTTCAGGATCATTGGAACAAATTGTTCTCAACTGCCCATTTTACCAGAAGAATTCTTTACCCACATGGGGTAGACATCCCCCTAAGTCACCAAGGAGTTTGAGGCTGATGAGATGGTTTTACCAGGGTGTGGCCACTGAGCATGCTACAGCTTCTTGGAGCCCCAAGTGAGAGTTGGGTGAGAGGTAGACACCAAATGTGGATAAGGAGATCTGAAAAGAGCTTGGCAAACCTGCCCACCAGAAGTCTAGTCTTCCCTGAACACCCCAAGCACCCTACATAAGCAAGTACATACAATACATATAGAGTAGACAGAAAGTTACCTTGGAGTGGAAGGTTCTAGCAGTTCATAGGGATCTATCTGGTCAATCCTCCTCAAGAAGGCAAACTGAGTCTTAAAAGGAGCTGGAGACTGTGAGAAGGAGGTGTGAGGAAGGAGAATGGGGACAGCTAAAGCTCAGAGACAGAAAGTGGAGCATCACGTGCGAGGAATAGTAAGAAGACCAGTCTAACTGGATTGTAGAGTGAGTGCTGTTGTACTTTTCAAGGTGCTTATAGATGTTTGACCTTTACAACAACCCTGTAAAATAATTAAGAAAAGCATTCTTTCTATCTTATATATGAACACTTTGAGAGAGGTGGTGTAGCCAAGAGCATTAAGGACTCAACTAGAAAGATACGTGGGAGTTAGATTGTGGAGAACTTTAAATGCCAAGGAGAGAAATTAGTATTTGATCCTGCTTCTTCCCTGCTTGACTTGGCCTGCCAAAGTCTTAACTATTCTTCAATACCCATGCTTAGAGATCCTCTCTTTCAGGGAGTTTTCTTTGTTTGCCCTAGCCCTGGGTTATCTTGACTTCTGGTAGTATTTAATTCTTGGTATTAATCTTTTAGTACTTATCTGTTTCCCAAACATGAACACACACACTAGATATGTTAAAAATCTAACCCATAATCATCCTACTCACTGGTCACAGATCTTTCAAGTATCAGCTAAAAGCCCTCCCTTCTTTAAGAAGCTTCCCATCATTCTCCTTAATTTTATGGCTTTCACCTAGAGACCATGATCTCTAGTTTATCCTGTATAATATCTTGTTTGTATATGGTTTTTCATGTTGTTTTCCTCTTTAGAATAAGAATTAAGAGTAGGGACTGTGTTTTTGTCTTTTTTTTTATCTTCAGCACTTAGCATAGTGCCAGGCACACATAGTAGGTGCTTAATAAATATTGGTTGGCTAGTTAATTGACTTGAAGAGATTTTGGGATGGGGGAAAGTTCAGAAAGGGGTCTTGACAGCTAATAGAATTTAACCAATCATCCTCACTGGTAACTTTAGATTCCTACCCACTTCAGTTGCATTTATTGGGCCATATACTTGGATCTTTCTAGTCTCTCCACACCCCTCTCTTTTGAACCCCCACAACAAATCAAACCAAAACAGAGTCCATTATATCAATTAAGCTGGATCAGGAAAGGCAAGGAAGTCACTTAGGCTTATGTGTCTGTTTTCTCTCTCCAACTCAACTGGAATCTCCTTATGGGCAAGAACTTCTCTGTATCTCCTGCAGCTCTCAGTTCAATGCTGGACATTGAGGAGATGCTTAGTAAATATTTGCTATCAATTGTTGATTGATTCAACCATGATGTCCAATGATTTTTGTTTGAATCAGATGATTTAAATGGCTTTCACTGAGGAGACAACTCTGTGATATTCTTAGTTAAGGGGCCTGAATTGGTGGTGGTGGTGTTGGGGTAGGGAGGAGGTCCTGAATCCTATTGCCATTTCTACCATTTCTTTATGATCTGACTCTGAACCAGCTACTTTACTTGGTCAGTCTCTTTCTTTAAATTGGGATCAAGTCTGTCATAGGACTTTTGCATGGGTTAAATGTTTTGACCCTGGGAACAGCTAGGTGCCTCAGTGGATTGAGAGTCAGGCCTAGAGATGAGAAGTCCTGGGTTCAAATCTGGCTTCAGATGCTTTCTAGCTGTGTGACCCTGGGCAAGTCACTTAATCTCTATTGCCTAGCCCTTACCACTCTTCTGCCTTGGAACCAATACGCAGTATTGATTCCAAGATGAAAGTAAGTGTTTAAAAAAATTATGAATGTTTTGATCCTGTTAAAAATGGGGCCTGACCTCACTGTGCTCCCACCCCAATAAATATATATCTATAACCTCAGCTGGCATAGCTTCTCCCACCCTCTGTGCTCTGGTGGCTGAGAAAGCCCTGAACTCTCTCCTGTAGAAAGCTGTGCCCTTGAATGCCTGTCGAAGGAGCATTTTCCTCTAATATATTTGCCGGGTTTGAAACTCAGGAGGCCTGGTTTTAAAAACAAACATCAAACATTTATCTTGGATCTTGACCAGCTCTACCAATATGACACTCTCTTTAAAGTGCAGTTGTAATTCCAAAGTATGTGGTCAAAAAAAATTCCTTTTATACTTAACATCTCCCTCCCTGGCTGGGCTGACAGCTCATTTTGGTTGCTTTTGGCGAGGCAGTACTATTTTCGCTTTTGGGGAGCAGCATCACTGAGCCTGAGGGAACTAGGGGAAGAGAGGGATAGTTTCTTCTTCTGGCTGGGTCATAGGATCCTGAAGATAGAGCTGGATGGGACCTTAGAGGTCACCTGGCTTAATCCTTTTATTTTTACCACTAAGAACCCTGAGGGCCTGAGAAATGAATTGCCCAAGATCACAGAGATCTTGGAGAGTCTTGATTTGAACTCTTTTGACTGTAGCATCAGCACTTTTCCCACTTTACCATACCTACTTTTAGCCACAGCTGCATTGACCTATCAGAGATAAAAATTTTAGGACCAGTGATGAATGTACTAAACTATTTCATTGAATTGAGCATGGGATGGAAGGAAGATTGTGATCAAGTGAACTTATCTTTAGGTTTATAGACCTCTATTCAACAATAAGGTCCCTGACAAAAGGGTCAATGTCATATCTATGTTTTATATCACAAGCACCTACAATGTAAAGGGTATTTAGTAAGTTTTTCTTGAGTTGGACTGGAGAGGGCGAGCTTTCAGACCTTCCCACTGTTATCCCAGTAGGCATCTTAGATTCTTCTAGATTGAGTTAAGCCTCCTAATTGGTCTCCCTGCCTCCAGTCTCTCTTGTCTTCAATCCAACCTCCACATAGCTGCCAAAGATATATCCCTAAAATACAAGTGGTGTTGTTTAATTGTTTCAGTTGTGTTTGACTCTTTGTGACTCCATTTGGGGTTTTCTTGGCAAATATACTGGAGTGGTTTCTCATTTCCTTTTCCAGCTCATTTGACATGAGGAAACTGAAGCAAACAGGGTTAAGTGACCTGTCCAGGGTCACACAGCTAGTGTCTCAGATCAGATTTGAACTCAGGAAGATGAGCCTTCCTGAAATCAGACTTAGCTGTCTATCCATAGTACAACCTAGCTGCCCAAAGTATAGACAGAACCTTATTATTCAGCTCCATATACAATTAGTGACTCCATTTTGCTTTTAGGATGAAACACAGAGCCTTTAAATTTAAAGCCTATCCTAGTTCCCACTTCCTTTCCAGGTTTATTATATATTGACTCCCTTCATGTCCAGCCCCAAATAGCTTTGTTATTCTTGCACATTCTACCTTCTCTCTGTACCTCTGCACAGGCGATCTCATTTGCTTAGTAGGCATTGCTTCCTCACCTCTGTCTCATACTCCTGAGCTTCCTTCTAACAGTGACTCAAGCACCACCTTCTGATCCCTTCAGCTGATTTCCTTCCTCTGAAATGGCCTTATACACTGTGTTCCAAAAAGTCTTAGAGCAGATCAAGCTTTAATAACCTTAAATTGCACTAAGACTTTTGGGATACCCCATATATATTTATTTTTTTTATACCCATTAAAAATATATTTTTTGGGGGCAGCTGGGTAGCTCAGTGGATTGAGAGCCAGGCCTAGAGACAGGAGGTCCTAGGTTCAAATCCGGCCTCAGACACTTCCCAGCTGTGTGACCCTGGGCAAGTCACTTGACCCCCATTGCCTACCCTTACCAATCTTCCACCTATAAGTCAATACACAGCAGAAGTTAAGGGTTTAAAAACCAATATATATATATATATACACACATATATATGTACATATATATATATATTTTTTTTTAGGTACACGGAGAGGCAATTTTTTGGACACTTCTCAAGGCAGCAAATAGTCTGAAATAGGTGATATTTATATTTTCAAGTAATATATAATTCCATATTTCTCATGTCATGATGGAAGACACATATTTGTATCTATGTATGCACTTATAATGTGTATCACTAGATGGAATGTCTCTTGAAGACAGGGACTATTTTTGTTTTTGTAGCACTAACATCTAATATGATGCTTGATATGTAGTAGGTACTTCATAAATATTTGTTGATTGATTGCTAAGGACTAGACCAGTGATGGCAAACCTATGGCATAGGTGCCAAAGATGGCACAAGGAGCACTCTCTGTGGGCTCATGGCCATCTTCGCCCCCATGCCAGAGTTTGTTACTAGAAAGGCAGAGGGACTTGGTGGAGCTGCTCCCCTCCCTCTCCCCCCTCACCTGACATTTTTCATCCCCAACCCCTTTGCCCAGCAGCTCAATGGGAGTGCACAGGGGATAAGGTGGGTGACTCAGAGGGGAGAGCTGGTGGTGGCAGAGCTGGAGGGGAGTGAAGCACTCAGCCCACTCCCCTCCCCCTCTTAAAAAAAAAACAAAACCCTTACCTTCGGACTTATAATCAATACTGTGTATTGGTTCTAAGGCAGAAGAGTGGTAAGGGCTAAGTGATGGGGGTCAAGTGTCTTGTCCAGGGTCACACAACTAGAAAGTGTCTGAAGTCGGATTTGAACCCAAGACCTCCTGTCTCTAGGACTGGCTCTTAATTCACTGAGCCACCTAGCTGCCCCCTCCTGTCCCCCTCTTCACTTGCGCTGAAGACATTCCTCATTTCACCCACCCAGCAGCCCAATGGGGGTGCTTCCTCCTTCCACTGTGTGGGGTAAGTGCCTGGTACTCAGTGGGGGGAGGAGGTGGTCACAGCACTTGGTCTGGGGAGTGGGGTGGGGATGGAGCCTTGCACTCCATCTCTAAAAGCTTTGCCAATACTAGACTAGACCGTGGAAACTACTCGAAGGCACCCCTTACTGACTTACTGTCACTCCCAACAATATGTAGAAAGCTGTCTCTTGCTGAGATGGCATTGCTTATTTGATTTGGCTGACAGGGGAAAAGGGAGATGAGATTTAGGATTTTGGGGTGTCATGTGGCATCAAGATGAACCTCACCAAAGCAGACCAGGCAAATCCCCATGGTACTAATAATAGCTAATACTTATAAAGGTGTCTCAAAAGCCTCAGTAAAAGTTTAAGCTTAAAAGGAAAGAAATGAGCATTTATTAATTATCTACTTTATGAAGGTACTGTTCTAAAATCACTTTATAAATATTTGATTCTTGTAATAATCCTAGGACAGTGATGGGTAAACTTTTTAAAGAGGGAGCCAAAGGAAAGGAAATGCTCAAGTGTCAGTCTATTTCTAAGGCAACTCTTTTGAAGTTTCATTGTATTGTATCCTATTCATTGTATTTGTCAGATTAGGAATAATTTTGTGAGGATAGAACATTTCAGGGGGCCTCATCTGGCTGTAATTTGCCCATCACTGTCCTAGGAGGTAGGTGCTATTATTACTCCTATTTTATAGTTAAAGATAATGAGGCAGAGGTTAAATGACTTGATTAGGGTCACACTACTAGTACTTTAAGTGTCTGAGGCTGGATTTAAATACAAGTCTTCCTGACCTCAGGTTTATCTCTCAATCCATTGCATCACATAGCTGCTTTTACAAAAGCTATATGTTATCTCTGTATCTATCTAATCTATCTATTGTATCTGTGTATCTATGTATATATCAAAGTATCCAACTATCTATGTATCTATCCATGTGTCTATGTATCTATAGCTATATATTGATGTATCCTTCTATGTATGAATGGTTCTATCTATCTATCCATCCATCTATCTATCTATCCATCTATCCATCCATCTATCTATCTATCTATCTATCTATCTATCTATCTATCTATCTATCTATCTATCTATCTATCTATCTATCTATCTAACATGTGAAAACTTCCCCTAGTGAATTAGGAGGATGAGGACAATTCGTTTCAATGGCCATGAAAGCGGCTGAAGTAGGTGCTATGGAGTGCTTAGAGTTCTGTCAGACATGGATGATTCTGGAAGAGAGAAGAAGGCTGACAGCTCCCATGCAATTCTGCCTCACTTAAATCCAAAGCCAAGGCATTACGCTATGTTAGTATTGGTCCTCTTTGAAAAGAAAAGACAAATAACAACAACAATGTACATATTTAACACATATGGATGTATATAAGTGTGTGTGTATTTTTTTCCACTTTCCCTTTCCCTCTTGTCCCCTCCCCTCCCACTCCCTCCTCTCCTCTCCTTTCCTCTTCTTTCCTCCCCTCTCCTCTCCTGCTCCAGGGGAAGGAGGTGGAATGTAAGGCAGGACATACTTTAAAATTTAATCTGAATCATTAACACTTTCTCCATCACTTCCTTAAGGTCAGACAATCAACAAAACATCAAATGAAGCCCTAATTTGTAGTATTTGCCAATTTCCAAATTGTAAATGTTTACACTGAAAACTTAACAATTGAGCTCTACCTCATTCCTGTCTGAGATGACTCTAACACATACCTGCCATCTGCCTCTCTCTTACCTTTCCCTTGAAATAAGTAACCCTTTAGTGCCAATGCAGTTGGTGGGCCATAGGCAGCTTTCCCTCCCTGCTATCTAAGCCAGAAATCCCTTGTTAATTTTGCGTGTCTCAACTGAAGAAAGCTGCTGAAAATTTAGAGCAGCCAGAAAAGGTGAATGGTGAATGGCACTGAATCTATGCCATATTAGGATGGGTTAAAGGTATTTATTGGTGATGCTTAGCTTCTCTGGAGAAGAGGAGAGGCCAGGCCAAGAGAGGACAGGAGATGAGAGGAGAAGAGAGAAGAGAAAAAGAGAGGGGAGGGGAGACAAGAGGAGAGAGGAGAAGAGAAGAGGAGAGAGGGGACTATGACCAAAATTTGTGAGCTGTTGTACTAATCAGACCTGATGTATTTTGCAAGACTCAATCATCTCAGCAGCTGGACTGGTCACATCTGGTTCCCTTTGCTTTTAGCTCATTATGGTATTTGTGAGGCCAAGCCCTCTATAGCCTGAGCTCAGAGCTGGCATGGGGAGAAGTCCTGTCAGTCCTCTTCGTGGCCTGGGGCAGTGCCCTGCATGCTGGCCCAGCAGAGCACACACCTTGTTCTCAGGCTGAGCCCAAGCCAAGCGGCCTCATATCCCCTGCAGCCTCTTTGTGGCTCCAGCTGAGGATTTACAGCCGCCAATTAGTCCTATTTAAACATCTCTGCTCTTGGGAACGAACATGTGCACTGCGGTAGAGCAAGCTGTGATGCTTCTAGTGACGTGTGGTCAAGCTCTTCCAGGGACAGGTTAGACCCTGGGAGATTTTCCTACAGCTGAGGGAAATAAACACTGCCTGCCAACTTCATGAAAGAGCAAATGCATTTCCTTCTCTTGCTAGCCTTCAGCAGAGGCTTCATCATGAGGCTAATGCTTGGATGAGCTCATCTTTGGCCTTCTGTCCCCAGTGGCTTGTCTAGTTCTGCCACAGGCCTAGTGCTGGGGAGTAAGAATGGAAAGCTGGGGAGAGGTGTAGGCACTGATTCTTTGGAGATCTGGGAGGTACTAGGGATGACTAGATATTTACATCCATTGTTAAAGGAGATGGGAGAGGAGGGGAGGGGAGAGAACGGGAGGAAAGGAGGGGACAAGTTTGGGGAGGGCCAGGTTGGGCAAATCCAACTAACTGATAGCAAGCTTTGAAGCATCTTTCTCAGTAGCTAGACAAATGTGGTTCCCTTCCCTCCTCACAATGTATAAAAAAATACAGGTTACTAGAGAGACAATCATTGAATATGGCAGAGTGGAAAGAGCATTGATGCTCCATTCAGAGGATCTATATTCAAATTCATCTCTGATGCTTACTAAATGTGAAACTTTGGGTAAACTACAACCTTTCTGGACCCATGTCTTCATTTGTAAAATGAGAGTCTAGCAAGATAGTCTTTGGACTTCCTTCTAACTCTACAAGTCTAAAAGATGTCAGATTGTCCTTTAGGATAGGCTACTTTGACCCAGAATGGGCTTGGGTATCATTTCCAGAATCATTTCTGGATCAGCCCCATTCCAAGCTCACAATCAAGATGGTGAAATCCTGGGTGGAGAGTCTACTACAATTTTTTTTGGAAGGGGTGGAGGAGGGCAAGAAAATGCTGCTATTCTTATTGAATATATTTCACAAAAGTGACTTTACAAGTGGGTTGGCGGGAAGGGGTTAGATAAAGAAGATTAGAGCTAAAACCAGACATTTTTACACTTGTGGTAAGTACCACAAATTAGACCAGAGTCAAGGGAAGGAGCCTGACTTTAGCCCGAGTTAGGCCTGGAGATGGGAGGTCCTAGGTTCAAATCTAGCCTCAGATACTTGCTAGCTGTGTAACCCTGGGTAATACCCCCAATTGCTTAGCCCTTACCACTCTTCTGCCTTGGAACCAATACTTAGTATAGCTTCTAAGACAGACAGTAAGGGTTTTAAAAAGAAAAGAAAAGAAAAGGAAAGGAAAAGAAAAGAAAAGAAAAAAGAAAAGAAGAAGAAGAAGAAGGAGGTTTTGGAGGGGAGAAGCTACATCTGAGTATCTTCCTATTTTAAACAATAATTCTTGCTAATAAAGTAATACATTTTATATTTTCTGTGCTGTGAAGGCTTCAAGTGCTGTCAATACATTATACAACCTTCCAAATTCATCTCCCTGTGGGTATAGTCCCAGCTGCTTTGCCTTGGTTCTGGTTCTGGCACTTATTAGAGGAGAGGGGCTGATCATCCCATTTTACTCTCTGGGCAAGCAAGGGTTTTCCTCATTTCTTAGGAGTGCCTTTCTTCCTTCTATACGTGTATCCAAGACACCTTCCTGTACCAAAAACCCCCAACAAAACCCCCAAACACCTGCCCTCCAATCTGTATTCACCTACATTTCTTTTTCTATCACACTTGGTTTGTTTTTGCTCATAAGCTCATAGAGGGCAGCCAGCATAGCTCAGGGTGTATCTAGGGTCGAGGCTTTTACAAAATGCGGTTGTGATTTGAGGCATCAGTACTTTTGCAGAGACAAGGAGATATAATCACTTCACAGTCTTGGTTTTTAGTTTTCCTCAGGGCCTCAGGAGGTGTGTGTGTGTGTGTGTGTGTGTGTGTGTGTGTGTGTGTGTGTGTGTGTGTTGGGTGGGGGAAGAGGAGGGCAGCCATGGACAATGAGTCAGCTCACCCAAATCATAACAATTCGCAGAAGGTTGGCCCTGTTCGAGATGGACATCTTGAAAAGCGACACGCTGCTCAGAAATCTATCCCTTGAAAGCTTCCCAGGCTGGCACCAGGGTGGAGGGAGCCCCAGAGGGAGGCTAAGTGAGGACACATCCTCTTTTCTGTCTCTTCTCTTTGTTCCCCTTTTTCTTGATTCTCTTCCCTACTTTCTCTACCTTTTCCTGGCAACTAATCTCCCTCTTCCCAGCCCCTACCTCCAGGATGAACAGACTGGGTTTATCTGGGCCGAGTAATGTGCCTGGAGGAATGGGGAGCTCCTGGTGAGCTGTCTTGGAACAAGAAAGGAAGTAGGATGGAAGAGAATGAATTGCCCTATTAACCATTTAGGGATATAATTGTGGAAAATAATCATAGGTTCACAGTTCTAGTGCTGGAAGAGGCTTCAGAAAACATTTAGTTCACCTCCTTTCATTTTTTTTTAAAGATGAGGGAACTGAAATTCAAAAGCATTCATGAATTTGCTTTAGAGTCACATAAGAAGTGAGCCTCAGATTTGAGATTTGTAGTGCCTTCTTGACACTAGGGCTATCTATCTACTGCCATATGTCATCTCTTTAACAAACATTTACCAAGTGCCTATTATAATCAAGGCATAATCAATATTGTTGTTCAGTGGTTTCAATCATGTCCAACTCTGCTGACCCCATTTGAGTTTTCTTGGCAAAGATACTGGAATGGTTTGCTATTTCCTTCTTCAGCTCATTTTATAGATGAGGAAACTGAAGCAAACAGGTTTAAGTGACTTACCCAGGGTCATATAGCTAGTACATGTCAGAGGCCAGATTTAAAATCAGGAAGATGAGTCTTGTTGACTAGGGCTGGTGCTCACTCTATTGTACTACCTACTGAACAATCAGTACTTGCCTTCATTATTTATTCTATCTATAAGATAAGCAAGGTTACACCTATCAGGTCCATTTTGCAGAAAAGGGAAACAAAGATCGAGAGAGGTTAAGCCTGGTTTCATAAAAAGACAGTGGAGATTCAGTGGTGTGCTATTCTAGGCTTAAAAAACCCAACAACATTCAAACACTCTTTCCTATCCTTTCTTTAATATGACTACTCTTGACTATTTCTTTTTAATCTCCTCTGCTCACCAGCATCTCTCTGAGGATGCCCAGTGCTTCTTTTATAACACATTACTCTCATTAGTCTCTGAACTGACAGGCACTTGCTCTTCCCTGCTGCCTAAGTGCTCAGAAGACAACTCCCAGTCCCTCTTCTTCCAAAGAGATAAAGTTGTCTCTTTGGAAGACAATCTGTCTAGCCATGCAGGGATTAAATCGGCAACTTAGCTGGAATGAGAACTTATGACTGTTCTGAGTAGGAGGCCTAACTAAGTATTCTCCATTAAGGCTTTCTGGAGAATTCTCTTGAGGCCTGTTATTCACTTAATTTATGTATTTATTATTATTATTTTTAAACACATACCTTTTTTTTCCTGGAATTGATACTAAGTATTAGTCCCAAGGCAGAAAAATGACAAGAGTTGCACAATTTGGGCTAAGTGCCTTGCTCAGGATCACACAGCTAGGAGGTGTCTGAGGCAGAATTTGAACCCAGCTCCTCTTGACTCCAGGACTGGCTCTCTATTCACTGAGCCACCTAGATGCCTCCAAGTAAATTGAATTTAAAACCATATACACAATTTATAAATAAATGAATGAATATACACACACTGAGGTGTGATGCTACAGATTGTTTTTACTGATGAGTACACTATCAAAAAAGTTCAGAGACTACTGAATTGATTATTCACAGAATCATAGATCTGGAGCTAAAATGAACCTCAGAAGTTGTCTAGACCAACACCCCCATTTTATAGATTAGAAAACTGACGTTTCAAATGGTAAAGGGTTCTTCCCAGGGTCATTTGGTATTAAGTAGCAAAGACAGGATTGAACCCAGGTTCTGTAACTTTTAATTCCATTAGACTTTTCATTGTATCACCATGGTCCAATAAGATCCACTTTGATATCTCCATGAATTTTGCCCTGCTCCCTTTTGTGTCCTACCCAGACCATTTTGCTTGGGGATAGTGAAGAGGATGAGAGAGCCTCTTGGAATCCTCCCCTCCGACCTGCCAAAAAAATGATTCTCAGAGCTCTCTGGTTTTCAGTTCCATCAGGCATTCAGACTGTGCTGTAATAACAATAATGGCAATGATAATGATGATGATGATGATGATATTAGATCCTGTTTCAATGGGTTTTAAGGTTTACAAAATGTTTTCCTCACAGCAACTATAAAGAAGGGAGGGCAAGGGTATTACCTCAGATGAGAAGACTGAGGTTCCCCTGGGCTGAAGTGAAGTGACCTGCTTCTAAATGGATCCTAGGCTCCAAACACAGTCTCATGACACCAAGGCTATACTTTTCACTATATCATGTTACTTCTATGAATGTCACTGGCCTGAGCTATTAGGTCATAGAATGGGAACAGAGAGCATCCCTTTTCCTTGACCATCTTCTCCAGAGAGGGATACCTACCTTTCCTTGCCCCCTTTCCCCTAAGCCTCCCTTATCCCCCTTTCCTGGTTTTGATGGTGATTTGAATCTTTGGATTTTGCTGAGGGAAGCTCACGCCAAGCCCCACATGGGGCTGGTGCTGCCAACAACCTCAGCTTTTCCAAAGGCTTATAAACCATTTCCTGCCAAAGGTTTGTGGTGACTGCACTTGCTACCCTCTGGCCCTTCTCAGATTGTGCCCCAGTAGTTGGAGGTGGGAAGGGGAAGGAGGGAGAAGAAATGGTGCAGACATCCAGAGGGCAGGGCCTGCAGAAGGGGAGCTGTCAATATATTTTTCTATATATATACCATCCTATTTTCACCCTTCCTCAATCACCCCAGGGCTTAGATACTTTGGCAGGGACCTGCTGAAGTGTCTCAGTGTTGGCTCCATTCTCCTCTGATGGGGAATGAGCTAATTATTCAAGAGTCTGTTCTCCCCTAAGACAATGGTGTTGTTCCTGGCAACCCTGGCTCCTAGGCCTGTGCAAAAAAGCCCATTCGTACTTGAAATTGCTTTCTCAGGTTTCATCTCTAGGGCCAAGATGAGGGAATCCCCTTCTTTTGGAGAAAGAGGATGGATAAAACTGAGAAGTGGGCTTACAGGTGGAAAAGCAAAGACACAGGTAAGATATTATGATTATTTTGGGGAAGAGAACCTGAAGACCCAGGAGGAAGCAGGATGTTTTAATGGGAACTACTATAGTCTGGAAGATATGGTTTCTAGTCCCGGCTTTGATCCTAAGCTATGTGAGCCTGGGCTAGTCACTTAATTCCTCTGAACATTTGTCCTCTCATTTATAAAACAATAGGGTTAGATTACATGATATTTAAGGTGTCTTCTAGTGGTCTGTTGAAACCCTCTGAAACCATACAGCTTTCAGGCTACCCAGGCTTCCTCTCTTTCCACAATGGACTGAGTTTATAAAATAACTCACCAAGGTTTACAAAACATTTCCTCACAGCCACCCTTTCCTAGTCTATCACTACATAGTACTCCTGCTCAATGTATCCATCTTTCAAGATTCACCTCTTATGATCAGAGATGTAGAGCTGGAAGAGACCTTAAAAGTCCTCTTATTATTTTTACCTTTGCTTTATATCTCCAGTGCTTAGCAGAATGCCGGGTAAATAGTTACTCCTTAAAAAATGCTTTTCGATTGACTGATTTCATGAAACCCTCTTATTTCACATATATAAAACGTAAGCCCCATAAAGGTTGTGACACCCCTAAATTCACACAGGTTAGAAGTAGCAGAGCTAGGATTCAAAGTCAGGTATTAAGTGACTGAATTCCTTGAGTACTTTCTATACCTAGTCCTACTTGTGGGGAATAAAAACAATTAATGTGTTTTTCTCAGGGCAGTCATCCATTCTAAGCCTCCATTAGGAATGCAAGCCTGTTTAGGTTTACAGAATAAGACCTCAAGAACATTTTATTATTGCCACAGGCTCAATGAGTTGGGAAGGATGAAATTCATTAGGCTATCCTACCTCCTTATCTACTCATACCTTTAGGAGCTAAAGGAATCACGCCCAAGGACATGGCTACCTCCCCATAATCTTATCCCTCTGCTGTGATGCTCTTGATAAACTCTTGCTATGTATCTTGCTGTTTTCTGATTGGGGTAGACTTTGTGCCTACATTGTAAGTCCTGGCCCCCAGACAACTGGGTACTGGACAGAGGCGGTAGGCGGTCTCATGTTTGCATCTGCACCCATGCATTGGCATTTACCACTAGGGCATCTGCCTTTTCTCATGAGAAAGACTAAAGACTGCCTTTTCTACTCTCACTTTCTGACTTCGGGTTTGTGATTCAGGCTGGTGGTTCTTTTTATTCCACTCCTAGTTAAGTGACACCATCTTCTGTCTTGCATTATTATTTAACTTTTCAAGCATGTATGCATCCCACCACCTCTGGGATACTTCCCTAACTTGGACATAAACTTGTGGTTTGGGTCTCTAGAGAACAGCTGCTAACTTGGGTTCTAGGAAGTAATCTTGTGGGACCATCTTCATAATACTCTAGCTCATGAGACCCCACTGGTGTGCTTGTTTTATCAACAACCAGTCAGTGGACACAATTGGTTCTTGGAAAAGATATGAACTATTATGTCATAGTAAGAAGAGTAGTTAAAAAATATTTCCCTTATAAACCTGGAGCACATTTCCCCACACACGTACATAGTATCCAAGGGAAGAGTGGGCTCAGACTTAAGAATGCAATGGTAGCACGTATAGCAAAGATAACTCTTGCTTCTGGTACTATAAGACTTTAAAGTCCTTTCTCTTATTTTAGAGTCCTTTGGCACTTCTTTTTGGGTATATCGTCTCTTCTGGGCCAGCTGCTCATTTAAATTCCCAGGGTCTGTGTTCTATAGTTCAACTCTGCTTGCCAGAGGTCATACTCTCAAGCTCAAGGAGAAGAGAGACATCCCTCTACCCCAACCCCTAAAGAGTTTCTCCCACAGGGGACTTCTTGTTTAGTTATTTAAAGCCCACAGAGGAATGGCTAGTTGATTGGCTCAGGTTAGTCTTGAATTCCCTTCTCGACTCAATCAGAAAAAGGTCTTTACACCTCATAAAGGGATCGGAATATCCACACAAGCGATTTACTCAACAAAACCTCACTGCAAATGTGACTATTTCTGTGACTTTCCACAGAGGTAGCTGGAAAGGGGACATCAGATTCTCACTCTCTTTCATACGCAGAAAGTCATCTCTCTCTATTCAGTTTACAATTCATTTATTCACTCTTCCCCTTGGACGTCCTCAGTAGTGCCTAGGATGGGGCAGTGCTGGTAGAAGATACTGAATTTGGAATGAATAAATGAACATACTTCTCAGAATGAGAAACTTGGTAAGCATTCATGGGCTTAGAAAGCATTGTGGCAAACTTGCATAGAAAAGAATGTTTATCCCACAGACTCTTTTTCCCAGCAATGTTCTCGGGATTGTATTTGTCTCTGCCCTAATTGACCCCACCCTCCCCCTGTAAGTCTTTTCCTCAATCCTCAATTCTGGAGTTGCACGAACTAAAGGCTAGAGTAAAATTGGGTCTGAACAGACAGGAATGTGGAACTCTGAGTTCCAGTTAGTTCGGGAGTGTGATCCTGGGAGCTCCAGTGTATAAACATCCTTCCCAAGCAAATAAACTGTCCCATGGCCATGCTGAGCTTTGCAACCTGACTCCCCAAAAGACTGTTTATGTAGCCTGTGGGTATGTGCTGTGTTCTTCTGGCCTCACACTCAGCAAGAGCGTATTGGGTTGAGGATGGGGGTATGGGGATGGGGGCTGACATTGGTTTCCACTTTGGGCTCTGTGGAACATTGATTTGGGGAGAGAGGAGCTGCCTTAGAGTTCTTTCCATGGAGTCAAATGGCTCAGAGGTGAGAACTCTCTCTCCTGTCTCCTCTCTCTTTGGCACAGTGAAAGAGTGGAAGAGATGGGCCAAGTGAGGTTTATGCTGACTGGAGAAACAACAGCAATCAAGTTCACAGCTTGTTTATTCCTGTTGTGTACATCAGGGGTGTGGGTACAACAGACAATCCCTCAGAGGGGTGTTCTTGCATGCATCACTGAGTGCATGAGGTGTAGTAGGGTGGGTGTTTGTGTGAGGCCCAGGGTGGGGATAGATGCCTTTGTGTCCGGGTGTGCAGTTGTATCTGTGTGTGGTCCTTTTAGGATTTTAGTCTGTAGAAGCCTCTGGTTTTGAATGTCATTTTTTGTCTTGGACATGATGGGATATTTTCAGAGAGGCCTGGTTGGTGATGATGGGCCACTGGCGGTGGCCTTGAGAACAAACGGTGGGATTTTAGGCCTCCAGGGTAGCTGGTTTCTTTTACATCCCTGAGAGGGAGTGGTGTCTTTAGTAGTGTGGGAAGAAGTAAGCAGTTGGGGGCTATGGGAAAAAGGAGGCATGAAGAGGGCAGGGTGGGATCAGGGAGGGAAGCAAAAGGAGGCATTGTGGGGAGACAATTCTGGAGAGAAAGATTTGAGGCAGCAGAAGTAAGAGCTGGGACAGGACATGGCTCCAGTCCTTGGCTTTCTTTATCACTTAAAATGAAAAACAGGCCCCTATCAGAACACCCAGCCTGGGATTCTTCTGGGAAATTAAAGCAATGAGGGGGTGGGGTATGGAGGGAAGAAAGAACTGAACTTTAGAACCTAATGGTGGACTGAGCAGTCCAGGTCCCTGGTTCAAGGCACATCTTCATAGAGATATAACTTTGTTTAGCTTGTTTGAGGAAGGGCCAGGAGGGAGGGAGAGGAAGGGGAAAAGAGAAGAACTTGTAGTATGGGCACTTTCCCAATGGGGATGTTTATTCCAACTCTCAAATTCTTGTCAGAAAAGTCATGGTGGGGAAGATGAAGTGTCCACAGTGTGGTTTCCAAACTGCTTAGCCTTCATCATGTACTGTCTAGTCTACTGATCAAAAGGTTACCTGTGTCTGGTTTATCTCCCCTATACCTGTGAACTCTGCTTTTGTAGCTCATCCTTAGAGCCAAAGGGGAGGCTCTATAGCGAGAGGGACTCTGGTCCCCCAGCTGTTGCTGTATTTTGCTAAACCAAGCAGATACTTAGCAGAATAAATAGTCAATAAATCTCTTAGAGAGGTTAAGAGCTGGTGGTATGCTTGAAGCTCAGCAATAAGCTGGAGACATGTATGAGTCAGACTGTATAGACAGATACATCAGGAGCCTTAGGCATCCCAAGAACAGATCCCTTGGGGATCTAAGGATTGGAATGTCTATGTGAATAACAACAGTAAGCCCAAATGCCATTTATATATCTTTGTTCCTTTGTTCCTTTGTTCCTTCCTTCCTTCCTTCCTTCCTTCCTTCCTTCCTTCCTTCCTTCCTTCCTTCCTTCCTTCATTCCTTCGTTTGTTCATTCATTCCTTCCTTCAAATGTACTTACATGTCACTAAAAAAGATGACATCCTGAGAGTAGACTTTCTTAGTTTTGGGTGTTACTTCATGGGTAATCCTAGGGAATTCCTAAGAATCATAGGTCCCAGACCTCTCAGATAGGTCTCATATATAAAATATATAGAGGAGGAGCTAGGTGACTCAATGGATTGAGAGCCAGGCTTAGAGACAGGAGCTCCTGGATTCAAATCTGACCTCAGACACTTCCTAGCTATGTGACTCTATACAAGTCTCTTAACCCCTATTTTCTAGCCCTGAATATTCTTCTACCTTGGAACCAATAAATGGTATTGATTCTATGATGGAAGGTAGAGGTTTTTCATATATAGGTATATGAAAAATGCTCTAAATCACTATTGACTTGAGAAATGCAAACCAAATTAACTCTGAGATATCAACTTACAGCCATTAGATGGTCAAAAATGACAAAAGGGCAAAAACGGCAAATGCTGGAAGGGATGCAGTAAAATGGGGACACGTACATTGTTGGTGGAGTTGTGAACTAAGTCAACCATTTCATCTTTATTTATTTATTTTTTGTTTTATATTTGCAATTGAAAATCTTTATTTAATTAATTAATTTAGAATATTTCCCCATGGTTACATGATTCATGCTTTTTCCCTTCCCTCCAACCCCCAACTCCCCCCTGCCCCCCATAGCTGACATGTAGTTCCACTGGTAAGTCAACCATTTTAGAGAGTAAAATTGGAATCACACCCAGAATTATAAAACTGTATTCCCTTAACCCATATTTCTGGGTCTATTCCCTGAAGGGATCAAGGAAAAAGGAAAAGAACCTATATGCTCTCAAATATTTATAGCATCTCTCTATGTGGTGGCAAAGATCTGGAAATCGAGGAGATCCCCATAAATTGGGCAATGATTAAACAAATTATGGTATATGATTTTGTGTAATACTAATGCACCATAAGAAATAATGAACAGTCTAATGAAAAAAACTTGGAAAGAACTACACAGGATAATGAACAGTGAAATGAGTAGAATCAAGAGGACATCATACACAGTTACAAATTTGATATTCGAAGAATAAATTATGAATGTTACTGCCAGAGAATGAATTGAAAAGCATAAAATGAAAGACATAATTTATCTATATCTATATATCTCCTGGATAATGCCTTCTTTGATGCAGGATAAAGAGAGGAAGGAAAGGCTAAGACATTTGTAAATAAATTCTGTTAATAAAAGAAAAAGAAAGAGAAAAAAAGAACCATAGGTTTAGAGTTTGAATAGATCTTACTGGCCATCTAGATCTTTCCCATCCCCCCTAATTTTATGGCTGAGGAAACTGAGCCATGGAAATGAAATGATTTGTGCAATAGTACCCAGATATCAGAGGGAGGATTTGAACTCAAGTCTTGACTCCAGAGCCACTATGCTTTCCACTGGCTCCAGAATTTTAGTGTCTAGACATTGGACCTCCTAGAATGAGCATTCTTTATTTGGAGACTATGAATTAAAATTCTTTTTATTGCTATTTAAATATAATTGATTTTTTTCTTGTAATGATTGCAATTTTATTTTATGTATTTCAACAAACATTTAGGAGTGAAAAATCTATGGATGCAAAAAGAGGCAAAACTGTTCCGAGAAGGGGTCCATATTCTTCATCAAACTGAAAAATGAGATCCACAACATAAAAAGAGGTGAGACCTGCTGTAGAGAGAGGTTTCTTCAGCTGAATGCTCTTTGGATCAGAGCACTGCCAAAAGGAGGACAGGGGACACATCATGGTGAGTCAAGAGATGGGACTTTGAAAAAAAAAGAGATGGGACTTTGCCAACCCACAATGCTGTCTGTAAACTGTTCAGCCTATGCAAATTGAGGTGAATGGAGTGCTTGTTTAGCAGCCTTCCAACCATCTTTACCTTCCAGGGATGAGTTCTGATGGACTCTATGAGTACTTTATGTTTCCATATAGGCAGCTAGATGGACAGTGCATGGGACAGTGGACCTGGAGTCAGGAAAATCTGAGTTTAATCTAGCCTCAGACCTTACTAGTTATGTGACCCCAGGGAAGTCACTTAACTTGAATTCCTTCAACTCCAAAACTAGAATAATAGTGCTTACTTCACACGTTTGCTGTGAGGATCAACTGAGATAATATTTATAAAGTCCTTAGCACAATGCCTGGCACATAGCAGACACTTAATAAATACTTGTTCCTTCTCCCTCTTCCTTATTTGTTCATGAGTTCCATGAATCCTTTATTTCTTATGCATTTTCTGCAGTAGATGAAATAAAAGTTGTCTCGTACCTGATATTCATATTATTCACTATCTGTGAATTGCGGTTGCCCACATCCAGAAGAAAGTTATATTCAAGTTTTATTTAGAAGGTTTCTCTGAAATGAAATTCAAATATTTGGGGTAAGAAGCCAATAAGAGAAAATGACCTCCTTTGGGGCAGGATCCCAGAATAAAATCTGATTTGTTTGAGCCTAAATGACAGCATTTGTGTTTTCCCAAACATTTTTATGTTAAAGGAAAGGAAAAAGGGAAATGAAAACCCAACCTGGATGGACCCCTCCCCAAGGAAAACAAGATCATTCCCAGGTTGGGAATGAACACACAGCTTAGAGAATAAAATTTGGGTTGCATGTTCTGGGCAAGTTCCTTTCCATTATGCATTATAAATACATGGACAACCTATTTCCTCTTTCTACAGAGGTGTCATGGAATCAAAAGCATAGCTGAACACAGACCTCATAAAACAGAGAACTTGTCCTACCCAGGAAGATGAAGAACCTCTTTAAACAATGTCATCTTTCTGTCTCTGGCTCCATAGCCACTCTCCTTTGCCCCTCTTGAATCCCCCAGTGACAGAGGAGACATCTTTTTTTTGATACTCTTGGAATCATCCTGCCTCCTCTTCATACCAATCCCTTTCCATATCTCTCTGAATTTTTCTTCCCATGTTGGATTTTCTTTCATAATCTTAGAAAAACTGGTAGCCTCTTTGAGCTCATTTTCACTTTGAGTGAAAAAAGCCTGGGGAAGAAAGATTCAATCATCTAATTACAAATGTACTTCTAATTTAAGGGGCCATTCTTTTTTCTATCCTTTAATATTCTCAGAATCCCTCTCTCAATCTTTCCTCACATGAAGGAAAGGAATTTGTTCTCTTCTCTCTCTCTGTCTCTCTCTGTCTCTCTCTCTGTCTCTCTCTCTGTCTCTCTCTCTGTGTCTCTCTGTCTCTCTCTCTGTCTCTCTCTCTGTCTCTCTCTCTCTCTGTCTCTCTCTCTCTCTGTCTCTCTCTCTGTCTCTCTCTCTCTCT